>NC_141078.1:517500-1110000 GCF_041138505.1 Cibotium barometz | reverse complement strand
GGGCGCCATGTGAGTCTCTGTCAGATGATGTGTCACTGTTCTCACATCAAGTTGTTCGATGTGAACAAGGTATTTGGGCTTGGCCATTTGTGGAATAAGCACTAGAGGATTAGGAGGAGCATGTGGGAAAAAATCTTTGTTTGTCAACATCATGTTGGCGAACGGATCTTCCTCGGCCTTGAGTGTAAGCGGGGGCTCTGGTCTTACCTGGTGCAAAAGTTCAGGTTCTATGGAGGACGGTGCGCACTCAGGCACTAGGTCAAAGGTTACAAAAATGGGTGGTGATTCAAGGTAAGCCTAGTATTTCTCTACTAGTGCTTGGGCCTCTTGAAGACGTTGCTTCTCAAGGATGGCATTAGGATATGTGGCTAGCGGTTTTTCCCGTTTGGTGAGTTTCTGGTGGGCTACATGGTGGAGTGGAAGTTCGGCACGATCATCACTTCCGCAGGAGAATAATGTGGTCTTTGTTGAGCCAGTGCGGATGCTAACCCGATCTTCACCTTGGCTAACGTGCTCAGAGCATTGTTTCTTTTGGGATGTGGTCTTTTTTATCTCGGCCTGCAACTATGTGACAACATTCAATGGGACAGTGGGATATCTTCCCATGTTGAACGCTCAACACATTAAGGGATGGCATGCCTTCGACTGTGGAGTGAGAAATTGATTGCAAAGGGCAATCTTTGAAGTAATGGTCAATTTCACAACCATGACATTGTGGTGTCACTGGTAGGAGTTTCTTTTGAGGGCATGCAACCACTCTATGGGGTCCTTGGCAAGGGAAACATATAAGAGGTGGTTTCCCTACATGTGCACCTATAGTGTGCACAAGTGGTTTAGGGTCCATGTGAGGCACTTGCAAAGGGAGATGAGGTGTTAGGGGTGCCTTGGGGATGGTAGAGTGCATGGGCTCCATAGGCTTAGCAATGGACCTTGTTTGAATATTTCCATGAGCAATGGGGTTTGCTTGGAGAGGCAATGGTTGGAATGAAAAGATTGGTACCAGAGAAGGTTGTGGTGGCATTGTGTGTGAGTAGTTAGTGTGGGTGTGGTGCCACTAGTAAGGCTTGGAGCCCGGGAGGAGAGGAAGGTAATGTTACAAATGAGATTTGGATTTTCATTGGTGCGGTGGCCAATTGTGTGGAATAGCATTCCCGCATGTTGTCATCGAGAAAGATCACCCATTTGCAAGCCCGATCAAAGGTCGAGGGATCCTTGACCAACATGTGGTCGTGTAGCCTTGGATTTTACAACCCCCCCAAGAGGAAACAATCCATTAAGTGCTTGTCACTCAAATTTTGCCTCTTCTCACAACGTGAATCAAGGTACTTGATGTGTGTGATGTAGTCGTGTAATGTTTCCTTGGGTTTTTGTTCCAATTGGAACAGTTGGATACTGGGGCTCCATTTAGGCCCGTAGGGTGCAAAGCCAAGTATGAAGGCCTCTATCACTGCTTTAAAAGAGCCTTTGTGCCAAGGGTCCAATTATTAGAACCATTGCACGGCCTTGTCTTTAAGGCTGAGTCGAAGGAGATGGACTTTGGTTGCATCGTCAAAAATTTCAAATGCGTGACAAATTTGGTTAAAGACCTTGATGTGGTATACAGGGTCTCTAACTAGGTGGAATTTTGGCAGAAGCTTAAAAAATTTCAAATGCGTAGGTTTTGTGTGTGATGTTTGTGGTTATAAGTGTTGTGACACTCCCCTTGTTGTTGCTAGAGCTTGTGCTAAGCTCGAAATGTCAAGTTGTGGGGCGCAAGGGGAGGTGGTGCAAGGGTGGGGTGGCCCATAGATCTGTGGTGAATAGAGAAGAGGGTATGTGAGTGTGCTCGAGGCATCTATCCATGCCAAGGTATATGTATGGAGGGGCCCTACTAGATGAGGGCTCTTCAAAAATTGTTTCGCTAACAGCCAAACGTGTGTGGCGTGGCGACTACATGTAAATGTGTAATTGGAGCCAGGTGCCGCCGACTGGAATGGAGGCATTAGGGGCATGCAACCATGACTGAAAGGTGTCTATGGTGTGCAAGGAAACTTGGAAAAGCTTCAACAATGTACGCACGGGCCCGAAATAGGAGTTTTAGCTCACTTTTGCCTTGCATGTGAACACACCCTTAAGGTTAAAAGTGGTCTTTTGAGGCATTTTATGCATGTAAAAATGACCCTAGTGAGTCAGGGAGGTAGACCATAAGTACCTCTAAAGATTTGAAGATTTGATTTTTTTAAAAAAAATTGGGAATGGTACGTCCGTACGCTTAGGTTAGTATGGGCGTACGCTTAAGTTGGTATGCATGTGGCAAAGGTTGGTATGGGCATACGCTTAGGAAGGTACGACCCTGGTAATTTTTTTAAAAGTTTTTTTTTGGAATGGTATGTCTGTACGCTTAGGTTGGTACACCTGTGTGGCAAAGGTTGGTACGGGCGTACGCTTAGGAAGGTATGGCCGTGGGTAAATTTTTTTACTTTTTAAATTTTTTGGGAATGGTATGTTCATATGCTTAGGTTGGTATGGACGTATGCATAGGTTGGTACGCCTGTTGGAAAGGTTGGTCTCCCGCACTTGTTGCCACTCCAGGCAGTTGCTCTAATCCAACGAGTGATGCAACCTGTCTCGCGCGAAGATCGTGTGGGATCTCCGCGGGAGACAATCACGTTGGTAGCCTAATCACTCAAGCAAGAGGGAGAGAGGAAAAGCAAGAGGGGAGCAAAAGGGAATAAGTGATTAGCACTAATCACTCCCAAACCCTACCCCTAACCACACATGCTAGATTAGAGTTTTAAGAGAGGGAGAGAGAGAACACCACTTCTATTGCACAAATAGGAGAATCAGTTACAAACAAGAGAAATTGTCTTTTATAATTCCAAGCCTTTTCCCACTAGGCCACCCTTGGGAATAAGTGACCTGGGGCACCCAAAACATAGTTACAAGGCTTTTCTCTATGGATTGGCCAACTGACCAAGATCCTCTTGTCTGTCCTTTGAAGCTCAATACTTGGAAGTGTCTTTAGGGCATTTCCCTTATCAAATGATAGGATTTACAATATATAGTGCCGGTGCCCATTACATAAGTGTGCGGACATAGTTGTCATAGGAATGTGTTAACGAATATGTCATTAACACATGCTAGTGAATTATGTTGCATGATGATGAATGGTGGTCTGCACCTTGTACTATCACTTCTCAAATGTTCTTATGTTCCAACTCTCTTGCTCTCGTGTGTCTCAATCTATGTGTGTGTGCATGTGAGCTCGGTCCCCTTCATCCCAACAATGATATGGCATTACGTGAGGTGGCATGCCATGCCAACATATGGGAGCTGGCATGTAAAGGTGGTAAGAAAAAGATGTGACATTATTGATGACTAGAATGATGACAGCAAATCAATTAGGTTGGCCATGTTGACATGGACAGTTGAGGTAGCAAGCTGAAGTGGCAAGATGCTTATGTGGAGCCTCCCCAAGCTGAGTTGGATATAAGGTGGCATAAACATGTACCCACCAAGCCTAAGATACAAAATCTAAAATTAGTTTTACACATGGCTTGGCTCATTACCAAGCCTAGATTTGCAAAGCTAAATAGACTTGGGTTTAGACTTGCATAGACACAAAATGAGGATTTTCACTTGTATAGGGTGAAAAATGGGGTTTCCAAACTCAAATTAACCTATTTTTTTAAAATATAAATTTATTGTTACAACTACCTTTACCCACATGAGTTTGGAATAATTTATATAAATATTAAAAATATTATTATTAAATATAAAACTTTCATGGGCCTTCTAATAGATTACTATAATTTTGTAAATGAGATCTAAAATATTCTAAACATTAACTTTAGAATTTCACCTTAACCTCACATTCTATCAAACTTTATCTATTTTCTATCCATTGAATCTCTAAAATTGAGCATTCTAAGTTGTCGATCTTATGTGCATAAAAGTAGTGTATTTTTAGCACTCGTAAGTTCTTAAAATAATTTTAAAAAATAGAAACAATACTAAAAAATGCAAATAAATAAAGTTAAGCTCTATGTTATGTGAACTTATTATGTTCAGAGTAGCGTTTTTATTAAAGATTAGATTAAAAAATTATAAGTATTTTAAGGACACAATGTCCTGTATGAGGTACCTACTAAGAGTGTGCATAAGGAAATGTGTACTTACAAATATCCAATTCTTGATCATATTACATCATTAGGTGCTCAACTTCATGTGTGACGTTTCTTCAGAAGATCTTGTAATAAAATTGCTTTTGTAGCTAAGGGTGATTGGACATTAAAAGTGAAAAAAGACTTGTTTTCAGCCTATTTCAAGGGTGCCCAAGTGAACAAAGGTGAGCACACTTACCATGCATCTACCCTTGGCCCGCTGATGACTGGGTGCCCATATCTCATACGTGACATATATTGCACATGGTAGGGTGGATGAAAGACACCCATCATGCGAGAGTGTGCAAAGATAATGAGATGAGATGAGAGAGAGATATGACAAATGATAAAGCTCAAAGTGTTGCACGACTCAATGATACTCTTGACTAATGATTTTGAATCCCAGTAAATACAATGCTTTTATAGGCATAAGCCTTACCTTTTGACTCATTCACACACCCTATAATAATGACACGTGGCATATTCCATGACATCATTGCTTACTACACATTTACACACACATAATATCTAGCCTTAGAGATTGTTCACACACACACACACAGGGTTGTTTCTCACAAACTCCCATAAAAAATCCCATCACACCCCCTCCCCCCCTTGGCTGAAGCAAATGGGGAGTAGTGATCGAGAAGGCCTCTAGAAATAGCAACAACGATGGCCTCCAGACTACACACCACTAGTGCCAACACCCAAACCTCAGGACCACAAGGCATGATAAAGGAGCTCCACCACAAGTGCAATATCCAAGAGCTTGCCTTCAGCAAAAAGCACTCCAATCCTTGTAATTTTCTAGGTGCTACAGTTTGTACTCGTTGAGGGGTAATGAAATAGGAATGCAACTTTTCATATGATCAAGGCCCCTCTACACAAATCGGGAAACTCACATAAAAATAACACACACAACATTGTTTGGGGGGGGGCAACCTGAGTAGAGAACCCTTGGCCTACACGTAAATATTTAGAAAGCCCAATCATAGTCTTTCTCATTAAGAGAGAGATCATATACCTCTGTGGTGGTTGCTATCGCTTACTCCACATGTTCTTCCTCTTCATTTTCTTCAGTTGTTGCCAAGTGGGGATGATGCTTCTCTTGTTCCTATTCCATCTTCTTGAAGAATTGAGCTTCCTTGTGCCTAATTCCTTTTTATTATAATGACATGTGAGCTTGCTTCTTTTTTTTTTGTTTTCATTTGCTTAGCATAGCTTTGTTAAGATCAATGTTGATGTCACTCTGCTCTTTGAGTCTTCTATCTTCTTCAATGAGCATTGCTACTATGTGGTCATAAGATGTATCTTTGGCTAACCAGAGAATAATTAAGACTTGGAAAAAACATGATACCTTTTGTATGCTCTAGGAGCATGACAATTTTGTCATCATCTTTAACATCAAGACTAGAGAGTTGTTGAGTGAGCTACCCAATATTGTTTAAATGTTAGTGAGGTCACTTTCATTCATCTTTAAATCAAATAATTTTTGCTTTAAGAGCACTTTTGAATTTCACAAGGTTATTTCTAATAAGCTTTTCAATTTTTTACCATACCTCCTTTGTATACCTTTGGAGATCAAGGTGATGTATAAGATTGTCATCAAGGCTTAGCCTAATGATAGCAATTGAACGAACATTTCGGTCCTCCTAAAGATGAATCATTTTGATGGCGTTGGAGCAAAAGGGACACCATTTCAATAGGGCTAAGCGGAAACAAGTCCTCAACAAGGTGCAAAAGTCACAATTGAGCCACAAAAGTGCCTCAAGGTTGAATTATGAATTTTGAGAAAATAAATTTAAATCAACTTCAAATTTTATGGAACTACTTGAGAATGCTTGGTTACCATGAATCTACCTATGGTAATTTTTTGAAAACAAATCAAGCACATAGTAAAATTACAATTCTCAAAATCACAAGAAATAGTAGAAGAAATGTTATAAAAGCCTTATCTTATCTTCAAGGAGATGTGTATAAAAAAGTGTGTCTTTGATTGATGCCAATGACCTAAATATATAAAGAAAGTACATGCCAATGACCTAAATATATATAGAAGAATTTTATTATCACATAATTATATTTGTAGTGTGCTCTTAAAACATTCTTTAGGATATTTTTAAAAATAAAATAGAAGAATTTTTATATTACATATTGTAGTGTGCTTAAAGCACTATTTTTCAAAATAAAAATTCTAGAATGTGCCAGAATGTTGACCGTGGAAGGCTATTTTTGAAATTTTTCGACACAATTATTTTTTTCAACTAACATCATGTGTTGAGAGTACATAGTCAGAATTTTTATGAAAGAATATAGTCAAATAGAAATTAAATTTTTACAAAATAGGTCAACACCAAAAGCCTATCAACAACAAAGCTCTAAGGTAACAACCCAACAATACAAAGAGACCTCCATGGCTACAAAGCTCTAAGGTAACAACCCAACAATACAAAGAGACCTCCATGGCTACAAAGCACCAAGTGTGTTAATGCAGTCAGACCAACCTCCTCAAGGAACAATAGCAAAAATGCTCATGAACAAAGCATGGTATGATACCAGCCCAAGCCAAGTGGCTTGATCTCATTGTTTTTGTAGCTAAGACATCTTGCAATATGATCTCTTGCTAGCACAACAAGATCCCTTTCTAAAGGACTTTAGCTACAAAAAAAAAACTAAAGAACTTTGCAACAAGAAGCTAAAGAAGGAGATTGAGCAACTAAAGTCACCCTGCAACAAAATCCATCCGCTCACTTGTAGAATCCTTACAAGAGAAGGAAAAGTTGGCAACCATGCTCAAAGCCATTAAGGACTTAGCAATAAAAGAATGGCAAAAGATTGCAAAACTTACCAAATAGCTTAAGGTAGCCTAGTCAAAGAGATTGGAGCCATGCAAGATGTAGCCAAGGAAGAACATAAGAATCTTAAGATCCAATTAGCCAATCACATAGAATAGTTGAAGGTAGAACAAGTTAAAATAGAAAATGCCAAGGCTCTTCCAAAAGAAGCTGAGGAAGTGGCTGTCAACTTGATAGCAAAGAAAAACAACCCTAAAGCCTTTAATTAGCCTACCTTTCTTGGGTTCAAGCAAAGGTATTCAATTCTTAAAGAAGACGAGCTTCATCCTCCACTCTTTGATCCATACATATGACTAAATAAATGATGGAATTTGTCATCAAATATGATGAGAATGTATCAGATCTTTGGTTGATTAACATGTGTGTGCTCCCAATCGTCGATTCACATCATCAACAAGATTCCATTGAAGAAGTGGGACAACAATTAAGCATTTGTATTTGACTTGGTCCATGGTATTTTCTTCCAAAACAACTCTAATTTTATGAAAGGTTAAGTATTTACACGGGCATCACCTTTGAAGATATTCCTAACATATGCTTTAGGACACCCTTTGTGCTTCTTTGATGCATAGACACCTAGCTTTCCCAATCCTTCCTTCTGTGCCACTACTACAGATCAAGCATCCTCTACAACAAATGCCGATGGTAACCCAAGAATGGCATCATCTTTAGTAGTGAGGGGAGCATGTTAACCATTTTGATTAACCTTTCCCATACCTTTTTTTAAGGCGCCCATGTTGATGCATGTGCCATATTTCTGTAATTCACTCACATCTTTTGTAATAAGAAGGTGATGTGATACATAAAGCAGCCTAAATATGTGCTTCATGGCAAATGGTGAATTCAAGGATTCCACTTTGCAATGATAAATGGAGCTAAACTAGAAGCCAATGCCTATTTTATGTCTTGTCCAAATAGTGTGAAAAAGTGCTCCTTGTACATAAGTCAATTTTGTGGAGCTTCTTGCTCATCAAATAATTAGTTGTAATCACCACACAATCTTTCAATTATTCGAAAGAACTCACAATTACTCTTGCAAGCACTCCTCTTTTCTCTTGCTTATTGTAGCATGATATGGCTATATGGAAGCTAGCGTGCATTAGGAGAGTGGTTAGTCTTGTGCTTAGGGCATTCTTCTCCTCTTGACTAGCAAGATTGGCACTATGTCAGATGAATTTGTGTTGCTTCCATCTAAGCAAGAAGAGCTTTATCTACCCCAATGATGAAGAGCTTCTTAATGTGACAAGGAGAACTGTAGAAGCAAGCAAGCTCATCGTAAGTTGCTTTAGTGCTCTTTGATGAGTTAGCAATGACACATAGGCAAGGTGAGTGCTTACACTTATGAACAACTAGTGGTGGAAAGTAGTTAATAACACTAGTAATAATACCAATAAGCCCTACTAGTTATAAAAGATTTTCTAGCACTGAGATTAGGGTTCGAATCTCATATCACTCATTGGTCCCCCAACTTAAAAAATCCTTTTACAATGAATAGTGCTTCTTGGAGCTAAATTATTCTTGCTAGCACAGGGACCATGTTTCTTGTTGCTTTCACTCTCAGCGGAATGGCAAGACAACAATTCAGGGTAACGGACCAGTCAAGCAATGCTGTGGGAGAGACATGTAGCTACCCGCCAGAGCTTCTGGAATTCAAACACCAACTCTAGTGTGGTCATGGGGACACACAGAACACTGCTCAGCTTGGAAGTTCTCACACTCATGCTCTCCTCTCACACCACCACATAATTCTCTCTCTCTCTCTCTCTCTCTCTCTCTCTCTCTCTCTCTCTCTCTCTCTCTCTCTCTCTCTCGTACACAACATATTTCTTAGGATAGTATTACGCCATTCCTATTCAACACATTGGAGAAATTACACATAGATGAAGAAGAGAGAAACATTGTTCTTGTATTACTTCTAGAGCCAGTACAAACTCACAATTGAGCAATTACTTGACATAAGACTAAAGACGTACTCTACTACAATCTTCAGCTGATGGCGCCTTCGCCTCTCTCTCATCCATTCAATCCCTCATTACTTGATGCTCATCTTGTGCCATCCTTTTAAGCTTGGTCTTCTTGTTCTTTTGGTAATGGCCACTCCGGTGGTTACAACCCGCCGTCTACACACGTGTAGTATCGAGGTGGTGCTCACAACGTGGAAGGTGGTCAGATTGATCAAACTATCTCTATCGCCACTCAGCTGAGCTGGGCGCAACACCTGGCATGCCCGGTGTTGGAGCTTCTGCTTTGGAACCCACTTTCTTGAAAAAATTTTCCTTAAACTTCTCAAACAGTTTTGGGGGAGTGCAGTGTGGAATGTATACATTATCAGAGTATGTGGCGTGCTTTCGCAACATCTTTTGTTTTGACGCTTGTTCTTTTGAACGCCCGACCCTTGCTATCGATCTGCGAAGTTTTCAGGTCGAAAAACCTCACCACAAGTCAGAGTGGGGTCTTGCCTAGAATTTTCTTTTCTACCATTGGAATAGGCCTCCTCCGACCTGTGCAGCTTCTTCGTATTCTGTTAGATGCTTTGGAGGTGGGCTTTGCAGCTTCTCTACATCTAGGTTTGTAGTGCTCCACTTTGAGAGACATTGGCGCTATCTAGTGGTTGCATCCTCGGTGGAACCATCTTTCTCCCCTTCTTCGGAGTCTGTGAGAGAACAAGAACGGAGAGCATGGATGTTCTCGAGGAAGGGGTTTCCTGCTCAATATGGACTTTATGCTATTTGAATTTTGAAAATATTATGGTAACTCCATGTTGGACTTTAGTAGCTATGAGAACATCACATGAGAGGCTTCAAAAAATAGGTTATCTATGCTGGCCCATGAAGCGGCTAAGCTGTTGACTAAGCTATCTTTCAAGCGCTCATTTTCTTTGTTCAGGTCTTGGATGGCATCCTGCAGTTTTCAGATTTCAATTAGTAGCTCCCTTCGCTCCTTTCTTGGCACTCCGGCAGACAACATCTTTGTGCTCTCTATGGCATATCAACTTTTACCTTGGCAATTTCAGCTTGTAGTCTTGCAACTTCTTCTGTTGCTTCTCTTAGCTCCAATTTCCACTGTAATCTTTTTTTTTTGGGTTAGCTGTATCTTTTATGCCATTGGTCGTGCCTCCTCTATCTACTTCTGGAGGGCTGTCTTGTATTCTTCCCAGTCTCCATGCCTTTCTCTTTTGAGTTGATCCTCATTTTCCAAACAATGTTGCATTTCTAATTCCAGAGCGTTCAATTTGTTGACTATATCCATTTCAAATTTTGTGCTCTTCTCTAGTTTTTTCTTATACTCTTATGCCTGTGATTTGGCTTCATCTCTGTCTTTAAGAGAGCACCAAACCTCTACTGCAACAAACAGTAGAATACAACTGCATAAGTCGCTCAATAGAGTAGATGGTGTAGGGAGGGCGAGTGAACCTTGGTAAAGGAATTGAGAGAAGACGACCACGTGTTAGGTGGTCTAGAGAGTGCGATCACAGGTCACAATCCAAAGAAGACGGCTGACAGGAGTCCAAGGTGGCAAGCAGAAGCAAATAGGCCATGGCCAGCATATGGAATGGATAAGAAGACCTCACAACAGAGGTCGGATGCAACAGTGGCAAAAGTTCATGCGATGGTGGATGTCATCAGTGCCAACAGGTCGCGCGGTGGTGGATGTCATCAGTGCCACGTCAGTCACATGAAGAAGAGAAAGCTGCAGAGCAGCGTGAGTGAAGAGAGGCAAGAATAAGAGGGTAACTGTACCTGAGCACATTGAAAGATCAAAACAAGATTTGTAATCACCTAATCGCATGAGGGTTCGCCTACCCAAGCCGCATAGGAGCTCAAAAGGGAATGTTTATACATGTGTGTCTCGCGACTATTTGGTTTAAGACGAGTTGTGCAAGCAAACGGCTTGTCACACAGGTTCCCTCCCCGAGAGCATTGATCTCAAAATGGGTAGTTCGTGTGCTGAGTTGGTGTGCATGGGATGAGATGCACATATGGGTTAGGTGGTCATCTCGGACATGTTGTGTCCAAAAATGAGGGTGGCTCTGCTCGAGCTTTAAGCTCAAACAGACCTGGTATGCACACACACATGACATGGTTAAACATGCATGGACGGTCTAGACTTGGCTAGCCGCATATAAGAGCACTCCAATTTCGCATTGAGGGGGAGTGTTGAGAGGTAGCAGTTGTGGTATGGATGATGGGTGAGTGAGATACACCATGCTTAAGAGGGGGTGTTGAAATATATAAGCTCGGTTTATGCGCATGTGTGGGAAAGCACCCTAGAGGTGCAAGATATTGTGGAAAGATAAGAATGCCACATATGATATTGTATGGTGTGTGAATGTTGACCAAAAAAGTGGAAAAGAGTGTGCCACATGGATGCACACATGTAAAGTAAGATGTGGGCTATCTATATTAGACGCCTCATTGTATGGTTCATTAAGATATGCAATAGAACTTGTGTTGAGTGTGCTACTCTCTCTCTCTCTCTCTCTCTCTCTCTCTCTCTCTCTCTCTCTCTCTCTCATGGAGTTCTTGGTGTGGTTTAATCCACCTTAGTTATGCGTAATCTATGTTTCTAATCACCATGATCAAATCCATATTAGTATTTTCAACACCTTGCACGTGCACATTCATACACACGCATGCACCTAGTATGTACACATTGTCCCCCACATTTACTCATGCACATGCATCCCCATCCCATTCACTTGCACGCACATATACATTTCTACCCCACAGTTCCATTTGCATGTGTACACATCCTTACACCATTTCCTATTCACTTACATTTGTGCCAAGAAACATGGGTACTATGTGCACGTGTAAGACTAAGGTGATTAGTCCTAATGTTACATTAATATAGTGATTAAGCTAATCTAAGGTGGGTGATGCCAAGAAACATGGGTACTATGTGTACGTGTAAGACTAAGGTGATTAGTCCTAATCTTACATTAATATAGTGATTAAGCTAATCTAAGGTGGGTGATGCCTAAGCATAAACATGATTAACTACTAAACTAATTAAGCAGAGGACTCAAGCACAATTAGGTTACAAGATTGAGACTTATACTCATAGAGAGGCTAGAGAGATTGCTTCACATTTCATTGCTTGAAAATGACCCTTTTTTATATGGCCAAGTACATGAATTTGCTTGGTTTAACTTATGGTACAATGGTTTGCGTGATTGTGGCAGCTTACTAGGCTTGTACTTCATTTGGACTCCTCATACTCACTCCCTACCAACTCATGTGCTCAATGGCACCACATTTATTAACACCTCCCCCTCCCCTTGTTATCATATTCTTAGGCTACTGTAAGGTGGTTGGATGTGAGGTTTACAAATAATTCACCCCCCCTTAATGTAGGTAGTAAGTAGATTGACATTTGGACTTAAACATGGGGCATCTCCCCCCTTGGGTGCTTGACTAGTTACTCTCAAGTGGTTAGGAGTGTTTACATTTCCATCACTTCCCCTAGGTTCTCTTCTGGCTACTCTTAGGTGGTAAAGTGTGCTTACAAACACATAGACTTGCCTACTCATTTTCGTACAACATTAGGCTAGGGTAGTGGTTTTGTTGCTTAGTGTTGTTGCTTGCTTGATATCTCCTTTGATGCAGATCCCTTGTTACTTCCTTTGCTCTAGATCTTTTGCTCTTGACTTTGACACCGACTTTTAACTACTTGTCCTTGCTTATCTTTACAGGCGTTTTCTTCATTGTTCCTTTGGTGTAGACTTTTTGCTGGTGCTTTGATGATTCCTTTGATGCTTTGTGTGTGAGTGCCATGCTTTGTGATTCAGTCACTCCATGCATTGATGGTCTTAGCATGTGTAGGACAATATTTAATACACGTTTTCTTTGCTTTTGATGCTTACGCACGTGTTTTCCCATGTCAGATTTCCCAAGGATTCAACCCCTCCCCAAATAATGCTTTGAGGTGTAAAATGCTTGCCATTTGAGAAGTTCTTACCAATGAGATTGTTCCTTCCTTTTCTAACTATCCAATCATTCGGCGGTTCTCCAATCGTGAAGCTTCACTAAAGCAATCCGAGACAATGAAATTTTATGCTTCTCTAATCGTTTGGTTCTCCAATCGGTGGTCTGGTTTTCTAATCATCTGCTGGCTTTTCCAATCGCGGATTTGCAGCTTCTTTAATCGTACTTTATTAAAATCATCCAATCGATGTTTTTTTAATCATACTTCTCCAGTTGTCCGATCGTGCTTCACCAATCATCTGATCGATAATTTCCAATTCGATCATACTTTTCCAGTTGCTCAATCGTGCTTCACTAATCATCTGATCGGTGATTTCCAATCGTCCAATTTGAGCTTCTCCAATCAATGATTCCTCCTGGAGTTCAATTGATGATTTATCTCGCTATCCAATCGGTGATTCTTAATCTCCAATCATTCAATCTAACTCTCCAATTATATCATCGAAGCCTCTAATCAGCTGGCCAGTCGATGATTCTTAATCTCTAATCGTCCCATCGAAGCCTCTAAATCATCTCATTAGATTGAGCCTTTAATCGGCGTGAAGCGGCCAACAACTTTGCAAATGATTGGTTTGGTATTCTTTCAAAAGAGGATGAATTAGATGGGTCAAATTATTCCCTATGAAGTTTTATGGTCATAAATGTCCTTGTTGCCAAGGGCTTATGGGGTCACGTTAGTTGGTGACAACCTCCATTGTGGCACAATTGCTCTTGCTACTTCTCAAAGGGAGTCAAGACCAACAAACCCAACAACAAGCCCTTCAAATTACAACTGAGACCAAAGAAGATGGGATTCACATGACACTTACGCTTTGGCATTAATGTGCTAAAAATCATGCGTCGATTTCCTGTCTTAGAAGGCAACTTGATATTGAAACTATGAAAGAAAAGGGATCCATGAATGAACATTTAACAAAATTACAGAACTTGAGACATCAATTTCTCAATATTGATAAAGTCATTCTTGAAACAAATATGATTAACATCACCCTTAACTCTTTGCCTTAATCTTATCTAGGTTTCAATACTTCCCTTTGTCTTTCTTTGAGAGGCAATGTAGTCTCCCTTACCCTATAAGCTTATTGTTGTAGGAGAAACAATCGAGAAAAAATGTTTCTGAGAGTTCTAGGAGTGATCAAGCTCTAACAACCAAGAATAAGGGTGAAAATTTTTAGCGAAAGACCAATTCCAACCTTCTTCTAAGGCTGAGTGTGATTTCAAATAACCAAAGAAGGTATCGATATTGTAAAAAGCCTGGCCATGGAATTGAAAATTGCTTTGAACGTGAAAATAAGAAAAAGGGATCCAACAAGGGTTCTAGCAGTTCTACATCTAATAATCGAATTTCCAAGAAAGAGGACTCTACTAATGTTGCTATCCATCAAGACTTCTCACTAATGGTTATTTGCAATTGTATGAATTAACCTACCTACGACATGAAAGCTTTTAGCACACCAAACTGAACAAAACTCACTTTCCCTTCGCATAGAACTCACACAAAGCCAACCTTATACTACTCATATAAAAGGTATAAATAAGCATTACCTTATCTCAAAAAGAATATACATGATGATATAATAATATCATGTCTCAATTAAATCTCAAAATACATTATGATGATAAATGTGTTCTCTCTCTCTCTCTCTCTCTCTCTCTCTCTCCAACCATGGGATGAGCATGGACAAGCTCCCTCTGTTTCAGTATGAGGACCATCCGACCATGAAACTCTCCCGCGTGGAGAGGAACCGATTGATACATCAAGATTTGATACAGCTAAGACGAGGACCATCCGACCATGAGACTCTTCCGTGTGGAGAGGAACCGATTGATACGTCAAGATTTGATGCAGCTATACACACGTCATACATGGATTGATCCTCCATAGCTCTTCCTTTGAAGAGGCGACACTACCACGATCATTTCTTACAACTCACAGAGGATGGGTTTGTGCAGAGACCGGGGTACATGGATGTATATATGTCCCATGCCATACGCACTACGATTGGGCAGCTTCGGGTATCGTCACTCTCTAGAGATAGAGGCAATGAGAGCTACAAGAGCCCCGAGGGAGACACATCTCTGCAGATTGTGCCACATAGAAGTGGAGACAAAGGAGCATTATGTTTGCCATTGCCCCAATATACTATGAAATTAGGGGGAGATACCACTGTCTCTTCACAAAGGGATTTGGTCCACTCAGCAAAGTTATGCAATTTCATAATCAGAAATGCTTGGGGGGATTTTTGATGGCGTTATGGCATCATAGAGAGCGGCTATTACAGCAACTCTCACAGCAAAGGGATACGACATCTCGAACATGGATCACTACCTTCTTCTAGCCACTCAATGGTGGGACATCCTCCACAGCTACTTTAGTCCAAACCCGGGTCACTCGGAGACACACTATCTCTGCATCTACTTGTAGAGGAGTGACATCAACCCGAGCAAGAGAGCTACGATCCAGGAGACACCTCCGTCCACCTGGCCCTCACCTCCCAGGTCTCCACCAAACACATTGATGAGATCTTGAGGAGACATATGAGAGAACAGACCCCAAATTGATCTAGCACAGATTGGGAGGTATCTTGCCCCTCACCCAATCATTGGCACCGATTGGAGCTAGTTGCTTTATTGAATGTATTTACCCCCCCCCCCCACCCACCCCACAGTAGTTAACAAGAGCCCTGTCATGGCCCTGTGAAAATGGAGCAGGACAAGTGTGGGCATGGTGGTTGCAGGGTCAGAATATTTTATGATTCACATGGGGGGGTGCCCGGACAGTGTTTAAAGATGTGTGGACAACCCTAGGTGTGAAGGGGGAACATTAAAACATTAACTTTTAATGTTTATAAAAGTTGCCCCTAGGCCTTAGTGGCCCTAGGGAACTTATTCAAGTTGGGCCCTAGGGATTATTATTATTTTTGGGGGAGGAGCCATTTTTGGAGAGTTTCTCTCTCTTCTCTCTCTCTCTCCCTTCCCTTTTGGGAGTCGTGGAGCAAAAGCATGTGTACATGCGTGGAGAAGCTGAAGGAGGAGGAGGCGACTGCTGTAGTACAGTTTTGGTTGCTGTTTTTCTGAGAGAACCAGCCGTACAGCACTGTACGGCCAGAGCAGGACTCTCTCTCTCTCTCTCTCTCTCTCTCTCTCTCTCTTCTGCTGCTGGCGGCGCACAGGACAGCTGCTGGCTGGCTGCGCAGAAACCCAGAACAGGCTGTGCAGTGTGTTTCTCAGCAAGTACAGTACTGTACGGCTGCCGTACAGTGTACGGACAGCCAGGTACAGCAAGTACAGTGCTGCAGGTGGTGCAGACAGGTGCTGGACAGGCCTGTGTACTCAGATTCAGGCGACCAGAATCAGGACAGCAGGCTGTTTTTGCAAGTACAACGCCTGGCACGCATCCCGAGGCGGTACAATCAAGTACAGTGCTGATTTTCAGATCTGTACTTTCAAGGACAGCATAGGAGTGAGCATCAGGAGGAAGATACAGGCAAGTGCAAGCACATGTGTGAAGCAGGATTGTGAGTTCAAGTGCCTGCAGGCACAGATTGGTGCTGTTGCTTCCTCCAGAGTTGTTTCACGCGCTGAACTTGGTAAGCCTTGACTCTGTTCATCCATCTCTCTTTCTATTGCTTGATGTCTGCTACAGGTATGTGTTATCTGGCTCCTTGTGAGAGGAGGAGTATAGCAGATTGACAAGAGATTAAGACAGGGATTGAACAGCAAATGTATGTTGAGCTGAGAAGATGTATCATGCTTATGAGTTATGCCAGATGTATGCCCATGGCTGGCCTGCTTTGTGAACTTGGCTGATCAGAGGGAGGCACAGTGTGTTGCTTGAAGACACAGATCTGTGTGCATAGATCCTCTGTGCTGAGAAGGATTTGTGGGCAGTCAGATTGGACTACAGGTGTAAACTCTTGGCTGGTTTTTGTGTTGTACTCAGCCATACGTACTATTTTAATGGAATAAAGAAATACCGCAAGGGGCGCCAAGCTTTGGGGCCAACAGGTGTCGTTGTGTATTCAGATTTGGGCACTCTAGCTCCAATCTGTGTTTTGTTTATCATCTAGACTACAAGTGGACGGGTGATTGCTCCTACCGCACTCTGGTTTTCTATCAGAGGCCGGTTTCAAGGTTCCGTTGCCGGGACCAATCATCAACTTTCTGAAGGGGGTGAGCTCGTGGTTGCTTTGGAGAAAGCCATCGCTGAAAATTCAGCAATCATGTCTGATACAGAGGAAGAGTACTTCTATCAAGAAGAAGAAGAGCAAGAGTCTTCTCCTGAAAGAGATGTATCTGAGGATATTTTTGCAGGAGAACAGGCTGCAGATGTTGAGCCTTATGAGGATGTAACACAGCCAGAAGATGTGCATGGTAAAGAGGATGATGATGCTCGGTTCAAAGATCGCTTGGCTAGTGTTATGGATACTTTTATGTAGCTCACTCAGAGTGAGAGATTTGCTGAATTTTTGAGATCTCGCTCAGAGCCCCGCACAGAGCCCCAGAAAAAGAAGAAGAAGGTTCGTTCGAAGAATCTTTCTCATGGTCATAGTGGTACCACTCCACAGGATCCATCTCCTGCCCAGTTTCCGAACATGCAGCATGCTTTTGGTGCTAACCCACAGAGTTCCTTCTATGGACAGCCACCTATTCCTCAGCAGAACATGCATCCAGGGTACTTTGGTGGTGGCTCAGTGTTTCAATCCATGACTGGGGGTTATCCTCAGGGAGGCATGGGTATGTATGGGCCTTTTGGAGCCAATTTTCAGCCTGGCATGCAAGGGAATATGTATGGTGGTATGCAGTCCGGTATGCAAGGAAATGTGTTTGGAAGCATGCAACCTGGGATGCAAGGCAATATGTTTGGTGGCATGCAGCCAGGTATGCATAGTGGAATGTATGGAAACATGGCTGGGATGTATGGTATGCCTGGTGTTGGAATGGGAAATGTTGACCCAATGATGGGTATGAATGTTGGGGGCAGCAATCTCACAAAACCACTTCCATATGATAATCTCACGCCTATGGGAAAGGCGAAGGATTACAAGGAAGGGGGAGCTGCAGTGAAGTTTGACACTTTCAGTGGGGCCAAGGATAAATTGAAGGCACTTACCTTTTTACAGCAGTTTGACGCTGCTTTTTCTGGTGGGAATTACACAGAGTCCTCGAAGGTGAGGAAAGCTGCCACTTTTCTCAAGGGCAATGCTTTGCAGTGGTGGTCTACTCTTCTTTTGCAGGGCATAGCACCCACCACATGGGTCCAATTCAAACAGGTTTTCTCTTCCGTATGGCTCACATCTACATTTGAGGTGGATGTTATGACAGCATGGCACAAGCTGGATGCTTCAAAGTGTGATAGTTTGGAAGACTATAACAAGAAGTTTTGGGAAGCTCTACTCCCAGTGACTTCTTATCGTGCCGTGCCATTATCTGAGCAGGTAGAGAAGTATTGTTGTGGGCTGCCCAAGGAGGTACGCGATTACTGTATAAAAACAAGAGTAACGAACATGTCACAGATGATTGAAAATGCTATGACAGCTAATGCGTTACTCACAGGTGGTTCATCTGGGTTTAAAGGCAGTAAGAAATTGGGCAAGAAAGCTGAAAAATTTGGGCATGCTTCTCGTGATGCTAAAGGGTCTACAGAGACAAAGTATAAGAAGTTGCCAATGCCCAAAAGGACTTCTGAGGAAAGACAGGCTTTGAGAGATGCTCAAAAGTGTTTTTACTGTACTGAAGAGGGGCATATGTCATTCAATTGTCCCAAGAGAACGTCCAAGAAGGATCCTGACAATAAAGGCGAGCCCAAGCCAAAGAAACCAAAGCCTTCTGCAGGCTTAGTTCCTGATCTTGTGGGTGAGCAGCTAAGTGGTGAAGCTACAGAGTTGTGCAGGGCATGGGGCAAAGTGAGAGATCAGAATGCTTTGGTCTTCTTTGACACAGGTGCTAGAGCCAACTTCATTTCACCAGATTTGGCTGGCCGATTGGGGATTCGCGCAGAGGAGATGGGGCCGTTACATGAGGCAAATATGGCTTGTCCAGGGTATGCAGAACCTGTTACTCCTATCATTGGGAAGCTTCGGCTTCATTTGCAGGGTTATGTGGACAGCGAGGAGTTCTTCATCATGCCTTTGGATGGCTGTGATGTTTTGTTGGGGATGCCATGGTGCCACAGGGTACATGCGGTGGTGGATACTTACAATAGGAAAATTACTCTGACTCATAGAGGGAAAGAGCATGTATTGGATGTAAAACTCAAAGGGGAATCTGTTCCTATTGTATCCGCTTCGGCGATTTCATCAGTAATGAAAAAGCATCTTTCCGCGTACTTGATTTATGTAAAGGATGCACAGGATGATGAGTCTAAGTCTAATTTGTCAATGTTAGATAAGGACAGGGCTGATTTCTTAAGTGGGTTTCAAGACTGTTTTTCCGAGTCATTGCCAGGAGAATTACCTCCTGAGAGGCCAGAAGATCATGCTATAGATCTGATACCTGGTAGTACTCCACCGAATAGACCGCCGTATCGTGTTAGTGCAGCCCAACAAGAAGAGATTATGAGTCAGGTGCAGGAGCTTTTGAATAAGGGGTTGATTCAGCCTAGCTCATCACCCTTTTGCTCACCTGTGCTCTTAGTGCAGAAGAAGGATGGTTCTTGGCGCATGTGTATAGATTACAGGGCGCTTAACAAGAATACCATCAAGAATCGATTTCCCATACCGAGGATCGATGACATATTGGACCGCTTACAGGGCTCCACAGTTTTTAGTCGTATTGACTTGAAAAGCGGGTATCATCAGATACGCATTAGACCCGAGGATGTGCATAAGACAGCATTCCGAACCACATTTGGGTTGTATGAGTTCTTGGTTATGCCCTTTGGTTTGACGAATGCGCCTGCCACATTTAACCGAATGATGGACAGGATTTTCCGACCTCATAGAGAGTTTGTGGGCACATTCTTTGATGATATGATTGTGCATTCACAAACTGAGGAAGAGCATAGAAGGCATTTGGCCATTGTGTTTGCAGAACTCAGAAACCATAGATTGGTGGTTAATGGCAAGAAGAGTGAGTTTTTCTTGCAGGAGATACATTTCTTGGGGCATATTGTGTCTGGTCATGGAGTCCGTATGGATCCAGCAAAGGTGGAAGCAATACTTAATTGGCCAGCTTTGAGGACCGTGCATGATGTACGCAGCTTTTTAGGATTGTGTTCCTATTACAGGCGTTACATACGGCACTTTGCTGAAATTGCTTCGCCTCTTCATGCTTTGACGAAGAAAGCAACTCCGTTTAGATGGGCTGATCGGGAAATTACAGCATTCAAAAAGCTCAAAGAAAAGCTTACTTCGGACCCAGTATTGGTGTTACCGGACCTCCGAAAGGCTTTTGTTGTCCAATGTGATGCATGTGGAAGTAGCATTGGTGCAGTTCTCATGCAAGAGGGACATGTGATAGCCTATGAGAGTAGAGTTTTGCAAGATGCTGAGAAGCATTTACAGGTGTATGAGAAAGAGATGTTGGCTGTAATTCACGCTCTTTCTACATGGAAACACTACTTGCTTGGGGCTGATTTCACTGTGCAGACAGATCATCAGACCTTGAGATATTTCCTCACGCAGACTAAGCTTTCAGAGAAGCATATGCGTTGGGCAAACTTTTTGTCAATGTTTCACTTCCAGATTGTGCATGTGGAAGGCAAAAAGAATGTAGTGGCAGATGCTTTGTCACGCAAGCCACAGGTCTCTGCAGTTTCACTTGCTTATCACCATGAGCTTGATGAAATGAAAGAGCAGTATGCCCATGATGAGGATTTTGAAAGGTTGTATGATCAGATGTCTGAGGGTCAGCGGCATGAGCATTACACTCTCAGAGATGGGTTTTTATTGATGCATGGCAGACTGTGTGTTACCAGGCCATTGCGACTCAAGGTTATGATTGAAAGTCATGCTCCACCGTATGCAGGTCATAGAGGTATTGACGCCACGGTCAAAGCAGTGGAGACTTTCTTTTATTGGCCAACCTTGCGAAGAGATGTTGATGCCTTTGTGAGGCAATGCATCGTATGCCAGAAGGTAAAGTTTGACCGTCAGAAGACACCAGGGTTATTACAGCCTTTACCTATTCCGGATAGACCTTGGGAGAGCATTGCCATGGATTTTGTATTTGATCTTCCACGGACACAAACGGGAAATGATGGCATCTGGACTATCATATGCAGGTTCAGTAAGCAGGCTCATTTCATTCCCGTGCGGAAGACAATTAAAGTGGATCATATGGTGAAGTTGTTCATGGCGAACATCTTCACGTATCATGGCTTGCCTACGTCTATCATTAGTGACCGTGATCCACGGATGACGAGTTTGTTTTGGAGAGGGTTGTTTGACAACATGGGTACAACTCTCAAGTTTTCATCATCATTTCATCCACAGACAGATGGTCAGTCAGAAGAGGCTAACTCGACAGTGTTGGATCTTCTAAAGTGTTATGTGTCAGAGCACAAGCAACAATGGGAAAAGTATCTTCCTTTGGTGGAGTTTGCATATAACAACACCGTACATAGCTCGACAGGCAAGGCGCCTTTTGAGATTGTAGAAGGAGGGAAGAAGATACCACCCATTTTGCATACAAAGGATAAGAATTTTGAGGCTGATCAGTATGTGGAGAGCTTGGATGAAGCTTATCGGAGAGTTAAGTTGGCCCTCCAGAAAACTCAGCAGAAGCAAAAGAAAGCCGCAGACCGTCACAGACGTGATTTACAGTTTGCATTGGGTGATTGGGTTCTTTTGCGCTTTGAAAAGGCTAGACTCAAGAAGATGAAGGGTAAAGAGCGCTTATTCCCTAAGTTGAGCATGCGATATTATGGGCCTTTTCAGGTTTTGGAAAAGATTGGTGAGGTAACCTATCGTTTGAAGTTACCAGATCACTGGAGGATTCACAATGCTTTTCACGTGAGTCTTCTTAGACCTTTCCGTGGGGATGTGCCTGAGGATGTATCAGATGAGGCTCAGCCGGAAGTTGAGGAACTTGATGAGGTTCTGATTCCAGAGCAGATACTGGCACATAAAGAAAGGAAGGTACGAGGTAAAGTTTTCCGTCGCTATCTTGTGAAGTTCAAGAACTATTCACCGATGGATGCGAAGTGGATGGAGGAAGGTGACTTAACAGATTCACCTCAGGTTTTGCAGCTTTATCTCGATGCCTTTGAGTTAGAGCCGACTCTTATTGTGGCTCATTCAGGTTCAGCAGAGCATGGGTCTGGAGCATTACCTGATGCTCAAGAGGGGGGTAGCACCTCCACTCCCTTGATACAGACAGGCTCAGATGACATCTAGAGGTCGCTTGGTGCAGATTTTATCTCATCCGAAGGTACTGAGGCTGACAGTACATCTGTTTATGGGACTTCTATGATATATGTGTACTAGTCACATGGAGATTTTTGTGGATATGTATGGTTCACAGTGGTATACAACTTGGACTATTACTATGCCATTGCTTTGCAGTGAATGATGATACATGTGTGTGGCTCAGAGAGATTGGGACGCTGATCTTGCCATATTGTATATTTCACTTTGAATATTTTGATGCATCACCAGAATGCAATCGAGGACGCTTGCCATCTTTCAAGAGGGGGGTATGTCATGGCCCTGTGAAAATGGAGCAGGACAAGTGTGGGCATGGTGGTTGCAGGGTCAGAATATTTTATGATTCACATGGGGGGGTGCCCGGACAGTGTTTAAAGATGTGTGGACAACCCTAGGTGTGAAGGGGGAACATTAAAACATTAACTTTTAATGTTTATAAAAGTTGCCCCTAGGCCTTAGTGGCCCTAGGGAACTTATTCAAGTTGGGCCCTAGGGATTATTATTATTTTTGGGGGAGGAGCCATTTTTGGAGAGTTTCTCTCTCTTCTCTCTCTCTCTCCCTTCCCTTTTGGGAGTCGTGGAGCAAAAGCATGTGTACATGCGTGGAGAAGCTGAAGGAGGAGGAGGCGACTGCTGTAGTACAGTTTTGGTTGCTGTTTTTCTGAGAGAACCAGCCGTACAGCACTGTACGGCCAGAGCAGGACTCTCTCTCTCTCTCTCTCTCTCTCTCTCTCTCTCTTCTGCTGCTGGCGGCGCACAGGACAGCTGCTGGCTGGCTGCGCAGAAACCCAGAACAGGCTGTGCAGTGTGTTTCTCAGCAAGTACAGTACTGTACGGCTGCCGTACAGTGTACGGACAGCCAGGTACAGCAAGTACAGTGCTGCAGGTGGTGCAGACAGGTGCTGGACAGGCCTGTGTACTCAGATTCAGGCGACCAGAATCAGGACAGCAGGCTGTTTTTGCAAGTACAACGCCTGGCACGCATCCCGAGGCGGTACAATCAAGTACAGTGCTGATTTTCAGATCTGTACTTTCAAGGACAGCATAGGAGTGAGCATCAGGAGGAAGATACAGGCAAGTGCAAGCACATGTGTGAAGCAGGATTGTGAGTTCAAGTGCCTGCAGGCACAGATTGGTGCTGTTGCTTCCTCCAGAGTTGTTTCACGCGCTGAACTTGGTAAGCCTTGACTCTGTTCATCCATCTCTCTTTCTATTGCTTGATGTCTGCTACAGGTATGTGTTATCTGGCTCCTTGTGAGAGGAGGAGTATAGCAGATTGACAAGAGATTAAGACAGGGATTGAACAGCAAATGTATGTTGAGCTGAGAAGATGTATCATGCTTATGAGTTATGCCAGATGTATGCCCATGGCTGGCCTGCTTTGTGAACTTGGCTGATCAGAGGGAGGCACAGTGTGTTGCTTGAAGACACAGATCTGTGTGCATAGATCCTCTGTGCTGAGAAGGATTTGTGGGCAGTCAGATTGGACTACAGGTGTAAACTCTTGGCTGGTTTTTGTGTTGTACTCAGCCATACGTACTATTTTAATGGAATAAAGAAATACCGCAAGGGGCGCCAAGCTTTGGGGCCAACAGGTGTCGTTGTGTATTCAGATTTGGGCACTCTAGCTCCAATCTGTGTTTTGTTTATCATCTAGACTACAAGTGGACGGGTGATTGCTCCTACCGCACTCTGGTTTTCTATCAGAGGCCGGTTTCAAGCCCTGTATGTGAATTATCTCCACATTATAGAGTACTTTGTACTTTTTTTTTCTTTTGTATCCATTTAATGTCCATTGAGACATGATGATGATGATGATGTACACAGGTTTTGTCTCATAGGCTGTTTTTTTGGCCTTTAGAAGATGTTAATAAAATCTCTCTCTCTCTCTCTCTCTCTCTCTCTCACACACACACACACAGGCCAAGTGCACCTCCATGCACACCTAATCCAAGAATTGATAATAGAGGGCCACAAGTATGTTATACTTGATGTAACAAGATTGATATAATACTAGTAAGTTTCAAAATGCCACATAAGACTTGGTACAAAGGCCAACTCACATGCAAAGCTTGCAAGAGTTCAGTAACATTAATACCTTCAAAACTTTCTAGTGCAAAATCTGGGCCAACTCACATGCAATGCTTGCAGGAGTTCAGCAACATTAATACCTTCAAGACTTTCTAGTGCAAAATCTCACATCGATTGATATATATGTATGCCTCACTTGTACAGAGCGCAATATTACTTACTCCCATTGTAGGTAACTGAGCGTCACTTACATGCAACTCCCTTGAGCTTGTAACAAGCTCATTAGTCAAAAGTCTTCATCTGCAAGTGTAGGCCTGGTGATTGGCACTGCCCACCGTCCCAAATGGGCAGTATAATTCAGGCAGCGCACTATACCCTTTCCAGATGGGCCGTCAGGTAAGTCAATCACACTCAAGCTGCCTGTGTCCACATGAAAAGATCCAATTGATGCAGATGTAAGGCCAAGACAATGACCAAGCATCGCAGTATGAGTTAGCTCGTGTCCAACCACAACCACAATTTTTTCTTGGCTTGAAGTCACATCTAACTCTTTGGCATGCTCCAGCACTGCCTGCCATGCACACCCCACTCTCTCCCAAAATGCTGTAACACTCTCTCCTCCTCCAATGTCCTCATGCTGAAAAAAGTCTTGCCACCGGTCTTGTTGCACCACTTCGGCTGGGCTTCTCCCCTGTCCAAAAAGATGAGGCTTGATCAGATAATAATTAAGCACACGCTGTTTATGCCAAAGTTGCTTGAAAGGTGGCTTTCTAAAAATGAAACTCAGCATACACACAGAGGCATTGCACTGGAAAGGCAGAAAGCAGAGGCCATAATAATGGAACAATCACCTAGCTCGACATCATAACTAGAGACACCCTGGGTGTCCATAAAGGGCACCCAGTTTAGAGACCCACTGGAAGCTGGTAAGAAGAATACCCGCAGGCTGAACTTCCAACCATCCTGTTGATCAACCAACAGGGAATCTCACGCTTATGAGAAGAACCTCTCTAACCCCCATCCTCCAGTGGTAAGGAGTAGGGCCGACCCCTCTTCTCCAGCAGGTTTTTCACTTCCTCTTCAGGGAATTTTATATTCAGATCAATGTAAACAACCCCCAAGGGACTAGCCTTCCAAGAAAAAATGTTCACCAGCATGAGGTCATCCAATGCAGATACAGACAAATCCAAAACACTAGGATTAGAGGTTAGGTGATGAAGATAAATATTTGCCATGCAATGTATGCTCTTGCTGTCAACAGCAAACTTGATCCCTGTATAGCAAGCCACTATCTAGTCTGTCCAATCTATACCACAGATGAATCTAACCTGAATCATTACATTCCTTAGGGCAGCACAACAGAGGCTACATGAGCTTCATGCCTGTATAAAAGACTGCTGATATTCGATAAACTACAGCTGGCACCTAGAGTTGGTGGTATACCCGCTAGATAAGCCAAATTGACACGCGCTTGTACAAGAAGACAAACAGTTACAATGGTAGCACTGCAGCCATACACAACATGCTTGGAACTTACTGCCTACAACAGTAAGAAGGCTAAGTACATGATTTAGATGCAGGAACTTTTTGGCCTAGGAAAAATCACCTTCCATTGTCCCCAGTCAAGATCTTCTAGCTCTGGTAATTGCTTCACTTCTGCATAACGTGGAGCACAATCGGCACCCAAACAATCAGCTGCTTCCTGCACCTGCCTTGTCCCAAACCATGGAGAGGAAAAAGTACATCATACAGGGGGAAAAGAGAATAGTAGAAAAGGGGTTAAGAGGCTGGGAAACTTTTTTAACTGTTTGGAACAGACTGAACTCTTGAAGATACATACTTCCACTATGGCTTCTGCTGTCATCCTTGCACTTGGTTGAGGACTGCTCAGTATCGAGTTCACAGTCACATCCAATAGAAGCTCTGCAGTCTTGCGAGACTGCTCCAACAAGGCAAAACATTTATCGAAGTCCTCTTGTCTACAGAGCTTTCCACCTTTGGCATGCAAGTAAAAATTAACATCCTACTGACCTGAATAATTCCCAACATGTTAAGGGACTCGTTTTTGGATACAGCAAATCGTTTCTGCAATAGAAATTACATGTTTGTAAGTTGAACATTTACCCATGTTTCTCGAGGAGACACAACCCACCATCAGATCAATAGTGAAACCTGATTTTGTTTTTTTTTTTTTACAAGGGGGGTAGAACACGACCTCAACAGTACTATCTGTTGCTCCATGACAGACAAGTATGATGCGATGCGCAGCCTTCCTCCCGCCGGCCTGCTCTCCCGCTACTGGTGGGCTTGGAGTCTGCAACCCCATCATCCTGCCTGCATCATTACTTGGTACGTCACCTCCATTCACACTATGCATGCCATGCACTCCCATCAAACAGGTCTATGATTTCCATCCCCATGCATCTAGCAAAAACCGACCACATTCAATCTAAACAGGAAAAACAGCCTTGCCAGTGTCAAGTTGAATTGAAGTCTCACTACCTATAAATATTCTATGAGAATCTAAAATTCAAAAAAATAAAAGATAATATTACGTTTCTTAGAAAATGAAGTAATTGACAAATGCTGGAAGTGTAATAAGTTACCTGATTTAGCCTATCGAGGCACACATAGGGAGGTCCATCACCGCCGCTTCTTGGGGTAAAATCCAACACACTGACACCACAGTTACTTTGTAGTAGCTGTCGAAAATATTCAGGGCCCAAACCTGAAGCATGATATTGACTTATAAGTCCTAGACAAATCATGGAAAGCAAAATGCCAGCAAGCAAAGCACAGACCTGTTGCTGTAGCGACCAGCGCTTGGTTGACCGCATTATGCGCAACCACTAGGATGGACTGTCCTTCATATTGGAGAATCTCTCCCCAACATTTCTGTGCTCGTGACCATAGTTCTATGACAGGATAGTGACCATCTATAAGAAAGTTTGCAGCGTCTTTTTGCCAGGTTTTGTAGGCATCACCATATCGCTCTTTGCCCTCATTCTTCACCAAACCCTATCACAAATCATTAAGAAAAAATATTTTCGTTAGGCATGCCAAAAATTTCCATTTAAAAAAAAACAAGGCAGAAGCTTTGGGCCCTGAATAATTCACCAATGGTTCAGTGCCAAGTCACACTGTGCTGATGCCACAGCACTACATTCCAACCTTCACCTTGATATCTACAAGCTTACACAGCTAAAAATCCCTCCAGAACTATGTCAACCCAGGGAGGGCAGTACTTAAGTGAGGGGGGAGCTGGTAGATCCCTTATCCATCTCTCAAACTCAACAAGGTTTTTGCACACAATTCGAGGAAATAGTCTCGCTTGTGTTTGTACCTGGAACCCATAGAGATCAATTTCCCGAAGATCATGAACTGGGATCATTGGATTGGTGCGAGAACCCCAAATAATTTCAGCAGTGCGCTTTGCTCGTGCCAGAGGACTGATTTCAATGATTAAAAAAAACAAGATCAGAGTTATGTAACCTCTCAAAACAGTTACTTGGTAAGGCAAGCAATCATATGGACCAAACCAGCAATGATGGAAGAGGCATGCAATGACCTGAAGTTAACCAGCTTGAATGAAAGGGGCATGCAATTACTTAAACCAAACCAGCTCCAACATAAGGGGCGTGCAATCACTCAAACTGAGTCAAACAAGCGCCAATGAAAGCAGGGAATCCAAAACCTGTGGAAGCAGACGTCAAAGGAATCTGAGAGGAGCATTTGCCGTGAGGTCTCAGCCTGGATCTCGCCTTTTGGGGTGAGGACAGCAAAGTCAGAGCTTCCTTGGATACGGCCTTCCGCATTCCATGTGCTCTGACCATGGCGAACAAGAACCACTCGCTTGGAGGCCTGTATGGAGGGAAGGGCAACATAATCAGGGACGTTGAGTGTGGTGGTAGACTCAGGGTCGTCCACTGTCTGGTCCGCTCCAGCAACCGCAAAATTTGCAGTTGTAAGGTCGTGGTGTCGA
Source organism: Cibotium barometz (assembly GCF_041138505.1). NCBI lineage: Eukaryota > Viridiplantae > Streptophyta > Polypodiopsida > Cyatheales > Cibotiaceae > Cibotium > Cibotium barometz. The sequence goes on along the minus strand of NC_141078.1, from coordinate 1,081,635 downwards.
CCCAGTCTTTGCACAATACTGCCCGCCCCGGCAATGGCAGCATCTGCGGTTGTACGGATGCGGCAATACACAGCTATGCAGCCATTGCCAGATGCACGGCCATGGCATCGGCGGACTAGATGCACCTCCTGGCCCGCCCCGGAGATACCAGCATCTGCAGCCGTAAGGGCATGGCGTCGACGGACTCTTTGCACAGAATGACGGGAAGTAGCCGAGAAGCGTTGCATTGCCGTTGTTGGAAGAAAGGACCCGTGCCGCTTATCTTGATGATGGCTCACGGGCACCACCAGAGAGAAGATGTCGGGCAGCCCGTGACAGCATGCGTAACATGTGAGGGCCATAGCTACTTCTTTTGCGGCCCTTTATCTCGTGAAGACAGGTGAGGCACAAACCCTAACCTTGTGAGATGTTCTTCGTCATCTGCTCGCCATTGCCGCACACAGCTCCATTTGCTCTCTCAGAAAAGTGGGCGAAGAAAACAAGGGGTCGAGCTTCGCCGTGGTGACTTGTGACCTTGAAAGAGCGAAGGGTTTCTGTCTAGCCACCACTCATCTCCCTTGATAAGATTCCTCTTGCATAACAGCTGGCTCCTCTTCATACTACAAGCAACTCTCTCTCTCTCTTTCAATAACAACCATCTCTCTCTCTCTCACACACAGGTGGGATGACATGGACCCACCTGAAGGGTTTCTGTCTAGCCACCACTCATCTCCCTTGATAAGATTCCTCTTGCACAACAGGCTCCTCTTCATATTACAAGCAACTCTCTCTCTCTCACACACACAGAGGTGGGATGACATGGACCCACCTCGTCGATTGGTCTCTCTAGATCAATAAAGTCGACGTTAAGCGGCTCTCTCTCTCTCACACACACATTGACAAACTATTGTACACTTAGGCTCTCTTCTCTCTCCATTAACAAACTATTCTACAATTAGATCTCTCTCTCTCCCCCCCAAACATGGGTGGAGTTATATGAAGTACCTTACTTCAATTACGTGCCTTCTATTTGCCCTTTTGTAAAAATGATGGCACATGTACTTGTGATTTACTTTTAACAAGGTGATGAGGTGATGATGTGGTGTACTTTAATTTGTTTAGTTGTGGCCTGATTGCAAAATAATGTGTTGTATTGGATTCCTTCTTATCTTAGCCATCAATGTCCTCAATGAAGCTATCTCACAAGTTGCAATTAGTGGCCCCTTTGCACCCTTTTTCTACGCTTTATCTATAGATAACAATGTAATTATAAATTCTTTTCTTTGAGAACCATCTTGTGGTGCACTACCAAAGCATCTAGATTTGACCTTTTATCAGAAAAACTTTGAAGTATCATAAGAACTTCATGTTGAATCGAATTCCAACCCTAAACTTTCAGTATCAACTTTAAGTATATATACTTTGCAGTCCATAATTTGTTGTTGCCTCTTTTACATACCTATGTATCATATTTAATACATATCCAGATCATACTTTAAGTATACATACTTTGTCGTCCATAATTTGTTGTAGTTATTAACTATCCCCCTTGATGATGAGTCAAATTTCTTTTATTCCAAAGAGCAGGTATGGGAATTACTCTTGTTTGATTTTACTAAGAGGTTTTGTTAGTATATCTACTATTTTTCAATTGGAAAACACATAGGTTATACTTCATTGCTCTCATACTTTTCACAAATGAAATGACATTGTATCTCTATGTGTTTTGTTTCAGCATGAAATATCAAGTCTTTAGCTAGTTTGATTGAACTTCGATTATCTATCCATCAGGGAGTCGATGATTACCTTTAAAATTCTTATAAGCCATGTAGCATCACATGCTATTTTGGTGGTAATCATGTCTTCTACCTCAATGGTGGAAGACAAAGCCACTTAGATTTGCTTCTTTGCTACTCTACATCATCCCAAATTGGAGTGATAATAAATTTCTAACATGGATCTTCATTCAATTTTGTCACATATCTAGTCATTATCTATGTTGACAAGTTTGTATTCAATGCATCATTTAAAATTCCTTTGATATTCCAACTTTTTCTTTTAGAAAATTTATAGTAACGCTTCCTATGTTAGTTCATGATAGGGATACAACAATTTTTGAGTAAGATAAATTAGACCTTGTGGTAGTGAGATATATCGAGCTTTAATAAGTTACCTATATATTGTTACATATCAACCTTTGGGATTGAATTTGTGTGGTATTACATTCCATATTGGAGCTAAAATGTGCTATGTCTCTTCCATTCTAAACCTTTCCAAAATACTGGGTGTAATCTCCCCCCTCAAGCGTGTAGCTCCCACTTCCACAATTTGAGTATTTAGAGAATTATATTCAATAAAAATAGTCCCAGGAGCCAATAATAGTGTGCGTACAATTTGGGCTTACTTTTCCTACTTTTGGGCTTTTCTTTACATATTAATAACCATATCAAAGTTCTTAAGGTTTGTACATATCAAAACCTTTGCCCAAATATAAATACTAATGGGCCTTTACACATGAAATAACCTTGTGCACAGTCGCACGTAAAATAACCTAGCCACATGACAGGCTATAGATGACACAGGCACGTTACACACAAGTGTCCCCGATATAAAATAAGAAATATAATTCCCAGTAAACAAGAGTAATTTTCATATCACTAGCCTAAGGCTTGGCTCTGTTCTTTCGTCCATTCCAAGCTATATTAGGATCACCCAATATTGCCCATGGTTGATTAGGAGGTCACACTCTAAAAAAATATACAGTTTTGAAGCTTTGGATGAGTTTAGTTTAGTGTTTTTTATTTCATGGGGCATTCTATTTCCATATCTTAGAAGGGCAAAACCTTGATTTCACTAACCTTTTGCATAAAGAAGCCCAAGCGCTTCGATCTTGTTACATTAAGCTAAGGAATAGCTTAGCATTTGTGGAACATTTTAAGAGTGGAATAATCCACTCTTAAAATATAAGCTTTGAGCTCCATTATGTGTGAATTAGAGTGGGAAAGTTGTGATTTTTAGTTCACGCATTCTATAATTTTTATTGATGCATGGTGGAATTAATAGCTTAGAGCATGTAAAATCAACAAAAAACAATAAAAAACACAAAATCACTTGCACAAACACCATAAACTAGGATTAGGTACCTAAATCACCCCCACCATCAAGTCCAAAAAACTCAAAAAACTAAGCCAAACCATCTCTCAGGTTGGGAGAATTGTGAGCCCACAGCCTTGTGAAAGAAAAGTAAGTCTACACACATGAGCTGCCATGAGCCTAGAGATATAAGCCGTGAGTCTGGAGGTGTGAGCTATGAGTTTAGAGACGTACCTAGTCATATGAGCCATGAGTCTAGAGTTGTGAGCCATTAGTTTAGAGGTATGAGTCATAAGGACATACCTACTCATGTCCTTTAAAAATTTTCCAATCATACAATCTATACCAACTATAAATTCTAAGGAAATTTCTTTGTAATTATTAGAGTATTAAGTGTAATTATTATCTAAAAACTGCTTACGTACCTTGTCATAGGCCTATTTAATAAAAATTCGTATATAGGTATGCCTATTTCATAAAAATCAAATATGTGAGCCTAGTTCATACAAAAAAGATGCGAGCATACATATGTGAGTCTATAAGTGTGAGCCTACATCTGTGTACATCTATGAGTCTACAGGTGTGAGCCTAAAGATGTGAGCCCACAAGCATGAGCCCACACTAGGTATGACGTGAGTCTAGCTCACCAAACTTGCATGAGCCTATTTTATATAAAAGAGGCACGAGACTATAGACATGAGTCTAGAGTTGTTAGCCCACACACATGAGCCTACATACATGAGCATTGAGACGTGAGTCTAGAGGCATGAACCTAGAGACATGAGTCCATAGGCGTAAGGCATAAGCCTAGCAGAAACAAAACCTTAAAAAACTCAAACAACGTATTTTTTGTAGCTTGAGTCAAACAAATGTCTGAATTCATTTTCTGACAGTGCTTCGGAGACCGTTTCACCAGAGTGAAACACCCTTTGTTGATGTAAACTCAATCCAAACTAATTATTGGAAATGATAATATAGTCCGACTCCATCAAACCACACTTCCTCAAACCCAGAAATATGCCCAGTGGGAGCCTCACACACAAAAGGATTTTACCCACAGTCCAAGCCCCACTTAATCCTCGTCAAAATGTTAGAAGCCCAAGGCTATGAAGGAAATCCTTCCATTTTAGTCCCAAAGACCTTAGGGTCCACACCCAAACCTTCAAAGTCAACAGCAATCTCCAACCTCAGTCTGAGCCTTGAAGCCAACATTCTGTTGGGTCCAAACTATTAGAAGCACAAGGCTTCTATAAAGGGAACCCCTACATTGTTCCAAAGCCAAGGAAACCTACACCACAATCCTTGACAACCACTCAGCTTCTACAAAGGGAGCCCCTACATTTGGGTTTTAAAGTCAAGAAGACTTACACCACAAGCCTCGACAACAACACCATCAAAAAATCGACCAAAGATGGCATGGAGACCAAACATTAGCCTCCAACACTAACCCTAAATCTTAAACAAGAATGGAGAGCAACGACTACCACATCAACTTATGTATTGACATCACCTTCAAATAAGTCAGAAGAGTTTGAGGACACATGATGCTCACACATAAGCACCATGTACACACGACCCCCTCTCCACACACACTTACACACACACACACCCACACACGCATGCACGCACACACACACACATTCTTTTTTGACCCCCCCCCCAAAAAAAAAGAGATTCAAAAAAACGAAAAAAAAAACGTGGCCACATGGCCATGCAGGCCTACATGGCTTGCATGGCTTACATGTGGCGGAGTGTCGTTGGGGATGCAGGCCTAGGCCATGCCAAGGGCAGTCATAGTTGTCCCTCCTCCTACTAGAATAGAATGCACTCTTGGAGGAGTGTAGATGGGAGATGGATATAATAACCCTGCTATCAATTCAAGACTTGAAGTAGTGTACATGGGTCTAATAAAAGTTGTTGCTATCTACTGTTGATATCATATGCATGTTCCTGAACCCTCACTAAAGGAAGTGCATAAGTGTGTTCCCCTTGGAAAATAGGTGAAAGTAAAATATTAACGTAGCTGTATGGCAAACATCCAGGATACCCATCACCATAGGTTCCAGTGAGAGAGTCAGGGATCATGTAATCATAAGGAGGCGGAGGTGCAGTTGGAGGTGCACTATCCACTGGGTCATAGTAGAAAGTAAATTCAAGAAACCCAATTCAGTCTTCTATTTTCTAGGTTCCTTTAGAGATTGCTTCATCATCCCCTAGCTGAAATTCACATTGTGTATATGGACTCAGAAAAAGAGTCTTTAATGTGATTCTTCCCAATCAAGGAATAAGTTGGAGTCCCTATCCAAAAAACCCCAAGTGTGTTTTGCATAGATAGACCCAACTTAGATTCTATTTCTATAGGGATATCTGGGATAATAGATATATTCTCTGAAAAGCCCAAAGCGGAGCAACTCATGAAAGATACTAGGCAAGGGGGGATGGAACCACCTCTGATCCCCCACAACCCCGTCTCTAGGTGGAGGTTCACTTAGAATTTATCTAGTAATTTTCCCACTTGTAGAAGGTCTAATAAAGGGGTTAGTACCAGACATCACGCATTCTATCTTAGAAACAATAGCCTTGGCCTTAGGTGAAATATCTTAAAACTAAGTGTCTTTGCTCTTAATAGATAAGTGGTCAGACTCACTACTTAACTCCAGTTATGGTTAGGTTCTTAGCCAACTATGTTAGGCTTAATAGGTTTAGTTCCATTGTTGGCTGTGGGAGCATGAGAAGCTCTATCCAATCCACCAAACCGGGAACTATCCAAGACTCTACCACTACACAAGTGCATAGAAACAAATGCCCAAATGAGTCTAAACTCGGAGGGCCCTTTGTTCAACAAAGTTCCTTAATACAAGCACTTTTAACCAAGGTTTCTGCTTCTGCAAGGTTTAATTGCACCACCCCTATGAGTCTCATCAAAAGAGAAAGGTAATCGGTTAATCAAATTGAGGAAAGGATGGAAGTCTTGCAAAGGAGTTTCTCTTAGTTCAGCAAAGTATTCTCATGTATATATATCAGTTTGGGAAATATCCATAGGTGGTAGTGACAAATTCTACGTGCTCTGAAATTTCAAGGATGTAGCACAATTGGATGTGCTTAAGATTTTCCTCCCAACCTTGATCCCAAGTAGTTTGGTAGTAATCTACTAACAAGGTGGTTCCTTGTAGCTCAACTACATAAGATCCAAAAATCAATTACAGTATTCTCTAAATTGGATACTCTCGTGTAAATTTCTTATGTGTGCAAATAGTGGATCTCCAATCACACCATTCATGAGCCTAAGTTTCGGAATGAAATTTAAATATTGAAACTACCAAAAAAGCAAGACCTGCATAGCGCTGCTAATAGTAGTCTCAGGGGACTTTATCCAATAAAATTTCCTCGTGCTTTGTATGACTTGGGATAGTTCAAATCCAAGATCCCTAGCTTTTTCAGGCTTGAAATACTTATTCCAAGACCGATAACTTTTCTAAGCACTGGTTCAAAAAACTAAGTCCCTTTAGAGGATCTACCATCATAGAGTGCTAGAAATATATGTTCTTAATACGGTCTGAAGATATGGGACTCTTTTACTCTATAAGATTAACTTATAAGCTTACTTTTAAACTGATTTGGCTATAAATACACTGGTTTAAGCCAAGTTAGGGCAAAATAGGCTAAAAATAGCCAGTATACCAATGTTTTCAGAATGGGCTTAAACTTGGTGTGTAGATGCTCCACGGTGCCAGAAGCACAACCTTGTCCTCACTTTTAATAACTATAGCTAGGCAAAGAAAACAAACCTCATCGATAATTTATTTGGTTGGTCTGCGTAAGCTCTTAGAATATTATCTCAGAGAAGTGAGTTGACAAGGCTTGGACTCTAGGGTACATGCTAGCTCTATGCAAAACCTCGTCTATAATGGACTCTTAGGTTAGGACTTATAGCCTTACCAAAAGTGCCCTTCTCTAAGCATTTCTAAGTTCCAGACTTAAAAACATTTAGGCTTTTTACTCAAAATGAAGCCAAAAAAGGCTTCTAACTCGTCTGAAAATTAGCCCAAAAAATAAGACCAAATTTGACAGGTGGGATTCTCAAAGTGTCAAGTATACTATGGATTCTTTAATCCCACTTTTTTAGCAAGGACTATTAAAAATACACAGTGACTTAACAGTATCCAAGATCAAGATAAATTTGGTAGTATGGTGTAGTCCAAAACTAGTTTTAACACGTGTAAGCTCAAATATGAGAAAGTTCTAATGGGGAGAGTTTTGGAGCTACGCATCGAAATTAGGAGGGTTTCTATGCCAGGCCCATTTGGTCACCTCTGGCGAGCACGGTCTTTGATGTATATGGGTACACCTTGTGCAAATCCTTATCTGGGAATGTAACAATCAACTATGAGATATTTAGCTAAAACAAATGCTCTTTTCCCAACTATTTTCTTATAAAAATTATTTTCCTTTTTCTCAGAGGAGGCCCAAAAAGGCTCACAAGTAATCCATATCTCACCGGAATGGTTCCAAACTTGATAGTGGAAAATGGAGAGATCTGGAGCTGATCGTGGAGAGCTGATCGTGAAAACTAGCCTTTCTTGTTCATTTCTTAGTCTAGGGCTATCAAGTGCATAATCACTTCGGTCCACGATGCAAGTTGATGGGTGTGTAGCCCTTATATATGTCTATTTTGATGCCAGGTTTTGTCTAGATCTAAAATAAGCTAGGAATACTAGAGCTAGAAGCAATTAGGCCTAAATTCGGTCCTAAAACCTTGCTAAGTTGGCCTTATTTTTGTCCAACCTCACTTGAGCTTGGAAGGTTTTTGATCAATGATGTGTTAAAATTTTTGGCATTCTACCTCAACCTTCCTGACTAAGGTCTAACAATATACCCACTACTAGAGGACTCTATAGGTCCACTGAGCACGTGTGTGATTGTTTCTCTCCATTCATTCTAGCCACATTGTTGTTTACACCATCCTCTATGAATCCTTCTTCACTAGAGTACACCAGTACTTATCTCATCAAAAACAACATCCCTGCTCACTCACATTTCAATGGTAGTGGGGTTATAGCATCTATAACTTTTCTACTTAAGGGAGTATCCAATAATGATACATTTTTTAGCTTTGGGATCCAGTTTGCTTCTCACTTCATGTGGCATGTGTACATAGGCAATGCAGCCAAAACACTTTTAAGTGTGCTAGATATGGTTTTCGTCTAGTAAATTTTTATTTAGACATCATGCCATGAATTGCTATAGTGGGGGTCCTGTTTATAATATAAAGTGCACTTGCTATTGCTTCAGCCCAAAAGTAAAACATGGGCAGTATCATCACCTATTTCCACATGTACCCTAGTTTTCCATTTTTTTACATATCTCTAAACCACTCCCCATGATTGATTATTATGTGGTTAGAGGCACCCAAATCCATATACCAACATCTCTAGGGTTCCTTCTATCTGCAATCATAGAACTGAGCATATGTTGTATCACAAAAGTCTGCTCACTTCTATTTCGGCTTGCTTGCTTAAAGATGCATAATTCCCTTGTTATGTAGCTTCCCAGTTTTGATGTTGTTTTTCTTTTTATAGCAATCCTTTATTATATGACTTGGTTTGCCATAATAATATCACTCTATGCTATTTCTACCCTGGTTTCTTTGCTATCCATCTTAGTCTCTCTGGCTCCCCTGCCTCTAGAGTAGCCTCTTCTATCTGTTTATATATTAGATTCTTGTTGCTGTTTGCTACTCATGATTTCGGTTTCCAAATTGGCATGCACCTTGGCCTCTAGAAAACGATATGTCTCTACCTCTACCTATGTCTGTGTAGAAGTCCTACTCTTGCATATTTCCAGAAGATAATCTACTCCCAACATTAATCTTCTCAGTGATAAAAGAAGGGCTATAAGTTCCTCAAAGTTTGAGAAGTTTTCATGAGTTTGGATAGATGTCCAAAACTAGTCATATTCTTTACCACTCCCATTCAATGTGACCGACACCAAGTCCTGGCATCCACAGGAGCTCTAATAGACTGTAGGGCATCTACAAGCCCTTTTATTGTAGCTCTTACTTCCATTGTATCATTCTTACCTTATTATATAGCTTAACCAAGGTATCATGTGCATCCTTAAGTGTCACTGCATCCTATATATGACTAATCATAGCATCTGAACACAACCAATACATCACTTTATTGGATCTCTCATGCCATGACTTAAAAGTTTGCACCTATTAAGGAGTTACATTTTCTTCAAAGCTGCGGCTCCTTCTCGTTATCTGAAATAATATCCCAACATCCTTTTCCCACATGAGGAAGTTTCTCATCCTAAACTTCCATGATTGGATGTTATTCTTGTTTAGCTTGTTGCTCATTGTTAACCCATGGCGGACATTGCGACATACTATATTTTACGTCATTAATTTAAATATTCTGAGTCATGGGCCGGGCTTGTCGGCACCATATGTTAAGGATGAAGGGATTGGGTGATCGCCGATGAGAGGCGCACCTTGGATATCAGTAGGATAAGGGTTAGGGTCGGCCGGCCATGTATGGGCGCCCAAGTGTGAACGGCCAAGTCACCTATATGAGTCAAATGTAACCCTAAAATCCTCATTCTCATGTGTTGTGAATACAAGAGTGCTCTTGCCTTATCTCTTTGGTTTCCTTCTCCTGCGTGTGTGAGAGAGAGAGAGAGAGAGAGAGAGAGAGAGAGAGTGATCGAGCACTGTGTAGCGGCACGGCGGCGGAGAGGCGGTAGAGCGGCGACGGCGGCTCCTCCTTCACGGCTGCGACACAGGAATCCTTCAAGGCGGCAGTTAAGCGGTGAGTGACACACCTTTTTGCATTCTGTTTTGAGCTTGCTTCCCTGGTTGTATGCTTGCAGCCATTCGTGGCTCGCATACGGTGTTCGGCAAGTCCCCAGCTACGACCTGTGCGGCAAAAGCGCACATTTTTGGCGCCGCTGCCGGGGAGTTGCCCTGCACCAAGCTCCAGTTTGCAGCTCGGCTACTGCGTGAAGTTTAATCTACACTGTAGGAAAGCGACTGTGTGTTTGTTGTTAAGGTGTTTCTGTGTTTTGCAATTTGTTTCTGTAATTTGTCGGTTGCATTTCTGTTTCTTTTGTTATATTTTCGCTCCGCGTGTGGGTGTTTGGAAAAATTTTTTTGAAAAGAAAGAACCCCAATTGACCCACGACCCCGGGCTCGGTCTCGGTCTCGGTCTTTTGATATATATATATAGGAAAGTGAGCCTCCATAGCTTTCTCTCAAGTGAGAGCCTATGGGAAGTTGTGCCCTATATGTAGCCCACTCCCCAAGGAGTAAAGTGAGCATGTGGGATAAAGCCCTCACCCTTTCCTCCACAAGCAAATAGGCTTTTGCCCTTTCCCCCCAAAGGAAACGGACTATTTTGAGGATTACAGGAGCTCTAGATAGGCGAACACGGTGCAGTAAAGCACACTAGGACCCTTTAAACGATACGCTCGTTTCGAGCTATCACACGCCCTAGTCCAAGTTCGACCGTAAGTAAGGGGGTCAAAAACGGGTTAAAAACAACACAAAAACAAGTAAAAACGGGGTGCAAAACACCTAAGAAACCACTTGTGTGAGTTTCAAGGGTAGTTACCAACGCACGTAGGGTACCCACGTCACATGTATCTACGTTCTGGTCGGGTGCTAGAGCCTGAACCACTAGAAAGCGTTTCAGTCTACGCAGGCTCACACCATCCCTCCACGTTGGCATCTTGGCCTTCGGCGGGGCTGGAACCCAAGGGAGTGCAACCCAAGATCCACGAATAGTGGATAGTGACTCATCCTCCGACTCAGAAGCCATGGAAGGGCACCCTACCAAGAACCCTGAGGAGACAAGCCAAAACATGCCAGTGTGGGCCCCACAACCCGGATCTAGCATGTTTAGTCGTCTAATAGAGACCTTTAGTAGAGCTACACGCTCTGAACATGCGACAAGCGAAGTAAATGAGGAAGGAGGGGTAGTAGATTCGCCATTCACATCTTATGTAGACCCTACCCTCCCAAAGAGTGTCCATGTGGATATTCTACCCACTTCGTTTAATGAGGGCCCTACTGAGCTACCACATTCCGATGCTCTTCCTAAAGTAGAGGTCCCTAGAAGCCAATCCATAAGAAGTGACATTGCGTCCACTTCAAGAGAACCGTTTGGCACACCAAGTCTAGATGGGACATTTCTCAATGAAAATTGGGAATATGATTTACACACAGAGACTCTAACGGACCTATACACGGGTTACACATACCATGTAGGTTGGTTAGAAGTCCTACGATCTACATCTAGCACCACTAATCTAGAGGAGCAACAACACATGATATGTGAGGTGATTCATAGAATTATCCAAATTGAGAGGCAAAATAGGGGAGTGGACCTAGTTTCCACTGGCCCTATGAGGTTTTTGGATACGGGCAAGGCCAAACAACCAACCCTATCACAATTGGAGACTCCCTCGGTGAGTCCCATAGACCCTTCGTATGTTGTTTCGCCTGGAGTCTCAATGCAGGTTGAGCCCACGAGCAGTAACTTTAGTTTTCCAACCTTGGCTCAACTTTCCATTAAGGAATCCGCAATGCCTACCCCAATGATGAGCATAGCTGAAAGTGCACCTGTTACCGCTGTAGTTAGTACGACACCACTACCTAGTGGAACAGTACCTACAACAGTGCATGGTAGTGCCTATCGGCCTTATGTACCTATTGCTACTCATGCCCATGTAGCTCCTACGCCTCCTAGTATGCCAATGGCGTATGCTCCAAGACTGCCTTATCACAACCCTTATCCAAGAGGAGCTAGGCCTAGCTACATATCATATCCTACGTCATTTGCCAACATACTCAGACCAACGCCAACTCCTATCAGCCAGGCTATCCCAGAAGTGCCTCCACCAACTATGCCTGCTCACTTAGGTGATCTCGCAGCATTTGCTCAGACGATCGGACGATCCATTGCAAAAAACATGCGGGGCATGCCTGAGAGAGAACCTAGAAGCAAGGCAGTACAAGTGGCTAAGCTCACTCAAAACTTCAGTGGTAACGAGGATGTTAGGAAGCACATTGAAGTCTTTGAACACGTGTGTGATTCCTTGGAAGAGCACAATGAGCTGCATAAGTGTAAAGCCTTAGGCTTAACCTTAAGTGGGAAGGCCGGAGATTGGTATCGAACCTTAAGGGTTGAAGAGCGCACTCACTACCCCACTCTCAAGAGATTGTTCTTGAAAGAATACATACGTGAGGGTGTGCTTTGGGGAGTAGCATCTCAACTCCAAAAAGCTGAACGCGAGGAAGGGGAGTCAGTGAGAGACTTTATAAGTCGACTGAAACATCTAAATTCTCGCTGCACTCCCGATGAACGCTTCAATAACAACCAACTCCTCGATAGATTCATCCGAGGATTGCGCCACGAGGACATTTACAATGGCCTAGTCATTAGAGGTCTTACAACGTGGGAAGCAGTCACACTGCCAATGCAATCCAGTTAGAAGACAACTTGATGATTGCAGGTAAAAAGGTGTCTTCAGAAACAAAATCCGTTAGTTCGCAAGTATCTGGGCACGAGCCAATGACGGTAAAACCAATTGCCAAGGAGCCCAAGATATCTGAAATGTCTGTGACCGACCTTACTAAGGCTCTCCAAGAATACTTCAGGGGTAATCGAGCTCCTCAGAATAGCCATATGTACCCAAGGAGAGAGCAACAATGGTGTTCGGTGTGCTTAGGACCACATAGCACGAGTGAATGTCCCACATTCAGAGTCAAATTCAATGGGAATTGCAATGCATGTGGTAAGTATGGCCATCAATCTAAAGATTGCCTAACACTTAAGCGAATGTTGGCAAACCAGGCACCACTAGCTTGGTCAAACACACCTCAAGTACCCGCGCTAATGCCTGCACAACCTATCGAGCAACCGTCACAGCACATAGTTCCAAGGAATCCGAATGTAGTCCAGTCTGTGTCGTTACCACCGCCAGTGCTAGGACCACAACCTCCACATCCAAGGATTACCCCAATAAACCAGATGGGTTGTGAGTCACATAGTGCATGTGGGGATTATGAAGAGGAGATAGACCCTACTGCTCCATACGGGATTGATACGTTTGAAATGATTCCCCAGTACTACATGGAGGATCATTTCGGGCAAGTTAAGCCTGTATATCAAGCGGCTGCTCTCTCGCCACAAGAGGGCAAAACCTTAATACCTTGGCGAGGAGACCACCTCTTCAATGCTATGAGTGTGGTGGACCGCATCGTGTAGCGGAGTGCCCTAATAGGCTACAGAAGATCGCTACTCAAATGCAACCAAATCAAGGGAGCACATCGGGAATGCCGGTACTTACATGTAATCGTTGTGGCATAGATCATTTGATCGCTCAATGTCCACATAATCCTAATGCACCCAAGATTACGCCATTGAATTTGGTTGAGGTCACCAACCAAGCACGAGGAACCACACCCATTGTACCCGTGAATGTAGTTACACGGTCAATGCTTCAAAATCAAAACTACATTCTTGAAGAGAGGGATACTGCATCAATCGCTCAGGCAAAGAAAAAGAAAACACGACGAAAGAGATCGCTTAATGCCACGAGCTCCAAGCCCAGTTCAAAGACTAACATAGGGACAGGAGACGACCCCGTGTATATGAATGATCCTGAAGATGATTCCGACTCCATAGAAACCATGGGGACCAAAGCCACTACCTTAAGGGAGGAACCCACTCGGGAGCTCAATGAAGGAGAATCAAGCATAAATAAGGGGAGACAGAAGGAAACTTCCTCGGCCCCACAACCAAGTCAGTTAATGCCCTCTCGACCACCCAAACTGACTGAGACTCCCCAAGACAAGCCACGTGGGCCAAGAACCCTCAAGAAAAAGATTGGAACTTACCCAAACCCAGTTGAGGAGATTGAACAAGTGCAACACTTAAGGGGTTTGGTGGAAGAAACACAAAGAGAACTGGAGCCAAACCCGAGAAAAATCAAAATTCCAGACACAGTGTTTCCTACGCAAGTTCAGCCTCACCGGAACCATAAACCGTTAGCTATACCTAGTATCATTCGGGAAGAAAGTGAGGATAGGACATCCGGAAGTGGGCAAACACCCTTCTTGCTGGAAAGAATGTTTAGTGAGGGAATGCCTGACCCCATCGAAGAGGAAGTGATTCCATCTTCACCAGTCCCTAGTCAAGGGGCGATGTCTCGAAAAGTACCGTTGAATGTGTCTAAGCTAATGGATTTCATGTCCTCTGAGATCAGAACCACGATCATATCCAAATTATACGGAGATCCTGAGCTATTCTTAGCTCTTCGGGCATTTCTCAATGGAGAACTAAAGGCGGGGCTACCACAATTTGCAAATATGGATAGACCCGACACGCTTCAAGATGAAGGGGAGCATTGGGATCTACAACCCAACTTTGATGAAGATTCGGTCGTGGAAATACCTGTGAACAAGTTGGGACAGTACTTTGAAGGTGACGAATCTAATGCCACCCTCCCCATTACTACCAAGGGATTAACTCTAAAGGGAATCCTTGATGGTGGTGCTGGAGTGAGCATTGTGACTAAAAACTGTTGGGAATCTATGGGAAGGCCTCACCTCGAAGTCACAAACATAGTGGTTAAGATGGCAAACGGAACCATAGCTAAACCTATTGGGATGTTAAGGGACCTTAAGATCAAGGTCCTAGGATACAAGGTAAAACATACCTTCATTGTAATGGATTTCTCCAAGCATCCTATGTCATATCAAATGATCTTAGGACGTCCTTTCATGAGGGAAGCACAAATGGTACATGACTGGTCGAAAAACCATGTCTACCTACAATTCCAGGACTCTGTCATTCGAGTTGATCTTGAGAATGGTCATGCACATCCTTTAGGAAGCAAGGTTATCATCGATAATCGATCGGATACCACTGTTCATTCCGCCCCATTAAGGTATTGCTATACATGCAAAAAAGAGACTGATGATGGGAAAGATTCTCCTTACATGGATGTCCTACCGGGTATGACTGAGTCGGATAACGTGGATTGGGTACACCTAGCGGCAACCATAGACACATGGGGGAATAGAGGCACAAGCTGGGTAACACCTGAGGGGCAGAATATGCCACCGTTAGTGCCAATAAACATGATAGGTGTTATGCACATGACTCCTGATGGCGAGAACGTGGCAAACTCCACCGACACTGAAAGTAGCAAAGACTCTGACCAATCCAACTCTGAGTATGAATCTCAAGAAGAAACTGACCCTGAGCCTGATGGGAAAAATGGATCAAATATTCACCCAAATGTAGAAGCAAGGTGCTCAAGGCCTGGGACATTGGCCTCCTGCAGTTCATCCGAAAGTGAAGATCGACCAAGTGAGTCCGAATCTGATAGAAACAAAAATCAAAAACTTGGTAAAAAGAAAACGAGACATAAGCGCCAACGCTATCGAGCTAATGTACGCACTGCAATAAACAAGGAAAGATCCACTGCAGAATGGCTTAGTTATGTAGGAGCCATTGATGCTCATCGGAAGATAGCGGATAATTGGGGACAATACCTCCAAAGTGTCATGTGGTGTATTCCGCAACCTCATGACGTCGCCCAATTAGAAATCGAAGAGAAGCCGAAACTAAGTCGTACTGCAAGAAGGCGGCAAAACCAAGAGTTGGCTCAACAACAAAAGGAAGCGGAATTGAAAGAAAAAAGTCTGGCACAACAGGAACCAGTAGACTTACACCCCGCACCCGAGCATTTCAAATCATTCACCACAGGGGAACGTAAAGTAGTCTACACAAAAGCCCAACGAACGCCTACCAATGGGAGTAGCGGTGTCTACGATGGCCCTGCGGTAGTTAAGGAGATAGACTTAGCAGATCCGGGTGAGGAGTCTAAACCAGTTTATATTGCTCAAGACCTCACCAAGGCGGAAGAAGCTGCACTTACGAAGCTTCTTAAAGAATTCAAGGACATATTTGCTTGGACATATCATGATATGAAGGGTGTTCCACCCTCGGTGGTGCAACACACGATTCCAATGATTAGCACTGCTAAACCAGTCCAGCAACGTCCCTACCCAATGAATCCTAAGTACGCAAAGATTGTACAAGAGGAAATTGAAAAGCTTGTAAAATGTGGATTCATATACCCTATTGAGCACTCAGAATGGGTTTCTCCGATAGTCATCGTGCCAAAGAAGAATGGGAAACTCAGAGTGTGCGTTGATCTCAAAAAGGTTAATGCAGCCACCAGAAGGGATCATTACCCCTTGCCATATTCTGAACATGTGCTTGAAAGAGTGGCAGGCAAGGAGGCATATAGCTTTTTAGATGGGTACTCGGGTTACAATCAGATCACAATTGCAGACGAGGACCAAGCTAAAACAGCATTTATCACGGAGTTTGGAGTGTTTGCCTTTCGCGTCATGGCTTTTGGCCTGACCAATGCACCTGCAACATTCCAACGATTGATAAACACGGCCTTTAAGGAATATCTAAGGGACTTCTGTGAAGCTTTCTTAGATGATCTTTGTGTTCATTCCTCTTGGGACGAGCACTTGATGTGTTTACGAAAAATATTTGAAAGGTGTAGATTATATCGCATCTCCTTGAATCCTTTCAAATGCCAATTCTGGGTTAAACACGGAGTTATCTTAGGGCATATAGTGTCCAAAAATGGGATTTCCACTGATGAGAGTAAAATCAAGGTCATTCTGGAATTACCCCCACCCACCAACTACAAGGGAGTCCAACGCTTTATGGGCCACGTTGGTTATTATCGAAGGTTTATTCTCTTCTTCGCCGAGATAGCTCGACCATTGTATAAGCTTCTCATCGAGTTTATTTGGACCGAAGAATGTGACCGTGCCTATGAGCTATTAAAGAAGGCCTTGGCGAGTGCTCCAATCTTGAGAATGCCTAACTGGGATTTACTCTTCCATGTGCATATTGATGCATCAAACTTTGCTATTGGGTGTGTGTTAACTCAACCTGGAGAACACAAGCTAGACTACCCCATTAGCTTTGCCAGTCGCGCCAGTTGAACGATGCTGAGATGAACTACACCACTACGGAGCGAGAAGGGTTGGCAATGATATATGCAGTAAGGAAATTTTGTTATTACCTCCTTGCCACCAAGTTTGTTTTCTATGTGGATCATCAAGCATTGTTGTATCTGGTAAACAAACCATGCTCCACAGGAAGAATCACACGATGGCTATTGATTCTTCTTGAGTTTGATTTCACGGTTGTTGTGAGACCTGGCAAGAAACATGTTATGGCTGATCATTTGTCTCGCATACCTAATGGTGAGGCTCCTACGGGGGTTGATGATGACTTACCTGACACTTCCCTGTTCATGGTGGAGACAATGCCTGAATGGAGTGAGAAAATTGTTAACTTTTTGGTTAATGGCTTTCCACCCAAGGAGCTTCGTAAAGATCTAGCTCGGAAGCTGATCAAAGAATGCGAACCCTATTGCCTGATAGCCGGGACTCTTTATAAAAGAGGAAAGGATGACGTTCTTAGGCATTGTGCCCGAGAGGATGAGTATCTATACATTTTGCAAGAGGCACATATGGGCGTAGCCGGTGGTCACTTCTCTGGAGACTTAACTGCGCGAAAGATCTTACAATCAGGGTATTGGTGGCCCACTATGTTCCAAGATGCATCACTCTTTGTGAAGGGTTGCGATGAATGCCAACGATACAAGAAACCCCAGAGGAAAGACCAGATGCCCCTACATCCGATCAAAGTAAACCAACCATTTGAAAAGTGGGGTTTAGACTTTGTAGGTCCAATTAGTCCAGCGGCCCGAAACACACAATCTCGCTATATTATTGTGGCCACTGACTATATGACCAAATGGGCTGAAGCGAAAGCGACACGTAAGGCAGATGCAAGGACAACAGCCAAGTTCCTCTTTGAAAATATAATCACACGATTCGGTTGTCCTTTTGAACTTGTGAGCGACAATGGTACGCATTTTATAAATGAAGTGATTAAGGAGCTTACAACAAATTTCATGATATCGCATCATAAATCTACTCCTTACTATCCGCAAGCGAATGGCCAAGCCGAGAGTACCAACAAGACTTTAATCTCTATTTTGACAAAGACAGTTGAAGCTCATCGCACGGATTGGGATCTAAAGCTTACGACAGCTTTATGGGCCTATCGTACTGCGTACAAAGTGGCTATTAATTGCACACCATTCAAAATGGTATATGGCCAAGAAGCAGTCATGCCATGGGAATTTGTCATTCCTAGTCTTCGTGTTGCTACTCAAGAGGGTTGGGATGGTAATCCCTTAGTAGAGCGTCTATATATCCTTGAGCGGCTAAATGAAGAAAGACAATTGGCTGTGTACAATGCCCTTGTGGAGAAGGATAGAAGGAAAAAATGGTTTGATCGCCACCTAAAGGACAAGGACATCAAGGTTGGGGATAAAGTCCTGATGTATGGAGTGCGAAACGAAAAGAAGAAGCTCAAATATGCTGGTAAGGGACCATATAGAGTATGTGAAATTACCCCGCAAGGTACCATCAGAGTGGAGACTCTCGACGGAGTTGAAACCATTGGATTCCTTAATGGGAGTAAATTCAAAAGATACTATGACCCCCTAAGCCAGGAGGAGTTACATGCAATCCATCAAAAGAAGGCAGCTAAAGAACAAGCTGAGCTTAAAAAGATACAAGCGAGAGTCGAAGCCAAAGAACGTCAACAGCGTGCTAGGCGACAACGAGAAGCCAACTTGGGAATTACGCAAGTATTTTTCGAGGAAGCAGAGGAGGATGCACTGGAATCTGACCCACCTCTAAGATACCCAATTGAGTTACAGAGTCCTTTACGGGGAGGTGCTGTATAATGCATTATTGGATACAGGAGCTCAACATAATTTGCTATCATATGGCATGTGGTGTCAACTGGGAAAACCACCTTTAACCAAGAGTTCTATCCAAGTTCAAGGAATCAACAAGAAGAAAACCCCTGTATCAGGAATTCTGCACACTCCGGTTGCCTATGACAAGGGAACCATAATTCAAAGCTTTTTGGTTATGCCTACTGGTACCATGGGAGGGACTGTAATCTTAGGGCGCAAATGGATGATGGCCACCAAGTGCAATATCGATTGGGCAACCAGACAAGTCACAACGCAAGAACCAACACTAGGTCTGACCGCTCAAAATCCCGCACCTAAGTCATCTACTCAAATATTAGATAACGAAAAATCACAAAGTCCAGTGGCAAAACCATCTTCGATTGTTGGCCACCCCTCTAACGCTTCAATGCCAAGAGTGGAAACAGGCAAGGTGGTCCCTAAAGCTTCACTTACTATGCCAAAGAGTACATACAAATGGGTCCCCAAAGCTTCGCTAACAGCTACTCCCCCTGCTCAATCTCGTTCAGCCACCAAGAAGCCTCGTAAAAGGAAAGCAGCTACCCACCCGAGAAAGGGCAATGTAACATCGCGATGGATCCCTAAAAAGTTATTAGTAGCCCAAGGGTACTACGAGGGAAATGACCAGATTTGGGTCCCTAAACATAAGCTGAATCCCTCTACATCACCTGTAAAACCTTGCAAACCAATTGTTGCCACCCCAATGCTAATTCAAGATCGTGGTAAGGGAAAGGTAACAGAGTGCTCCACACCACTTCTTCCAGAGCTAGTTTGGATTCCCAAACGATGTCGATCATTACCACCTAGCTCAGGAAGGGGGGAGCCACATGAAGCTTCTAGCTCCTCATGCCAGGCACACACTGATATAGAAGTTTCTACATGCTCTACACCTACTCTTGTCAACACCCAACAAAAAACTGATGAGTCTACGTCTCCCCTTGTAATAGTATCGTCGGAAACCATTTCCTCCATTCGTCAATGGGAGAGTACACTACCATCTCTGCAATTGGATGTGGCCACAAGGGTCATAAAAAGCTATCTGTCCACATCACAACCTATGACCCGCTGGACAAATTGGTTCCAAGAGGCTGCAACATCATTGCAAATAATATGATCTACCCAAGGAAAGGGGGAGCATGTACTCACGCTTGACATTCTAATGCTTCCTCCTTAACCTTCTCCCCTGACCATGTAATTGCCAAATTCAAGGGGATGTATATATATAGCTTTATACATTTTAAAAAAAAAACAAAAACAAAAAACAAAAAATAGTAAAAAGAGCAAGAGCACAAAAACAAGAGAAATATCCGTATACAATCAAGAACTAGATTGTCCTGTCATAAACCTACTGATGCTATATCTGTGTTTGCAGATATGGCAGATGCCCGATCATCATACACTTCATCCACTCCCGCCTTTGATGAGAGGTATCATCTGTACCTTTCTCAGATATTTCACATGTGCTATCCTGTAATTGAAACTGAATGGGATCATATAGATGTATTAGCCAGAGAGGAAAATGTTGAGGAATTAGAATGGCTAATTTGCCTATTAACCATGACTGACCCCTACTCCGTAGAGGACATATCCCCGATAGCCCAATGCTTTCCTTTTCCACAAGATGACTATCCTCGCATGGTTACATTCTTGATGAGTCTATGTATTATTAAAAGATTGTGAGTAGTCCGGAATACATTGGTAGTCATGTTGTTCATGTGTCTATGTTTTATCTTACTCTCTTGTGTGTTTGTGTGTTATAGTTAAGGGAGAAGGTAAGTGGTGTGAGTGTGAGTGTGAGGTAATAGAGCATAGGAGGTTCCTATATTGCTAGGGTAATGGGAGAGGCTAGAGAAGGTAAGTCGTGTGAGTGTGTGGGGAAATCGGGCATAGGAGATTCCTATGTAGCTAGGTTGAGGAGAGAGGCTAGTGTAAAAGGCTTAACAGTTCCAAGACCTGTGTGTAATATATGGATCATCCTGAATGAGTATACTTCCTAGAGCATAACCCACTAAGTTCTCTCGTTCTCTTCCTTTGGTGTAGAGTGAGCAGTCCCAAGTCTCTATAGTTAACTTGAACATCATGCCTAAATCCAATTGTAGGACTAAGTTTTATCATTCTCTTCCTTTGGTGTAGAGTGAGTGTAGGGTGTAGGACTAAGTTTTATCATTCTCTTCCTTTGGTGTAGAGTGAGTGTAGGGTGTAGGACTAAGTTTTATCATTCTCTTCCTTTGGTGTAGAGTGAGTGTAGGTGTAGAGTGAGCAATCCCAATAGTCTACAATTAACTTAAACATCTTGCTTGAAGCTAATCAAAGGACTTTGGGTCTATGCATCTCCAACCCTGGTCCCTTCGCCACCATCAGAGTGGCTGATTAGAGGGAAGTTATGCCTCTTGGTTAATAATAGGTGATGTGTCGGTCATTGGTGGGCTGACCTTCTTTATGAACTTTGTGGTATTGGACCTCCCACCGACCAAGGGTACTCCCAATAGTCTCTATAGTTAACTTGAACATCATGCCTTAAGCCAATCGTAGCACTAATTCTCTCGTTCTCTTCCTTTGGTGTAGGTTGAGTGTAGGTGTAGAGTGAGTAGTCCCAATAGTCTACATTTAACTTCAACATCATGCTTGAAGCTAATCGTAGGACTTTGGGTCTATGCATCTCCAACCCTGCTCCCTTTGCCACCCATCAGAGTGGTTGATTAGAGGGAAGTTATGCCTCTAAGGTTGGTAATAGGAAATGTTACAATCATCATTGGTGGGTTGACCTTCTTTATGACTTTTATGGTATTCAACCAAGGGTGCTTACACTATGTTGATTGAAAGATCGTGGCTAAGATTGGCTTCAGTAATCTATGAATAGAGAAGGGATAACTTGCAGGTCCCTAGGGGAGATAGATGTTTGTGCCCTTGGCATTAGAAAAGGGGGTAGATGAAGGAGCTGGGGGAGCTTCCCTTCACGACAACTTGCATGTCCCTATGGTCCCTATGGGGAGATAGATGTGTTCCCTTGGCATTAGAAAAGGGGGTAGATGAAGGAGTTGGGGGAGCTTCCCTTCATAACATAGTTCCAACCTAGTCGAGTAAGGACTTAATTCAAGGAGAATGCGGTGATGATTATTTAGATGCATGGGACTTGTTTGGTCTCGAAGGAGAAGATACATAGCTCTTATGGAATTGGTTAGATTCCTTCATTGGTATGGAATGTAACATGGTGAAGGTCATTGAGCTTCCCACACTCAAGAGAAGACTGAGGATGGATAAAACTTGGTAGATTTGGTGGATTGGGCAGAAACTATCATGGTGGATTGGACCTTGAGCAGACTCGATCCCCTCTCCCTCAACCAAAAGAATCGATAGGGGAGCCAAGTTTATATATTACCATCATACTCGACCAGTGGATTGGGCAGAAACTATCATGGTGGATTGGACCTTGAGCACACTCGATCCCCTCTCCCTCAACCAAAAGAATCGATAGGGGAGCTGAGTTTATATATTACCATCAGAGGTTGTAGGACAAGTGGAATCATTGCAACCTACTCCTCGAAATTGAAGAGAAGGCCAAGCAGCACATTGCAAGTTTAAGTGGAAAAGTTTCCCTTACAACATGGCTAGAAGAGCTCATGATGGGAGATTTTCCTCTTGAGTCTTGGTTGTTGTGATGTAGTTGTGGCACGTGATCTACTGTCTCTTCTCATGAGGCTACCACTAGTAGGGCTCATGACCTCCTTTCTCTTTATGAGGCTATAGAGGGGCCGTTCCTCTCTCTCCAAACACTTACCAAGATGAGGTTAAGGAACTAAATATAGGCACTAAGGAAGATCCCCTAGTCTTGGTGGCAGCTTGGGTGTGGGAGGATGGAGCCACCTTCGACTAGGTCAAAAATTTCTTTTCCCAATATTGAGAAGCTTTTACATGGACTTACAAGAACCTCCCTAGCTTTCGACCCCCATAGGATACCACTTAAGGAGGGAAGCCAACTAATGAAGAAGGGGATCTACCGCATGAACACCAAGTACTTAGAAGTGGTGAAGAAGGAGCTAGAAAAGATGGAGGAGGCTAGCATCATTGTCCCCACTGAGCACTACTTTGAATGACTTTCTCCCATAGTAGTCATTCCCAAGAAGAAGACTAGCAAGATCTACATATGTGTGGAATTTTGATTGCTCAATTAAAGCACCATCAAGGATGGATTTCCTCTCCCATTCATCAAGCAAGTCCTAGAAGATGTGCCAGGCCATGTTCTGTACTCTTTTATGGATGCCTTTAGTGTGGGTACAACCATGGAGCCATAGATCTCACCAACCAACTGCAAATAACATTCATCACATAGTGGGGCACATATGCCTATGTGATGATACCCTTTGGGTTGTGTAATGCTCCTATATCTTTTCAGTCATCCAAGAAAATTCTCAAAAAAGCATCCAAGAATATCTCAATGCTTTTTTGAGAATTTTCTTGGATGACTTTTTAAAATTTTTAGGTACCAAGGGTACACCCAAGGAGATGGTCTTGGGGAAACTCTTATTGGTCTTTACCAAGTGCATCCTCTCGGGTCTCAGGCTCAATCCCTTCAAGTGTCATTTCCTAGTCATAGATGGAGCTCTCTTAGGCCTAGTGATCTCAGAAGAGGGGCTATCCCCCGACCTGGAGAAGATCATTATTATCCTTTGTCTTGCCACCTCCCAATAATTCCAAAGGGGTGTAGGAGCTTCTTGGGCATAATTTGTGAGGTTGTATGCTGATGTCTTCTTTTATCTCACTTGACTTCTACACTAAGAGAAAGCTTTTTCCATGCTCAAGCATATGTTGGTGCACATTCTAGTGCTTATTACCTCAAATTGGTGTATCATTTGTCATGTTCACATAAATGCCATTGGAGTAGTGGTGGGAGTAGTGCTTGCCCAACCATATGACACCCTCAAGATGGATCGACCTATCCACTATGCGAGCCTGAGTGAAACTACTCCACCAGAGAGAGGGAAGGTTTGGCTATTATTTATGCACTTCATAAATTTAGGAATTATTTATTGGGCACCCATTTTGTGGTGATCATCAAGCCTTGAAGTATCTTCTTAACATGGCTCGGGTTGTAGGTCACATCTGGAGGTGGCTATTGCTTTTTCAAGAGTTTGATTTTGAGATTATGGTGCTCCGTGCGTAAAGAGCATGTGATGGGGCCGATCATCTTTCAAGAGGAACTAGTGGTGGCAAGCTAGCTTGTGGCATCCTTCTAGATAGCATATTGTTTGCAGTAGTTCTCACTCCCACTTGGAATGAGGATATTATGGTGCTATTGAGCACGACCCGCTTCCTTGAATTATTGAGCCCTAAGGAGAAGCACCGACTTCTCATCAAGAACTGGTTGTATCAAATCAGCGGCGGCAGGTCAACTCTACAAGATGGCGAGCGACAAGGTTATTTGCCGATGTGTCAACCCTCATGAGGTGGAATTAGCAGGTCTCATGGAAAGTCAACTCTACAAGATGGGGAGGGAAAAGACACTCCATCACTATTCATAAAGTTTTGGTTCACACATCATTATGAGGAAAGGTTTGCCATCGTCCACAAAGTTTTGGTTCGCCACCATCATCAAGAAGGTTTTTCTTCTCCATGGTTGAGGAAAAGTTTTGGTTTGCCAACATTATGAGGAAAAGTTCATCATCATCCAAGAAGTTTTGGTTCATGGTCCAGAAGAGACAAGGGTCACCACCAGCCCAAAAAAAAGAGGCCATTGATACCATCAATCTTGATCATGGATTTCAACACCAACTAGGTTTAGAGAATTTCATTGCCCTCGAGACCCACCGATGTACCCAAAAAAGCACCTTATCCTTGTGGCCACAAATTGTTAAAAATCTCACCCATATTGCGTGCTCGTTTCTTTTCTCTTCCACTACCACTTTCAATTTTCTTGATTTTCTCTTCCTAACTCCAAACCTCTTCTTCCTCTCTCCGCTTGCTAAAAAATCCCCTCTTCTTGCCCTTTTGATCTTCTCTAGCCTCTCCACTGCTTCTCTATAGTTGCTCTTCATTGCTCCATATAGCACACTATTTTCCCTCTTTGTAATAGCCACCTACTTGTATTTTGGTTCCTCCTTTTGTGGTCAGCTTTAGAGAGAGAGAGAGAGAGAGAGAGAGAGAGAGAGAGAGAATTAGAGAATTTGTATGTGTCAAAGAGTTTATGTGTGGGAGGAGAGAGTGTGCATTTGCATTAGTGTATATGCATCCCCACCTTGTTTTTACATGCTCCTTCGCGGTGCTCGTTCACATTGAGTAGCCCATGATCCCCGACGGGTTCCTGATCGTTGCTTGGATTGACTTATTTGGATGGTGATTACATGCCTTCCAAAGGTCTCTTTGGCTCCTCTTACAACTTTGGTGGCAGTAAGCGGCACCTCCTCTAGCTTGAGATAGAGATCTTGGTGGCGGCTCTCGACCTTCATCCACGATCTCAATAGATCAAATTTATGCAGAGGTATCTTTCCATCGCCACCTTTTGGGTTTATCCTTGTCTACTTTTTTTTATCTTCGGACAAGATTAAGAGTGTCATCTTAGCCTTATTTGAGACCCTCAATTTTAAGGATGTCTCAAAGGCCCTATCTTACACATTTCTACTAGTTTTGGCGTCTCGATGGATTCCCATCCTATCAATGTCCTTGGTTGGGGAGTTGTTAGTGTTCCCCTCTTGTCAAAACCACGGGAGGAGGAGGAGGGTTATGAGGGATTACCTAATGACATGGTGGGTGTCATGCAGTCCTTATTTCCAAGGGCCATTCTACATACTGAATCCCCTTATGATTCCTTCTTCTCACATAATTTACCTAGATGCCAGTTTCACAGTCTTAGCCACCCATAGCCCCCCACCCCCATTCATGCTTTGTTTATTACATCCTCACTTGTTGCCTCACCCCAGATGCCCATATAAGAATATAGTGCAATGGAAAGATAGATAGAAAAACAAAGTGCAATAGACAATGCGATAGATAGAGACTGGAGAGAATTTAAAATTCTAAGATAGGTAGAATGTGATGGTACTATCCACCCATGTGCTCTCAAGTAGAGCTTAGATGGTAATCTAGATAGACTATGGTGGATGAAGGATGTACTAAGTGTGGAAGGTGTCGATATTGACAAGAATTTATATAGTGCTATAGGTGTTGTGATAGGCACGTATACAATGCCGACGGTTACATAGTATAAACATGATCACCACCCTCAAAATGTGGCTAACTGACCACCACCATCGGGCCCCAACTACTAATGCTCAAACCCCTGACCATCTCCTAACCATCAATGGTCACAATAATAACAACCCCATCAAAATCTAAGCCTTAGCTCATTTCACCATTGACCACCTTGCCTTAGATCACCATTCATCCATTATCTTTGCCATCAAAATTTTAGCTGGCCTTTTCAAGTGGGTTTAGCATAGCCATTTATATTGTAGTGACGTGTGGACGTAGGCCAATAATGCGCCACGACACGTTTCCCTGATAAGAACTTTTTTCCCTCGAGCATATGTACACACTCTTATGAGTGTGTGTAAGTGACCTTATCATGTCACTTCACTTGTAGTCCCATTCTCATTAATCTACTTTGAGTGTTGTCAAGTTGCTCTTTTGATTGTTTCATATTGAGCTATCTTCTTTTTTAGTAAGTGGAGAAGATATATCTTAAACTATGTTAGCGTTATGTTAACAACATTTTTGGGCATGTCAGGGCATTTTGAGCATGTTTGAGGTTTGTTCGCATGCTGTGAGGTTTGTGTAAACATCCTAGGGAAGTGTTATACTCATTTTCTTTGTTTTTTGATATTAGGTTTTCTACCAAACATACATTTGGTGTATAGACAAGGCGGTCTCGTTAAAACATCAACGCATCTTTGAGGTCATCTTATCACAACAATATAATCATCATTATCATTAATTTTTTTATTCCTACTAGTAACATTTCTACACTCCACACTCTGCCATTTATCATACACTTTGGAAGTTTCTTCATTATCAGTGATCTATTGTTAGTCATCTTGGTTTGTACCTGCAGTAGGTACTTGGGACATCTGCATTTTGTGTTAGAGAGATTTGTTATTTGTGGGCTGAAATGATAGGTAGTAATGTATTTCAAATGCTTTTCGTTGAGGATAAGCTTGATGGGACCAACTACCCATTTGGTCCTATATGATGCATCATGTATTGGTTGTGCTAAAGAGATTTGCAATGTTGTTTTTAGCATTGAGGCATGTCATGTCTCACCTATGGTAGATAGTACATGTAGTTTGGATGGTAATACTAGTTCAAATAAAACTGTGGCATCCACGCGGATGGGAGGGATACATATACGCATGCATTGGTGGCACTTTCTGTGAAAAGGAGCATTATTTCTCATATGTAAAATTACCAAGTAGACTTGGGATGTGCTTGTTACCAAGTGCATATAACGAGGCAAGAGTGGCCTACTTGTCCAAATAATTAGGGTATGAGAATATGACTAAGGGAGATTTAATAGACGAGTTTTTGACCAAGATCTAAGATTTGATGAGGGAGATATAATGGATGAGTTTCTTGCTAGAATCAAAGATCTCAGGGAGCAACTTGCATGTATTGATGAGGCCTATCCGAATAGTTCATTAGTGTCTACTATCCTCACAGATCTACCAAATTCATACCATAGTTTTGCATCCACACTTTGGTTCATGATAAAGCGTAGCGTTAATGCTCTTATGTTTGATGAGTTGGTTGCAGTAATCTTGCAAAAGAAGAGAAATCATAGTAAAACCAAACTACTATATGTGTGGGAGATTAGGTATTCCCCAACTGCCAAATCAAAAAGGTAAAGTCAAAGCCTTTTATCATGGTGGCTATAAGCTAAAGGTAGAATTAGCTTAGTATTTTGGCAAGGATACTGAGAATGGGGGTGATAATCCTAAGAAGTAAGACAAATGAAACTATTGTCAGAAGCCATGCCATTATATCAATGAATGTAAAAAAAGACTGGAGAAGGAGAAGAAGGAAGAGTCGAGCATGGCTGTGGTCGAGATGCATTAGGATGCATTAGCACGGAGTGTTGAAAAGAAGGGGTTAGCACCAAAAGTGTTGAAAAGAAGGAGTCTACAAACTATGCATAGGATGATTGAGCACTCATTATGCACTACTACAATTATGACTATTCTATCCATGATGTATGCATGTCAGTGATGACAAATCAACATGTCTGCTGGTAATCTGATACTGATGCTAGCAACCAAGCACGTTACTTCTCAGCATGATTTGTTTTCCTCCCTTGAGTCTGCTCATTAAGAAGACATAGTAACAACCTTACCAACTCCTCATAAAAAAGTTGGTAAGGTTTTGCTCACTACTACAAATGGTGGGACAATCACTCTCTCAGAAGTGTTATTTATTCTAGGCATTTACATAATTCTTGATGTCAGTCTCTCTACCATTATTGCTAGGTCAAGCCTAGTGGTCAGATTTGTTGATAATAGATGTACAATTAATGACTCAAGTGATGGAGTCATCATTGTGGTATATCTGGTACTCTAAGCCATGGGCTTTATAGGTTAGGTATGTGAGATTGGCACATAATGTTTGTTCTCAGTTTCTACCACACGTGTGCTATGAGTGACACTGAGCTAAGGCATGCCCACCTTGGTTACTTTAATTTTGGCAATTTGTTATGTCTTAAAAGGAAAGAGATGGTGCCAGAGTTATGAAAGCTTAAGGCCCATCAAACATATATGTAAGGGGTATATTTTGGGCAAGATGCAATGGAATCATTTCTATGGCTGAAAATGTATCTACATATAAAGTTGGTACCCTTTGTAGCACAAAGAGTATATATAAAAATAGTTTCATGAATATATGGGTGAAAGAGGCATAAAACATCAATGCATAGTACCTTATACACCTTAACAAAATGGTGTGGTTGAGAGGAAGAAAAGATCTCTCATGGAGATGGCACATTGGTTAAAGGCCATGATCTCCCTCATGTTTTTTGGTTGGAGGCAATTATGTGTGCCACTTATGTGCTAAATAGATACCCCTTGTGACGCTTGGAATGGTAGGAAGCCCTTTGGCTCATTTACATGTTTTTGGTTATCTTTCTTATACACTTGTTCTTGAGAAACAATGCAATAAGCTCAACGATAAGGTAGTAAAATGCATTTTTATGAGATATAATTCAGACTTTACCATCTGGTTGCAAAGGAAGATTTTGGTAAGTAGAGATGTTTTCTTTGTGGAAACTCAATTTAGCCCATGCTTTTATGAAAAAAACAACAAAATGTATGCTCACAAGACATCTTCGATACACTCCTACCTTTCCACAATGCCGGGCATCCATATGCGGAGCAAATGGATGCTCAACAAGGTGCTACAAAGAATCCCATACTACCTAAAAATTAGCTCAAATTTCAGCCCACAGATTAGCCTATTGACGAGACAATTATGGATGATGCAATGGATAAGGAAAGGGCAGCCGTATAGGCATCCAAAGAATATGCAAACATTGCGGGATAGCAAATTAGCTACTCCTTTGCCTAGCAGGATATGTGTAGATTCTCATCATGTATTTTATTCTTTTGTGGGTCATGTTTGCATTGCCAATATATGCAACGAAGGGGAAGGAAGCACAAGAAAATGGTCATTGGTGGGTGGAGGCCATACAGGATAAGTATGACTCAATTTTCAAAACTGAAACTTAGTATTTAGCACATTTACCTTATGGTAAAAAGACCATTGGTACAAAGTGGAATATAGGCTTAAGCATGAAGCTGATGGTGATGGCATGACTGCTACTACAAGGCAAGGCTTGTTGAAAAGAGTTATGCTCAAGAGAAGGGCATAGATTATGATGAGACCTTTGTACCCATGTTTTGTATGATTGTAATGAGGTGCCATATTGCATTGGCAGTGCATTATAGTTGAAATGTACATTAGTTGAATATCAAAATTACCTTCTTGAATGGTGATTTACATGAGAAAATTTGTGTATCTTAGGCTTTTGTTTTGTTGAGAAGGGAAAGGAGTCTACATTATGCAGGTTAAGAAAGGCTTTATATGACCTTAAGCAGGCTCCTAGAGCATGGTATGAGAAGATAAATGCATACTTTGTTGCAACAAATGGTGATTTACATAAGAAGGTTTATGTATCTTAGCCTTGTGTTTTCTTGAGAAGGGATATGAGTCTAAAGCATGTAGGTTAAGAAAGGGAAGGTTTATGTATCTTAGCCTTGTGTTTTTTTGAGAAGGGATATGAGTCTAAAGTATGTAGGTTAAGAAAGGATTTATATGGCCTTAGGTAGGCTCCTAAAGCATAGCATGGTATGAGAAGATAAATGCATACTTGGTTGCAAATGGTGATTTACATGACAAGGTTTATGTATCTTAGCCTTGTGTTTTATTGAGAAGGGACATGAGTCCAAAGTATGCATGTTAAGAAAGGCTTTATATGGCCTTAAATAGGCTCCTAAAGCATGGTATGAGAAGATAAATACAGGTTAAGAAAGACTTTATATGGTTTTAAGCAGGCTCCTAGAGCATGGTATGAGAAGATAAATACGTACTTGGTTGCAAATGGTTTTTCCAACATTCCAACCGAGAGTACCCTCTATGTAAAGAGTAAAGATTTCTTTTTGGTCATCGTTTTATAAGTTGATGACATGCTACTCACAAGCCTTAATGAGGAGAAGATTTCAACCTTCAAGGCTAAAGTACATATGTCATTTGAGATGATAGCTATATCATTATTTGGATATATAGTTTATGATGTCGCGTGATGATGGTATTGTGATTGTGCACTTAAAGTACATACAGAAAATGCTTACATGATTTGGTCTTTAAGATTGTAAGCATGTTGCTATACCAGTAGAGATAGGTGCTAGGCTCACCTGGATCCAGGTGAACCATTTGATACATCACTTTATCACGCTTTGGGTGCATCATCTATCTAAGTAATATGAGCCCATACATTCAGTTTAGGGTCTCCAAATTAAGTAGATTTATGCATGTTTAGGGTCTCCCAGTTAAGTGAATTCATGCATAGGCCCAAAAGTAAGAATTGGTAGGCTACCAAGCAAGTATTCCAATACTTAAAGGCCGATTGGGTTGGGTGTTATTACACATGAGTGTCCACTAGTGGATTCTTCTTTGATCTTAATGATTCATGTGTATCATAGCTCAATGATAGTGGCCACTTCAAGCTATGAAGTTTAGTACATGGCAACTTTGAAAGGACGGTGGAGCATGTATAACTCAAACACCTTTTGGAAGATATTGGTGTTGGACAGTTCCCCACCTCCATCTTCACTAATAGCTAGAGTCCATTAGCCATTTACGAGGTACCTAGTGTTTCATGCTCGCACAAAGCACATTAAGGATAATTATCATTATGTCAAGGAGAGGCTTATTATACACGAGAGATTATCATGGCTTATGTCTCTACACAACAATGTGGCACAAATGTTCATGAACGGTCTTCATGAGAGATGTTCTATGAGAGATGTTCAAAGATTTTCACAAAGCTTTGAGCTTATTGCCATTTGGGAATTAATTAGCCACACGATCCTTGTCATGTTTAACATCATAATATGGGGGGGATTTGTAGCCATTTATATGGTAGTGATGTAGGCTAATAATGGGCCAGGGTACTTTTTCTCTCAGGAGTTTTTTTTCCTGACCCTGTGTACACAATCTTATGAGTGTGTGTAAGTGACCTTATCATGTCATTTCACTTGTACTTCACTCATTTTTATCAATCTACTTTGAGTGTTATGTGATTCTCTTCATCTTTACTTGCTTGCTATATTTGTGTTTATTGCTTGTTTGTTTTTGGCAATCATCGGCAAGGTTACATGTGATTTTTGTTAGTGGGGACACTAAATGATGTTAATAATGGGAGAGAAGAGAGGAAGAGAGTAATCTTCCTT
The DNA here is from genome assembly GCF_041138505.1 of Cibotium barometz. Lineage (NCBI taxonomy): Eukaryota > Viridiplantae > Streptophyta > Polypodiopsida > Cyatheales > Cibotiaceae > Cibotium > Cibotium barometz. The sequence goes on along the minus strand of NC_141078.1, from coordinate 1,049,734 downwards.
GGCCAAAAGCTATCCCAAAGCCTCTTCTAGAAATCTGAAAGGAAGCACTATGATAGGCCTTGAGACTACCAGTGTGCTGCTGCTGCTGGTGTACCATCTATCTATGGCATCTGAATCCTACGGCGCCGCGCTATATATGCAAAGAAAGGGGCATCTAGAGTCTCCACCTGCTCTATGGGATTATGCCAAGTCCACTCTTCAGGGTCCCATTGCAACCGCGTGAGAGGTCCACACTCCTAAATCCATAACCACCAAAATCTCTCCCTGGCCACCTTGGCCGGTGTGCTGGATCTATGTGCCATGCTCGTGCCCGAAAACCAATCACCCTCACCCTCTGCAAGGTGCAACCTTTGAAATCCTCCAAGGGGTGCTTTGATCTCTCTAATCTGCGAGGTAATCCAATAGAAAAAGTGAGCAGACCACTGTCCTCATCTGCTCCATGGATCGACACAAGGATAACGTGTTTGGTGAACATGCCTAGCCACACTTGGGGGGTCGGCTCTAGAATAGGAGTCAACCACTCTTGAGGAATAGCTGAGTCAATGTTGATGCTAAGCGTGTCTCTACCCCGGATCCCTGTCATGCCTCTCTCCTGCTCCTCTTAAGGTATCTGCCTGTGTACAATCCAATCTCCAAGAGACCTAGCTGGTCCCGTGCTCAAGGCACCCCATGATATGTGCGGTTGGCGAGCCCCTAGCATGTGGCCACTGGGTAAATGGATTAGAGGGTTCTAGATCAAAGGCTGCCAAAGCTGCTCCTCAGAGGCCACTGGAACAATCTGTCTCTCAGGGCTAGCATGAAGCACAAACTAGATTAGCTGCAAATCTGAGATGATCCTAAGCACGAAGTAGATTGGCTGCAAATATGTCCTCAAAGGCTAGGCTGAAACCACGGGTTCGCATCTCTGTGAAGATCCATCTAGTACTCTGCGGCGGGCAGCGGACACGGGCCTCCAAGGCTCGGAGTGCAAGCAATCCAGGCCAAGAGGAAATCCTTCCAAGGCTCACCACCGAGTAGGAGTCCTCTCACAATCAACTTGCCCAACAGGGCATGGCTCTGTATAGCTGGATCGATGAGGCCAAGCCGCCCTCTGTTAACATGGCTGAATGATCACTCTCCATGCCACCTTGGCCATGTCTAGCCTCCCATCACTTCCAACCCACAAGAAGTTTCTAATCAGTTGTACCTGGCCAATACAATCCCGAGGTGATGTACCACATGGTGGCAAGTAGTACTGATTCACCACCACCACTGTGCCTGCTGCTAGGGATAGCCTCGTCGAGCTCCAGTATAAAAACTTCTTCCGAATACTGAGAAGAAGCGAAGCGAGCCGCTGCTTCGGGAGAAATATCAATGCCAACTTAGCAACCAAGGTATTGGACTGGAGTGCCCCTCGGGAGTGCCCCTCGGGGTCCATTAGAAAGCCTCAACTGGTCGCCAAGTCGGGGTGGGTGTTGAGCCTACCCAAAAACCACATGACTTGTGCCGGTTGATCTATGCTCCTGATGCACTAGAGAAAATATATATTTCCTCTGTGAATCTCTGGAGATTCCCAACATCTCTAGCAAGGTAGACTGTTGTGTCATCTACAAACTCTTAGTCCAGTAGCTCCTCCTGCGTGCGGAGGGGAAGGCGCAATCCCTGAAGATTGGTCTCTTGGGCAGAGAGAAAACTACTCATGGCCTCGGTGACAAATAGAAAGAGATACAGTGCCAGAGGACAGCCCTGTCAAACTGAGCAAGAAAGGGGGAATCTATCGCCGTGTGGGCTACCTGAATGAGAACTTGGTTGTGAGATGTTGAATAAAGTCATGAGACTCCACAAATCCACTCCATGGGGAATCCCATCTGGCTCATAGTGCCCTCCAAAAAGCTCTAATCCACCCTATCATAAGCTTTCTCAAAGTCTAGGAGTAGCATAATGAGGTCCTACTGTTGCATCCTGGCTGAAGCTGTCACCTCCCAGAAGGTAAGAATGCTCCGATCCTGAGCAAAACTAGTCTAAGTGTCATGGATCAAGTCTGGGAGAGAAGGCCGAAGTCGCTTGTTGATGGTCTTGGCCAAAATCTTATAGGCCGTCCCTAGAAGGGTGATGGGTCTCCACTACCAAATCTCTAATCTATCACCACCCTCCTTAGGGATCAAATGTATCAAGCCCTCTGTGAGCCTCTTTGGCTTGGCACCTTTGAGCATAAGCTCATTGAAGGCAGTGTGAAGGCCACCTTCCATAAGGTCTTAATGTCGAAGAAAGAAGGAAACAGGACGCCCATCCACCCCCAGGCATTTTCCCGTGGGTAATGCCTTCACCGCCTCCGCCAACTCCTCTGAAGTGAAAGGGGTCAATAAGAAAGACTAAAGGGAGGGAGGAACCACCTCCCTCGTGTGCCTCCACAGACTCTATTGTGTGCATCCATCACCTGGGGGGATAATGTGGCACCAGTGAGAAGAGATCGGAAGAAATCCATGGCGATGGCTCTCACATGCGGGGGATCAGAAATAATAGCTCACATGAGGGGGATCAGAAATAATAGCTCCATCCTGGCCATGTAGCCTATGAATACCGTCTCTCCTCCTGTGTGGGCCGGCTATCTCAAAGAAGTCTCCAGTAACTCTATCCTCACTGGCCCAAGTCGAGAATGAAGCCTTGGCATGGTATCTATACTCCACCCTCCTCTCCTCAATGGATCGAATCTCCGTGTGAGTGGTAGTAATCTGACTCTCAATCCATGAGCTGTCTAGTGAACTCTCCTAAAGATGTTGTAAAGAGACTAGGCCCCTCCTCAGACTCCTCTCCTGCTCCCAAAATCCCTCCAATCTATGTTGGGTTGCCTCCTATAAGAAAATATTGATCTCCCCAAGGCCATCATCCGAAGTGCACGTTGGAGAGCCTGAGGAAAAATCCAGTCCCACCCATATCTGCTCAATCCGGCTACAAATCTCAGGGTCCTGAATGAGGCCTTCAAGAAACCTGGAGCTTGCATGTCTGTCGTGCCTCCATGGGTCCTCTAGGGATAGAATAGCTGGGGCATGATCTGAAAATATAGTGCCTACCACCTAGAACACCAACCATGCCTCCACGGCTACAAGCCCACTCATCAACATAAAACTAGTCTAACCAAGAGAGGTTGGGGCCAGTGCTTTGTCTAACCGATCGAGAGAAGCTAAGACTCACAGGGCTATGCCCAAACTTTGGGAGATGCCAAGGGTAATGTCCCCCTAAGAATCAGTATCATCTCCTCCCATGTAGAGTACTCCGCTCCTGAGACTGTGGCCATGCCACCTCCAAGTCTGTCCTCTGCTGCCTCTATCATGTTGAAGTCACCGCCCATGCACCAAAAATCAGCCTGGGGGGCAGGGCCTATCAGACAATGCTTCAAAAGATAGCTCTACCTACAACAGCATTCGAGGCATAAATGTTGAGGAAGCCAATGCTGTCATCTCCAATCAGAATGGTAACCCACTAAGCACGTTCTTGAACTATGACTCCTGATCTTGTCATAGATGGCAAAAGCTACTCACTGATAGAGAGACACACTCCTTCCTGCATCCCTGATGAAGGGCCAAAGGATGGAGACCAAAAGGTATGACTCTTGCCTAGTACGCCTCTCAGTAAGATGGTGCTCCTGGAGGAAAGGAATGTCGATAGGTCCCCCACCATAGCTCATTGTAGCTCTCCTCTACACCTCATCCCTGAAAGCACTGAGGCCCCCCTAAGCCCTGAATGTTCCACGAGACAATCCTCATATCAATCTTTGTGTGAGGAAGAACTACCGGAACTGCCCTCCACTCAAAGAGTCTTGGGCGCAGGCTTACATGGGGAATAGTCACAATCTATCTTGGTGCGTAGTCGCGCCAAGTGGGCATGGATCCTACCCTCCATGTACTATCACTCAGCCCGAGCGCAAGAGTATGCATACTCCGTGCTCCATCGAGATCACAATGGAGATATCTGCTGTAAGAAGGGGGGAGAGGTACTATGAGAGAGGTATGCATGAACACAAAAAGTAGCACCTCTAGGCTGGAGGTCACCATCTCCCCTCCCTGGTCTCTGTGGGCTGATCCACCAAGCTCCATCCTGGCCAGAGGCCATAAATCAGTAAGAACATTGGTGATGTGAAGATCTTTCAGATAATGCGATAGCTCAACTGCCTGATCCTAAATGGTAGCGGCCACCGACTCTAGATTCCACTATGTCTCGAGGGTTGAGCTCAAGTGGAAAGAGAAGATCATCGCGCCATTCTCTGGCATAGAGGATTTGGAGTGGTGGAAGACCACACATACCCGAATAGGGACTACGGTCTCCTCCAACCTGTCTATCCCTTCCGTCGTCGGAAGACACTAGAAGAAACTATAATCCACATGCTGCCCCAAGATCCTTAGGGGCCTACCTAGAGGCTCAGGTGGGAGAGCCCTCACTGGTGAGGCCGCAATGGTCATCTCCACCGGCTTTGAGAAATGATGAATTAGGCGACAAACAAAACTCGTCGGCTGTCTCCTCTCTGGATCAGGGGCTGCACGGGGGCACAAGGGGATGGTAGGCAGCACGGAGGAAGAGGAAGGGGCAAATGGAGCGACTGTGGGTATAGTCGGAGGCGGGGGGGAGGATGCGACGAGGGGGAACGGGAAGGCAGAGAGGCTAGAGAGGGATGCTGCTGAGAGGTATCCATTGGAGAGGAAGGCTACTGGGGAAGGCTCGACGAAGAGAGGGTGGGGTCAACTTGCCCCACTGGGCACACTGAGGTCCAAAGGAGAAGTCGTGATGACGAGGAATTGGCTGTCACATCGAGGGGGGCGGAGGGACTCTCTTCGTCGTGTCAAGAGGGGGCTCGTTGTCTGCGAGCGGGTGTTGTGATAGTGCTCGAAACGGTTCTCTGACACAATCGAATCCTCCGTATGTTGCTAGCCTAGCGTGCACGACGGCGATGCTCAACTCTGGTGCTCGACCGACGACTGGGGCGGGGGCCAGGGGTGGGGGCCAACCGTCCGCCACTCTCCGGTTGATGGGTCATCCATAGTCGAAACCTGGTACTTTGCGGCTTGGGAACCTGCTCCTCCCTGGCCCCTTGGTGTGAGGATTTGAGTGGAAAGTAGGAGGGGGAACTACTGGGGGCGGTCTCCTAGTCTGACATCAAGGGAAAGCTCTGGCCAGATGGCCCATTTGCTGCAAATGAAGCATTTTCCTGGGAGGCCATAATACTCCATGCGCTACTGTATGTGATGCCCTTGGAGGCTAGGAAGAGAAATGCAATGTGGTATCGACTCCGGTGAGGCCACATAGATACAGAGGGATGGGGGGGACTCCATCACTCTCCTAATGGCACCACCAATCATCGGGGGACAAGAGGAAGGTACTCCTTCCTAAGGCCTGAGAAGAAAACTGTCACTGCCAGCCAATGGGTTAGACGCAAGATTGAAGCCGTGTGCCACCAATGAGAAAAGAACGCCTGCACCATTTGCAGTGCAAGGGGGCTCAGCTGCATGACTTGGTTTGACACCGATGGTGAGTCAAACTCCACTTAGTAGTCTCCGCATCCCAGAGGGTGAATATCGGTGATCTTTGTAGGTTCGCCAATGAGGCTAGCCTAAAAAAGATCCCTAAGCTGTCCGCGCGTGGGGCGGCTACCAACAATTTTGCAGACCAGGATGGAGGCCTCAACAAGTGAGGTAACAGTTGTGGCAAGAACCTAAAGATCCGCTTCGGAGAGAAGGAAATGCAAGTAACGGCGGCTTCGATTGGGGATGATCGAGTGACTGCCATGGAGTCCTCCTGCGGGTGAAGACCAAAATGAACTAAAGCTTGCCAAGAAAACAAAACCCCCCAAAACCGAGAAGTAACAACCTGCACAGGAGGGTGGAGACGCACACAATAACAATTAAAAATTAAAAAAATATTTAAAAAAGCCAAGTGGAGACACACACAATAACAATTAAAATTAAAATTAAAATTTAAAAAAAAAGAAAAAAAGAAAAGAAAGAAAGAAAAGGGAGGGGAAGGGGGGGCGTTCCCAAAAAGAAGAGGCGGATAGAGGGAGTCGACAGGGGGGTAAGCGAAAGTGGAGGGGGGTGGGTAGCAGATCGAAGAGAAGGGGGAGGAGGCAGGCAGCAAAGCACAGAATGGGGGGAAGCAAGGAAAGGGGGGGGAAGGAGAGGCGCACAACGGGTGGGGGGGAAGAGGGCACACATGGCGGGAGCGATTAGGGGGGGGGGAAGAGGGCACAACGGGTAGGGGGAAGAGGGCATACGTGATGGGAGCGATTAGGGGATCTAATGGGAGCTTGCCGACTATCCCTGGTCATATAGTAAAAGAGACGTGACTACAATTGTTGGGGTGCTAGTTAGTCATGGTTAGCTTGGGATAATCCTAGCTCGGGATATCGACACCAAATGTTTGAAAATTTGTGGTGTTTAACATGGTTTGACCACTTTTTGTGGAAACGGACCTTAAGGTTCCAAGACCACTTAGCTATACCGAAAAAAATAGAACAATTGTCTTCTTCGTAAAATTTAAGGCATTATTGATAAAGCCACTTGGTGAATCCAGAGCTCAGAGAACCATGGTGACTCTTGTTTCTAAGGGTCTTGTTGTTCCTCCACTCACGTCTATGTTTTGTTGGCTCATTTCTTCCTAGAGCCCTTGCTTGAGGTGGATCTGAAGGAGTCTAGTCTACTTAATAGAGGAGCACTCTATCGAGTGCTAGTTGTTTGTTGCTGGAATCGAAGGTTTGTTGGGTTTGAGGAAGTGTGGTTTGATGTGCTACACTCCACTGTTTTGTCATTTTCAACAATTAGTCTAGATCGGCGGGTTCCCACCAAAGGTCCTTAGTGCTTCTATCTTAAGACTCACCCTAACCCTCCTTAGTGCTTCTATCTTAAGACTCACCCTAACCCTCCTTGAAACACATCCAAAAAGAGATTACCCGGTACAACTGTCGTGAGGATCTTTCCAATGGCTGAGGTCGTAACCCTTGAGGTCTCCAAGCTCTACAACTCCTTGAGAAGCAATTCTACCATGCCTGATGAGCGTTGTTACACCGCCACATTACACTAAGGGTACTCGTTCCTCCTCTCACCTCACTTTACTCGCACACACTCACTAGCATGCATTAGGGAGAGAGATTAGCAAGAGAATTAGCAAGAGCAAGACTCAATTGCACAATGGGAGAGTATCTTGTATTATGAGAGATATTCACTTATATACATGGCCATAAGTGTTCACACCTCACTTAAACTGTGGAGAGGCCTAATGCTATTACAATGACTACTCTCATAATATATCCATGAAGTACATCACTTAGGACTTCATCCTATCTTGCTACCACACACTCTTGAAATGGGAATCGCCACCATAAATACTATGTCACACCATTACAGGCGCGTTGGTCTAAGTTGTAGCTTTGGACACCATTGCTTCATATCTTGAATGTATGACCCTTTGGTGTATCTATCGTGACTTCTTAATGTAAGATAATGGTTGTATATCTTGTTAACCCTAGAATTAGGTTAACATCCCCTGCTTCCTGATGGCGATCGCATCCTCGTGATCGCATTAAAGACCTTGTGTGGGGAGAATGGGCAAGCTTTGCCGATGGCTTTGAAATTGATTAATGCTCAATGGTCTTTGTCCCTCCGAAAGGAATAAGAAAAGCTAGTTAATGAATGAAGAGGTTAGTGGTTTATTGGGAATTCCTAACTGTTAATCCAATTCTAGGATTAACAAGAGCTACCGCCATTATCTTACATCAAGGAGTCACGGTAGATACACCAAAGTGTCATACATTCAAGATATGAAGCAATAGTGTCCAAAGCTACAACTTGGACGGGCGCCCGTAATGGTGTGACGACAGAGTATTTATGGTGATTCCCACTTCAAGAGCGTGTGGTAGCAAGCTAGGATGAAGTCCCAAGTGATGTACTTCATGGATATATTATGAGAGCAGTCATTATAATAGCATTAGGCCTCTTATGAGCCTAAAGTGCCCAGCCGGCCATAGTTTGAGTGTGAATACTTATGGCCATGTATATAAGTGAATATCTCTCATAATACAACAGACTCTCCCATTGTGCAATTGAGTCTTGCTCTTGCTAATCCTCTTGCAATTGAGTCTTGCTCTTGCTAATCCTCTTTCTAATCTCTCTCCCTAATGCATGCTAGTGAGTGTGGGTGAGTGAAGTGAGGTGAGAGGAGGACAAGTACCCGTAGTGCAACGCAGCGGTGTGACAACGCTCGCGAGAGGCGCGGTGGAATCGCTTCTCAAGGAGTTGTAGAGCTTGGAGACCTCAAGGGTTACGAGTTTAGCCATTGGAAATATCCTCACGGCAGTTGCGGTTCACTAGGTAACCTCTTTTTGGATGTGTTTCAAGGAGGGTTAGGGTGAGCCATAACATTTTTTGTGCCGCCCGGGGAGCCATCCCTTGGCTTTTTCCATTGTTTTGCCTCTAATCTACGCATAATCCATTGCCCATTGTTTTTGCCTCTAATCTACGTATAACCCATTGCCCATTGTTTTTGCCTCTAATCTATGCATAACCCATTGCCCATTATCTTAATTAATGGTTTCCCATAAAAAGATATGGATTGATGGTAATTTATGTGAGATTTGGTGTAGAATAGCTCTCTTTTTTATTTTTGAAAGGAATGCTTTTTGCTTAATTTTTAGATTAATTTGTTATTTTTGTTGTTCTTAGGGCTTGCACATAGTTTGTATTAGGCTTAGTTTGCATCCATTTCATCAAACAATGCAATAGAATACAATTTTTAGTGAATGTTAGCTCTCTTTAGTGTTAAACATAGAACTAAGATCATTAATTTTAGTTTAATTATGTGCTTGTTGTTGAAATTATTTGGATTAGAGTGTTAGCAAGCATTAGGAGTAGCTTAATCTTTTAAAAAATTTCTTAAAACTATCAAAAAATCCTTGAATTTGACTAATTTCTCTTAATGGACTAGTTTTTATCATTAAGGGTGATTAATCTTGCTCAAGTAGTAAAAAATTTAGAAAATGTGTTAATTGGGGTCTAAATTGATCATATGAAGAGTCGAAATTAGTGTTTTTGAGTGTTTTGAGAGCATTTAGATGCATCAAAACACGTAATCATATCAACTTTTTCATCAATTAGAGAAATTTGACTCTCTTTGCTTAATTTTACCTTAAAAAGAGGAGACCATAATTAAGAGTCTAAATTGATCATATGAAGAGTCGAAATTAGTGTTTTTGAGTGTTTTGAGAGCATTTAGATGCATCAAAACACGTAATCATATCAACTTTTTCATCAATTAGAGAAATTTGACTCTCTTTGCTTCATTTTACCTTAAAAGAGGAGACCATAATTAAGAGTCTAATTAATCTTCTATTTAATTTATACATTTATTGATGCACAAAGATTAGCATTCTCTTGCTCTATCCAATGATGTGCTCAATTGTGTGAATTAATTAGGGATTAGTGGTTCATTAGAGCCCTTGATTAGTGTAAACGAGGAAAAGATTAGTGAAAGAATTAATCTTAGATTAATCCTTAATCACTTTTTTTTACATAACTCATTAAGACTAATGAGCATTCAATGAGTACATAATCATGAGTTGTCAATTTGTCCATTTTGGGGGTCATTTATAAAGGGTGTAAGGGGTGTCATTAAAAGGTTGACTTTTTTTTATTCCCACTTACCTTTTTGCGAAAATGCCCATATCCCTTTCATTTAAATTCAAAAAATATCCCCCCTCCCAAAAAAAAGAAAAATTCGTATTTCCCACTAGACTTTTAAAAAAAAATCACGGCGTGAACCATTTTCTATACAACTTCACGAAACCTGAGTTCACGCTCAAAAGATTCACGTTTTCAAGAACCGTGCACAAAAAAATAAAAATAAAAAATCACGGAACCTCAAAAGTTCACGGAACCCTTAAAAAAAAAGAGAGTTTACGGAACCAAAAAAGTTCATGAACCTAAAAGGGGTTCACGAAACCTAAAAAGGTTCAACGGAACCTTAAAAAAAAAAGAGTTCACGGAACCCTTTAAAAAAAAAAGTTCACGAAACCTAAAAGGTTCACAGAACCCTTTTTTAAAAAAAGTAACGAAACCAAAAAAGTTCACGGAATCTTTATAAAAAAAAAGTTCACGAAACCAAAAAAGTTCACGAAACCTAAAAGGTTTATGGAACCTCAAAACTTCATGGAACCCAAAAAATAAAAATAAAAAAAAATTTAAAATTTATAAAACCCTTGAAGTCCGTCAGAGTGAAAAGGGGTCTGTCGGCTTCATTAAAAAAAAACACTCTAGAAAACACCCCTGTTTGGAGGCATGTATCTCCTAGACCGTATATTCGATAAAGGCACTCTAGAGCTCATCGAAAAGCTGACATCGAGCTCTTCGCCTTTGGACTTCGTTGTCCGAAGTCAAAATTGACCATTTTGGCCTCCGACCAGCAACCTCAAAATTCGAGGCAAAAAACAACCCAAAAACCACAAAAAAATCGTAAAAAATAGCGTGAAAACAAGGACGAGCCATATTCGGGCTACTTTTTGAGGGTCCACAACGACAAAATCACAGACGACTCAGGGAAAGAAAGTTGTAGTACTCCAAAAATACTATAACTCCCTTATATAGAATTTTTTAAAATTCCTTTTGGAACACCCTAAAAAACGTGTTGCAAAATAGAAAAAAAATTCTTGAATTTTTTTTCGTCTTGAGACAGTCATGGAAAATAGATTTTAGAACCTCCTCTTCCATTTGGGAAGGTACTAGCATACGTTTTTTTTCAAAAAATTATCTCTAAGGTCGTTCACGTGTGTATAGCGCCTAAGCAATTTAGGGTGAACAGACATCCGTTTGATCCAACGAAGAGTATGCTAAGCCTCTTAAGACTGTAATGAGCTGTGGGAGGATATAAAAAGCAAAAATAAAATAAAATGTGTTTGCTCTTTAAGGAGCATTTAGGCGCTCCGACATGGCCACGATAGAGGGAGTGCCAGAGATCACACAAGGACTAAACCAATGGTTGACATCTTCGAGCCATTGAGATCTATGCCACAAATTCACCTCCCAATACCATTGTCCATGCCTATAACAAGCATGTCATTGGGTTTTACATGCCCTATCACTTCGATCCCACCGGGCTTTGGTCCCTTACCTAACATTCTCGCAAATCCTATAAGTACTAACTCCTTCCTGGATGCCCATACCCTGGACATACTGACTAGTCTAGGAAGGGGGGTAGCCCAAGGACTCAGTGAGTCTCTTCCAACAAGAGCACTCACATACGGCCTCAGTGATTCATACATAAATACCGCCGTATAAATTTTTAAATTATGGGCAAATGACAGAACAACAGACCCTGTTCAATTCATTCAAATGTTTGAAGATATGAAGCCTTTGGAAATCCCAACTGTCCCACCAACAAGGTACATGTGTTGAACCTATGCTTAGAGGAAAAAGCTAGTCGATGGTTCATCACACTGATACCTGCAATCAAGACCAACTTCAAAACCTTGAAATCAGCCTTCCAGACAAGGTGATCGGTGGAGTGCAACAACAAAATTCTATTCAATTGAGCGTCAACCAAATGAATCCATTAGAGACTTTATTCTTTGGATAAACCTCTTGGACTCACGTTGTGAGTCATGGGAAAAATTAAATGATGTTCAATTGAAGAGATGTTTCATGATGGGCTTGAAGAATAACAGCTTACACAACTTGATCATTGTAACCAATCTGGAAACATTCGATTAATGTTGTAAAGAAGCAATACGTTTAGATGACAACATGCTAGAAGATGATCATGCTACGAGGTGTTCCTCATCTAAACCAAGTGAAGCAATGACAAAAGAAAGATCGATCTCGAAATTGACATTCCTAGAAGTTTATGCAGCCTTGCTTAAAACTATACAGCCAACATCTCTAAGAGAGGATGAAAACCTTCAAAACCAAACATCCTTAATGCCTCTTAAAAAAGTGAGGAATGAAATGCCTTGTGTTGAGTGCAATCACTACGACCATCCCAATCCTCATTGTGCATACAAGGTACCTGTTCTTCTATAGTGCATACAAGGCACCTATTCTTCTATAGTGCATACAAGGCACCTGTTCTTCTATAGTGCATTTATTGTAAAACCTTTGACCACGATACTAAAAGTGTCCCGCTTCATCCATAATTGACTCAAAACCTCCATCTCTTGGGCACTAGACAGAAATCGTCCAAAGGGTAGAAACTGCTCAAGAAGCAGTTAATCGAACACTTCAGTGTTTCTATTGTTATGGACCTCACAAGGTGGCAGACTGCACAGTTTGGAATACTTCCATGCCCATAGTCACTGACACTTTGCGACCCATGTGTGAACGATGTGGCATTGATCACATTTTCCAAGATTTCCCAAGACGAGTTGTTTCAATGTAACTTGTCTCACAAAATACAACTCTTAACATCTTAAGTGTACAAACGGGCAATTGGCCATGGTACCCTTGAATATGCTTACATGCTTACAAGCCAAGGCACAAGAAACCATAAAAAAGAATGCAAAAGACAATACCTCAACATGGGTAGAAGAACATGCTTTAAAGCATAACCCAAAAGAAAAAGCAAAACCTTCTAAACCCAAGAAAAACAAGGGACTACGAACTGTCAAAACCAAAGGTGAATTAAAAGACAAGGAAAAGGAGCCTATAGAGGACATAAACCCAAAAGGGGACATAAACACAAAAGAGCCAAAAGCCATACATGATGAAAAAGCATCCACCTCAAAGACCACCACATAAACCTGAAGATCCATATGTGTGACACAGGATACAAAAACCCAAAAGAAAATTTGATCTCGTCGCATGGGTAAACATAATGAAAAACTGACACTCCAAAGAAAGTGAGAAAATGAAAGAAGTTCTAGTACGTCACTAAGTGAGGATGAAAAAAGTTCTTACTCTTCGCTTAGTGCACCACATAGGCCAATCAAGAAACTAGAACCCACCCAACCACCCTAAATGGATAATAATGATCACATGACATATGCGAAACACAAAATGCAAGCGTAGAAGAGCATGCTTAGCTTAATTGAATGTCATACAAGGTCCCCGATTGTGATTGAGTCTCATAATGCCAATACTAAAAGAGCAAAAACCAAAATACAAAGCCTAGATGAGTACCGCTTCCCCTTTCAAGAGAAAGACATATGCGAAACACAAAATGCAAGCGTAGAAGAGCATGCTTAGCTTAGTTGAATGTCATACAAGGTCCCCGATAATAATGATCACATGACATATGCGAAACACAAAATGCAAGCGTAGAAGAGCATGCTTAGCTTAGTTGAATGTCATACAAGGTCCCCGATTGTGATTGAGTCTCATAATGCCAATACTAAAAGAGCAAAAACCAAAATACAAAGCCTAGATGAGTACCGCTTCCCCTTTCAAGAGAAAGACATACTCTCTACAGAAGAGTCATTTGAAAGAAATTGTACGAACTATACGCTTGAGAAAGCACGTGAGGAATTCAATAATTCCCTTACAAGATTAAAATAATCTCTCAAAACCTCATTTAGAGGAATGCTCTTCTCTCATGAGATGAAGCCAGCATCACATTAGCACTTGCACCTTTAAGGGCTCAACATGAGTTATACCAAGACATAAAGAACTTCATAAAATAGGACTGTGAGGATTCACAAGTTTCCAAACAGACCTCATTAAGAATTGTTAGAGGACCAAGTGTGCCAATGTACGCATTGGGCACTCTTGAAAAAGCTGATATCCAAACAGGGGATGAAAGTGAATGGGAATATGAAACAGAAGTAGGATCTGAAGATGAAACAAAAACTGAAACATCCATGGTTCCTTTGGAAGATTCTATCATGGTATTATGATTGGATTTTCCTACAGGCAATGATGTTAAGCGCAAACGCGCATTGATTAGTCCTCAAGCTAGTCATAACATCATGACAATAGACACTTGGGTGTCATTGGGACAACCTAAACTCATCCCCACAAACAATAGCCAATGGACAAAACATTGAAGTTCCAGGTTTCAGATGCACTACTCAAACTATCGATGGTGATATGGAATTTACATTCCATGTTACCCTAGATTCCATTGAGTATGATGTCGTCCTTGGCAAAACTTGGATAGGTGAATCGTTGTATTCAATAGATGACTCCATGAAAAAAGTCACCTTGAACACTCCTGCAAACAATGTACAATTGTTATTACGAGAGGAAGAGACCTTGGAGGAGTTGGAACTTCCAACATATCTTACTGAAAAGATCCCTAGGATTCTAGTTGGATTGGAAATTGCAAATAAAATCACCACAGCTCAAGCACAGCTTTATCCAACCACGAGAACACAATCTCATGACCCTCGAGCTATGGGATTTGTTAGGTCAACCAACACTTACCTTTACACAAGACTTGAACATGCCATGTTTGGGGTACTTTGAACATACAATGTATATTGAAACTAACCCCCTCACTTGCAAGTTTTGAGTATGTGTTTGAAGAAGCGAATTGGATCTTGGGACATAAATGAACTATTGCTGCCCAAGCACCACTGTGCTTCGCTAGCGATAGAGTCATCATGAAGGTCAACGATAAAAAATTGACAATACCATACTGCAAGGAAGAAGATTCAACTTTAATGGATATCTATGATACTGAGCGCAAAAGGATACAAGCCTCTTTCACACAGAAGCCCCTCTACACAATGACCTACCATCTGCATCAATGACTAACTCTGATAAAGCATCTACTCCTTCAACCCCATCCTCACCTATACGAATTTTGATTGCAAAACTTTGCAATCAATGGCTATTCCTGAAGAAGTTCCCACATCCCAACCATCTATCTCTAATAAGGAACTCAAAGGAAAGGACCCAGATCCTATGCATCTTCATCGACAAACCTCACCAAAGGAGACAACAACCACATGCTCAAAGGCCTCCTCATCAACAACCACTCCACAAGAGACTCTAGCCTCATCACATCGATGCCCATGAGTCTCAAACCTGCAGCCTCAGCGCCAACCAAAGTCAAGGAGGGCCCCAAACCTTCCACATCAACCCAAAAGAAAACTCCCCCAAGACAACCACAATCACAGTATCTTAGTAGTATCAAGATGTGGGTGGAGAAGTAGCTATTCTCAAGGCTACTATGAAGGTGCCAATGAAATTTGGGTGCCTCGATAGTCAAAGCCTCTTCCTCGACGCAGCACTCGAAGGCCAAGGAAAAAGAAAAATACTCCCCAACACAGTCCACTAAAGCCTATGCAAGTTCCTCAAAAAACTCCACCACGTCATCAAGTGTGGGTACCAAAAACACTACTACAGGCACAAGGGTACTAGCAAAAAAATACTAAAGCTTGGGTCTCCAAGTACATCATAAAGTCCCCTAAGCTTGCACAAAGAAGGAAGCCTCAGCACCAAGCACATAGGCCACCAATTTATAATGTTCATCAAAGATGGGTGCGTGTGCATGTGCTTCAACAACAAGGATACTATGATGGTAATTTCATCATATGGTTGCCAAAATCGAACAATGTCAAGAAAGCCTTACCACCAACTTCAACCCCAACAGCTTCACCTAAAGTTTGACAAGAATGGAGGCCCAAGCAACAGCAAGCAAATCACTCAACCACTCTCGTGCATTCAGCACCAACACAAGAGCAAGCAAATCACTCAACCACTCTCGTGCATTCAGCACCAACACAAGAGCTTGTCTGTTCAAGCAAACAATCAGCAGTCTTCCCTACTGTCTCGACAACATTTGAGCAAAAAATTCAAGAATCAACGGAGACTTATGAGCGCATCAAGAACAAAATAACAATGCTCTTATCACCCCTCTGGAAGTGAGAAATGAGTGCACAAGAACCTGTTGCTCACAAGTCACGACCTAGTTGTCCCATAAAATCAATATAAAATTAAAAATATATAAAATAATAATAAATTTTAAAAAAACCCATCAAGGTAAAAACCTGCAACTTCACGGGGTCAAAACCTGCAATCTCACGAGTTCAGGTTTCTCAAGAAATACGGTCTCAAGGCTTAAGAACCTGCACTTTCATGATTTAAGCCTCATCACGGATTAAGCCATATCACACAATAGCCACTATATATTTGTTAAGCTTATTCCTTACACTATTCTTTTGGCTAAATTAATGTAGCAGCTGCTCCATGAGTACATATCCATACTCATGCACTGGAGAACATTTGCACCAAAGCCTCATCATCGACAACTTCCACCAGGTACATCTCTGGATGGGGGGGCCATCGTGGGCAAAAACCTGGTCAATGGTACAACCTATCGCCTGGAATTTTCCTTCAAATTACAAACCTCTCCAAACGATGCCACCATCTTCACAAATCAATGATCTTCAATCCTTAGTGAAGATATCCATCTTAGCCTCACAAGTCGACGTAATTCTTTCAATCCTCACCAACAAGTGGCTAATTCAACATCGAGCAGTTCAATAAGAGTCTATATGACTCAATTCTTGTACTTCATGTAAATATGCTTCATGAAGCACTTAAATATACATAAAAAATAAAAAGCACATGGGCAGAAGAAAGACGGAACCCTAACCCTCCTTGAAATACATCCAAAAAGAGATTTTCTCGTGAACCGCAACTATCGTGAGAGGATCTTTCCAATGGCCGAGCTCATAACCCTTGAGGTCTCCAAGCTCTACAACTCCTTGAGAAGCAATTCCACCGTGTCTCCTGCAAACGTTGTGATACCGCCGCGTTGCACTACAGGTCCTCGTCCCTCCTCTCGCCTCACTTCACTCACACCACTCACTAACATGCATTAGGGAGAGAGATTAACAAGAAGATTAGCAAGAGCAAGACTCAATTGCATAATGGGAGAGTATGTTGTATTATGAGAGATATTCACTTATATACATGGCCATAAGTGTTCACACTCACTTAAACTGTGGTAGCCGATCGGGCACTTTAGGCTCATAAGAGGCCTAATGCTATTATAACGACTACTCTCATAATATATCCATGAAGTACATCACCACTTAGGACTTTATCCTAACTTGCTACCACACGCTCTTGAAGCGAAAATCGCCATAAATACACGGGCACTTGTCCAAGTTGTAGTTTTGGATACTATTGCTTCATATCTTGAATGTATGACCCTTTGGTGTATCTATCATAACTCCTTGATGTAAGATAATGGCAGTAGCTCTTGTTAATCCTAGAATTGGATTAACATTTGCTCCTACCCTGATGGCGATTGCGTCCTCGTGATTGCATTTAAAGATCTTTGTGTGTGGGGAGAATGAACAAGCTTTGTTGATGGCTTTGATGTTGAGTGACGTTTAATGGTTTTTGTTCTTCCAGAAGAAATAAGAAAAGCTAGTTAATGAATGAAGAGGTTAGTGGTGTATTGGGAACTCCTAATGGGGTGGGGGATGGGTTTTTTTGTGAATGATTGCATTTTTATATTTGTTTGAGCCCCCTTTTTTTGGCTCACTTTGTTTTCGGCGGCGAGGTTACATTTGATTTTTGTTAGTGGGGACACTAAGAGATGTTAATAATGGAAGAAAAGAGAGGGAAGGATTCGGAGGAATGTAGACTTAATCATCAGAATGAGGTTGTGATTCTTAGTTCCTCATTTGATTCATTGAAGCGCCATTCATCATTTGAAGAATTTGGCCTTTGATGATGTCCCTTTGTGTGGCAGGATTCTTGCAAGTGTTGTTGAGTAGGACCTATTCATGACTTTTTCTACCTATGTGCTTTTTATGTTTTTATATATATTTAAGTTGCCTTCTTATGAAGCAGATTTACATGAAGTAAAATAACTGAGTCATATAGACTCTTATTGAACTGCTTTGTGTTGTTGAAGTAGCCACTTGTTGGTGAGGATTGAAAGAATTATGTTGACTTGCGAGGCTAATATAAATATCATCACTAAGGATTGAAGATCATTGATTTGTGAAGATGGTGGCGTTGTTTGGAGAGGTTTGTAATTTGAAGAAAAATTCCAAGCTATGGGTTTTACCATGACTAGGCTTTCGCCCACCATGGCCCCCCCATCCAAGGATTTATCTGGAAGTTGTCGATAGTGAGGCTTTGGTGCAAATGTTTCCAGTGCATGAGTATGGATAGTACTCATGGAGCAGCTGCTACATTAATTTAGCCAAAAGAATAGTAAGCAATAAGCTTAACAAATATATAATGGCTATTGAAGATCATTGGGAATGTGGTAATGCATGATATGGCTTAATCCGTGTTGTGATGAGACTTAAATCATGAAAGTGCAAGTGCTTAAGTCGTAAGACTCTATTTCTTGAGAAACCTGAACTCGTGAGATTGCAAGATTTTTGGACGTGAAGGGTTATTTTGTGAAATGGCCTAATTCAATGAAGTTGTAGGTTTCGACCCTAAGGTTTTTTTTTAAATTATGGGTCATCTAGGTCATGACTTGCAAACAACGGCATCTTATGCACTTAATTCTCACATCCAAAGGGGTGATAAGAGCATTGTTATTTTGTTCTTGATGCACTCATATGTCTCCATTGTAGACGTGGGTATTGATTCTTGAATTTGTTTTCTCAAATGTTGTCGAGGCAGTAGGGAAGACTGCTGATTGTTTGCTAGAATAGACAAGCTCTTGTGTTGGTGTGCTGAATGCACGAGAGTGGTTGAGTGATTTGCTTGTCGTTGTTGCTTGGGCCTCCATTCTTGTCAAACTTTAGGTGAAGTTATTGGGGTTAAAGTCGATGGTGAGGTTTTCTTCACATTGTTCGATTTTGGCAACCATATGATGGAATTACCATCATAGTATCCTTATTGTTGAAGCACAAGCACAGGCACCCATCTTTGATGAACATTGTAAACTGGCAGCCGATGTGCTTGGTGCCGAGGCTTTCTTCTTTGTGCAAGCTTGGGGGTCTTTGTGATGCGCTTGGGGACTCGATTTTGGCAACCATATGATGGAATTACCATCATAGTATCCTTATTGTTGAAGCACAAGCACAGGCACCCATCTTTGATGAACATTGTAAACTGGCAGCCGATGTGCTTGGTGCCGAGGCTTTCTTCTTTGTGCAAGCTTGGGGGTCTTTGTGATGCGCTTGGGGACCCAAGCTTTGGTAGCACGCTTGTGCCTGCAATAGTGTTTTTGGTACCCACACTTGTTGCATTGGTGGAGTTCTTTGAGGAACTCGCATAGGCTTTTGTGGACGGTGTTGTGGAGTACTCTTATTCTTCCTTGGCCTCCGAGTGTTGTGTTGAGGAAGAGGCACCCAAATTTGATTGGCACCTTCATAGTAGCCTTGAGCTACAAGTAGTTGCTTTTCTACCCATATTTTGATACTATTAAGATACCTTGATTGTGGTTATCGTGGTGGAGTTTTCTTTTGGCTTGATGTGAAAGGTTTTGGGCCCTCCTTGACTTTGGTTGGTGCTGAAGCTGTAGGTTTCAGACTCATGGGCATTGTTGATGATGATGAGGCTAGATTCTCTTATGGAGTGGCTGTCGATGAGTGATGAGGCCTTTGAGCATCTGGTTGTCTCCTTTGGTGAGGTTTGTCGATGAAGATACATAGGTTTCGGGGTCTTTCCTTTGATTTCCTTGTTAGAGATAGATGGTTTGGCTCTGGGAACTTCCTCAGGAATAGCTGCTGATTGCGCGGTTTTGGCATCGAACTTCGTACGTGAGGATGGGGTTGAAGGAGTAGCTACTTTATCAGAGTTGGTCGTTGACGCAGATGGTAGGTCATTGTGTAGAGGGGCTTTTGTGGAAGAGACTTGTATCCTTTTGCATTCAGTATCATAGATATCCATTAAAGTTAAATCCTCTTCCTTGCAGTATGGTATTGTCAACTTTTTGTCGTTGACCATCATGATGACTCTATCGCTCTAGCAAAGCAGAATGGTGCTTGGGCAGCAATACTCTATTTATGCCCCAAGATCAAATCTACTTCTAATACATACTCAACCACAAAAAAACTTGCAAGTAAGGGAGTTAGTTTCAATATACATTGTATGTTCAAAGTACCCCAAACATGGCATGTTCAAGTCTTGTGTAAAGGTAATCCTTTCAGGATGTGCCGTGAGTGTGTTGACCTAACAAATCCCATAGCTCGAGGGTCATGAGATTGTGTTCTCATGTTGGATAAAGTTGTGCTTAAGCTATGGTGATTTTATTTAAAATTTCCAATCCCACCAAAATCCTAGGGATCTTTTCAGTAAGATATGTTAGAAGTTCCAGCTTCTCCTGCAAGGTTTCTTCCTCCCATAGTAATAGCAATTTTACATTGCTTGCAGGAGTGTTCAAGGTGACTATTTGCATGGATTCATCTACTAAATACAACGATTCACCTACCCAAGTTCCGCCAAGGAGGACATCATACTCAAGGGAATCTAGGGTAACATGGAATGTAAATTCCATATCGCCATCGATTGTTTTGAGTAGTGTATCTAAAGTAGCCTGGAACTTCAATGTTTTGTCCATTGGCTCCTTTTGCAAGACTATTGCTTGTAGGGATTAGTTTAGGTTGTCCCAATGACACCCAAGTGTCTATTGTCACAATGTTATGACTAGCTCGACGGCTAATCAATGCATGTTTGCGCTTAACATCATTGCCTGTAGGGAAATCCAATCATACTATGATAGAATCTTCCAAAGGAACCATGGATATTTCAGTTTTTGTTTCACCTTCAGATCCTGTTTCTCTTTCATATTCCCATTCACTTTCATCCCCTGTTTGGACCTCAGCTTTTTCAAGAGTGCCCAATGCGTACACTGGCACACTTGGCCCTTTGACAATTCTTAATGAGGCCTGTTTAAAAACTTGCGAATCCTCACAGTCCTGTTTTATGGAGTTCTTTATGTCTTGGTATAACTCATGTTAAGCCCTTAAAGGTGCAAGTGCTGATGTGATGCTGGCTTTATCATGAGAGAAGAGCATTCCTCCAAATGAGGTTTTGAGAGACTGTTTTAATCTTATAAGGGAATTATCGAATTCCTCACGTGATTTCTCAAGCATATAATTTGTACAATTTGTTTCAAATGACTCTTCTATAGAGAGTATGTCTTCCTCTTGAAAGGGGAAGCGATACTCCTCTGTGCTTTGTATATTGGTTGCTGTTTTAGGATTGGCATTATGAGGCTCAATCACAACAACCGGGGACCTTATAAGACATTCAACCAAGCTAAGCATGCTCTCTTGAGCTTGCCTTTTGCGTTCCACATATGTCATGTGATCACTATTATCCATTTGGGGTGGTTGGGTGGGTTCTAGTTTCTTCATTCTAGTTTCTTGATTGGTCTATGTGGTGCACTGAGTGAAGAGTAAGAACTTGTTTCATCCTCACTTAGTGATGTACTAGAACTTGTTTCATTTTTTGACTTTCTTTGGGTTGTCAGTTTTTCATTATGTTTACCCATGCAAGGAGATCAAATTTTCTTTTGGGTTTTGGTATCCTGTGTCGCACATATGGGTGTCCAGGTTTGTGTGGTGATCTTTGAGGTGGATGCTACTGCATCTTGTATAGCTTTTACCTCTTTTGTGTTTATGTCCCCCTTTTGGGTTTATGTCCTCTATACAGACTCCATTTCCTTGTCTTTTAATTCGACCTTGGTTTCGACAATTTGTTGTCCTTTGTTTTTCTTGGTCTTAGAAGGTTTTGCTCCTTCTTTTAGGTTCTGTTTTGAAGCATGTTCTTCTACCCATGTTGAGGTATTGTCTTTTGCGTTTCTTTTGACTATTTCTCGTGCCTTGGCTTGTAAGTGTGTAAGCACATTCAAGGGTACCATGGACAATTGCCTGTTTTGTACACTTAAGATGTTAAGAGTTGTATTTTGTGAGACAAGTTGCATTGAAGCAACTTGTCTTAGGCAATCTTGGAACATGTGATCAATGCCACATTGTTCACACATTGGTAGCAAGGTGTCAGTGACTATGGGCAGGTAAGTATTTCAAACTGTGCAGTCTGCCACCTTGTGAGGTCCACAAAAATAGAAACACTGAAGTGTTCGATTAACTGCTTCCTGAGCAGTTTCTACCCTTTGGACTGTTTCTGTTGCATGGGAGATGGAGGTTTTGAGTCCATTGTGGATGAAGCGGGACACTTTTTAGGATCATGGTCAAAGGTTTTACAATATATGCAGTATAGAAGAATAGGTGCCTTGTATATGCACAGTGAGGATTAGGATTGTCGTAGTGATTGCACTCGACACACAAAGGCATTTTATTCCTCACTTTTAGAGGCATTAAGGATGTCTAGTTTTCAAGGTTTTCATCCTCTCTTAGAGATATTGGCTATAAGGTTTTAAGCAAGGCTGCATAAAATTCTGAGAATGTCAATTCTGAGATTGATCTTTCTTTTGCCATTGCTTCACTTTGTTTAGATGAGGAACACCTCATAGCATGATCATCTTCTAGCATGTTGTCATCTAAACGTATTGCTTCTTTATAACATTGATCGAATGTTTTTGGATTGGATACAATGATCAAGTTGTGTAAGCTGTTATTCTTCAAGCCCATCATGAAACATCTCTTCAATTGAACATCGTTTAATTTTTCCCATGGCTCACGTGAGTCCAAGAGTGGATAAAATCTCTAATGGATTCATTTGGTTGACGCCCAATTGAATAGAGTTCTGTTGTTGCACTCCACCGATCACCTTGTCTGGAAAAGCCATGTATAAAGGCTAATTTCAAGGTTTTGAAGTTGGTCTTGATCACCGGCATCAATGCGATGAAC
Source organism: Cibotium barometz (assembly GCF_041138505.1). NCBI lineage: Eukaryota > Viridiplantae > Streptophyta > Polypodiopsida > Cyatheales > Cibotiaceae > Cibotium > Cibotium barometz. Next base: position 1,027,044 of record NC_141078.1, on the reverse strand, counting down.
CATCGACTAGCTTTTTCCTCTAAGCATAGGTTCAACGCATGTACCTTAGTGGGGCAGTTGGGATTCCAAAGGCTTCACATCTCTATTCAAACATTTGAATGAATTGAAAAGGGTTTGTCGTTCCGTCATATTTGTCCATAATTTTAGAAATTTGTACGGTCGTATTTCTGTATGAGTCACTGAGGCTGTATGTTGGAAGAGACTCAGTGAGTCCTTGCCCTTTCTAGACTAGTCAGTATGTCCAAGGTGTGGGCATCCAAGAAAGGGTTGGTGGTACTTAAAGGATTTGCAGGAATGTTAGGCCAAGGACCAAAGCCCGCCGATGGGATTGAAGTGATAGGGGGTGTAAAACTTGATGACACGCCTGTTATTATAGGCATGGCCAATGGCATTGGGAGGTGAATTTGTGGCATAGATCTCAATGGCTTGAAGATGTCAGCCATTGGGTTCAATCCTTGTGTGATCCCTGGCAATCCCTCTATCGTGACCATGTCAGAGTGCCTAAATGCTCCTTAATGAGCAATCACATTTTTTTTGACTTTTTATACTTTCCCACAGCCCGTTAACAGCCTCAAGAGGCTTGGCGTACTCTTCATTGGGTCAACCCAGTGTCCGCTCGTCCTAATTAGCTTAGGCGCTATACGCACGTGAACAGATATTTTTTCGAAAAAAGCGTATACTAGGAACTTCCCAGATGGAAGAGGAGGTCCTAAAACCTATTTTCCATCACTGTCTAAAGACAAAAAAAAATTTCTAAGAATTTTTTCCCTGTTTCGCAGCACATTTTGAGTGTTCCAAAAGGAATTTTGAAAAACTCTATATGAGGGAGTTGTATTATTTTTGGAGTACTACAACTTTGTTTCCTTGAGTCGTCTGTGATTTTGTTATTTGGACCTTCAAATAGTAGCCCTTCGTCGTCATTTTCGTGCTGTTTTTTTACGATTTTTTGAGGTTTTTGGGCTGTTTTTTTGCCTCGATGTTCAGGTCGAAATTTGAGGCTGCTCGTCGGTGACCAAAATGGTCGATTTTGACTTCAAACAAGCGAGTCCAACGTCGAAGAGCTCGATGTCAGCTTCCCGATGAGCCCTAGAACGCCTTCATCGGATATATGGTTTAGGAGATACGAGTCGTTTTTTTGCATGAAACCTTAGGTTCACGCTGTGAAATGTTCAATGTTTCACGTCATGAACTGGACTCCACGGAATATTAAATTCAATTTTTTTTCACGTAAAATCTTAGGTTTTCACGCTAGACTCCACGGAATATTAAATTTGATTCCCCCCCCCAACGTGAAACCTTAGGTTTTCATGCCGTACTCCATGGAATATTAAATTTGATTTTTTTTCCCTCACGTGAAACCTTAGGTTTTCACACTAGACTTCATGAATTATTTTTTTTTATTTTTTCACGTCTGAACTTGCACGGCCTGAACTTTCATGGTCGAAATTTTCATCACACCGAAATTTATTTCACGGCCAGAATTTTCATCGGAATTCTGTTCACGGCTGGAATTTCTTTCAAGGCCGGATTTTTGTTGTCGAAATTTCTTTACGGCCGGATTTTTTTTTCACCAGAATTTCTTTCACGAAAGAAATTTTTTTGTCGGAATTTCTTTCATGCTCGGAATTTTTTTTCGCAAGAATTTCTTTCATAAGGTTGGAATTTCTTTCATGGGCAAAATTTTTTCGCAAGAATTTCTTTCAAGACTAGAATTTTTTTCCTCGAAATTTTCTTTCACGGTCGATTTTTTTATTTTTTATTTTTGGAGTATAGTGGAAAATACGAATTTTCCTTTTTGGGGGGGGATTTTTTTTGAATTTTAAAAGGAAAGGGGTATAGGCATTTTTCCAAAATGGTAAGTGTGAATAAAAAAAGGCAACCTTTTAATGACACCCCTTGCACCCCTCATAAATGACCCCCAAAATGGACAATTTTGATAACTCATGAGCATCTACTTATTGAATGCTCATAGCCTCAATGAGTTATGTAAAAAAGTGAATAAGAATTAATCCAAGATTAATCTTTTCAGTAATCTTTCCCTCTTTTATACTAATCAAGGACTCTAATTAACCACTAATCTCTAATTAATTCACACAATTGAGCACATCATTGACTAGAGCAAGGGAATGTTAATCTTTGTGCATCAATAATTGTGTAAATTAATCTAAAATAAGAGATTAATTAGACTCTTAATTATGGTCTCCTCTTTTAAGGTAAAATTAAGCAAAGAGAGAGTCAAATTTCTCCAACTAATAAAAACATTGATGTGATTAGGTGTTTTGATGCATCTAGATGCTCTCAAAATACTCAAAAATACCAATTTTGACTCATATGATCCATTTAGACCCTAATTAACACATTTTCTAAATTTTTGGCCTCTTGAACAAGATTAATCACCCTTAATGATAAAAACCAGTCGATTAAGAGAAATTAGTCAAATTCAAGGATTTTTTTATGGTTTTAAGAAATTTTTTGAAAGATTAAGCTACTCCTAATGCTTGCTAACACTCTAATCCAAACAATTTCAACAACAAACACACAATTAAACTAGAATTAATGATCTTAGTTGTATGTTTAACACTTAAAGAGAGCTAACATTCACTAAAAATTACATTCTATTGCATTGTTTGATGCAAGCCTAATACAAACTATGTGCAAGCCCTAAGAACATGAACAACAACAAAAACAATAAATTAATCTAAAAATTAAGCAAAAAGTATTCATTTCAAAAACAAAAAAGAAAGCTATTCTACACCAAATCTCACACAAATCACCATCAAATCCACATCCTTTTTATGGGAAACCATTAATCAAGATAATGGGCAATGGGTTATGCGTAGATTAGAGGCAAAACGATGGAAAAAGCCAAGGAATGGCTCCCCGATAGAGGCACCAAAAATGTTATGGCTCACCTTAATCCTCTTTGAAATACATCCAAAAAGAGATTACCTGGTGAACCGCAACTGTCGTGTGAGGATCTTTCCAATGGTTGAGCTCGTAACCCTTGAGGTCTGCAAGCTCTACAACTCCTTGAGAAGCAATTCCACCATGTCTCCCACGAACGTTGTCACACTGCCGCGTTGCACCATGGGTCCTCGTTCCTTCTCTCACCTCACTTCACTCACACACACTCACTAGCATGTATGGAGGGAGATTAGCAGGAGGATTAGCAAGAGAAAGACTCAATTGCAAAATGGGAGAGTATGTTGTATTATGAAAGATATTCACTTATATACATGGCCATAAGTGTTCACACTCACTTAAACTGTGGTCAGTCGGGCACTTTAGGCTCATAAGAGACGTAATGCTATTACAATGACTACTCTCATAATATATCCATGAAGTACGTCACTTAGGACTTCATCCTAACTTGCTACCACACACTCTTGAAGCGGGAATCGCTATAAATACTCGGTCACACCATTACGGGCGCCCGTCCAAGTTGTAGCTTTGGACACTATTGCTTCATATCTTGAATGTATGACCCTTTGGTGTATCTACCGTGATTCCTTGATGTAAGATAATGGTGGTAGCTCTTGTTAATCCTAGAATTGGATTAACACTCTCAACAATATTTGACAAGAATACTGCCTCACAAAGGGACATCATCAAAAGCCAATTACTTTAAAGATGAATGTCGCTTCAATGAATCAAATGAGGAACTAAGAATCACCATCTTGTTCTGATTTGATTAAGTCTACGTTCCTTTGGATCCTCTCCTCTCTTCTCTCTCATTATTAACATCTCTTAGTGTCCCTACTAACAAAAATCAAATGTAACCTTGCTGCCGATGATTGCCAAAAACATATTAATCCAAAAAGAAGGGCTCACACAAATATCAAAATGCAATCATTAGAAAAAAAACCCCCACACCCCACCTCGTTAGGAATTCCCAATACACCACTAACCTCTTCATTCATTACCTAGCTTTTCTTATTTCTTCTAGAGGAACAAAGACCATTGAACGTCACTCAACATCAACGCCATTGACAAAGCTTATTCATTCTCCCCATACAAAGGTCTTCAACGTGATCACGAGGATGCGATCACCATCGGGGAGAATGTTAATCCAATTCTAGGATTAACAAGAGCTACCGCCATCATCTTACATCAAGGAGTCATGGTAGATACACCAAAGGGTCATACATTCAAGATATAAAGCAATAGTATCCAAAGCTACAACTTGGACGGGCGTCCGTAATGGTGTGACGGAGTATTTATAGCGATTTCCGCTTTCAAGAGCCTGTGGTGGTAGCAAGTTAGGATGAAGTCCTAAGTGATGTACTTCATGGATATATTATGAGAGTAGTCATTGTAATAGCAGTAGGCCTCTTATGAGCCTAAAGTGCCCGACCGGCCATAGTTTAAGTGAGTGTGAACATTTATGACCATGTATATAAGTGAATATCTCTCATAATACAACATACTCTCCCAAAGTTAGGATGAAGTCCTAAGTGATGTACTTCATGGATATATTATGAGAGTAGCCATTGTAATAGCATTAGGCCTCTTATGAGCCTAAAGTGCCCGACCGGCCACAGTTTAAGTGAGTGTGAACATTTATGACCATGTATATAAGTGAATATCTCTCATAATACAACATACTCTCCCATTGTGCAATTGAGTCTTGCTCTTGCTAATATCTCTCCCTAATGCATGCTAGTGAGTGTGTGTGAGTGAAGTGAGGTGAGAGGAGGGACGAGTACCCGTAGTGCAACGCGGGGGTGTGACAACGCACGCCGGAGGCGCGGTGGAATTGCTTCTCAAGGAGTTGTAGAGCTTGGAGACCTCAAGGGTTACGAGTTTGGCCATTGGAAAGATCCTCATGATAGTTGCGGTTCATTAGGTAATCTCTTTTTGGATGTGTTTCAAGGAGGGTTAGGGTGAGCCATAACACTAACGGGGTGGGGGGTGGGGTTTTTTACGAATGATTGCATTTTTATATTTGTGTGAGATTTTTTTTTCTGCTCACTTTGTTTTTGGCAATCATAAACAAGGTTACATGTGATTTTTGTTAGTGGGGATACTAAGAGATGTTAATAATGGGAGAGAAGAGAGGGATAGATCTAGAGGAATGTAGACTTAAGCATCAGAACGAGATGGTCATTCTCAGTTGCTCATGTGATTCATTGAAGCGACATTCATCTTTTGAAGAAATTGGCCTTCGATGATGTCCCTTTGTGTGGCAAGATTCTTGTCAAATGTTGTTAAGGTAGGACCTGTTCCTGCTTTCTTCTGCCCATGTGCGTTTTATATTTTGATGTGTATTTAAGTGCTCTTATGAAGTAGATAAAAATGAAGTACAAGAATTGAGTCATATAAACTCTTATTGAACTGCTCTGTGTTGAAATAGCCACTTGTTGGTGAGGATTAAAAGAATTAAGTCAACTTGCGAGGCTAATATAGATATCTTCACTAAGGAATGAAGATTGATTTGTGAAGATGGTTTTGTCATTTGGTTTGTAATTTGAAGAAAAATTCCAGGCGATGGGTTGTACCATTGACCAGGATTTCGCCTACGATGCTCCCCCCATCCAGAGATGTACCTCGAAGTTGTCGATGGTGTGGCTTTGGTGCAAATGTTCTCCAGCGCATGAGTATAGATATGTACTCATGGAGCAGCTCTACTACATTTTTTTAAGCCAAAATAATAGTAAGCAATAAGCTTAACAAATATATAATGGCTATTGAAGATCGTTGTGGGAAAGTGTTAATGCGTGAGATGGTTTAATCCGTGATGTGGCTTAAGTCGTGAAAGTGGAGGTTCTTAAGTTGTGAGTCTGTTAATTCGTGTGAAACCTGAACTCGTGATATTGCAGGTTTTTTGGCCGTGAAGGGATATTTCGTGAAATGGCCTAATCCTGTGAGATTGCAGGTTTTTTGGCCATGAGATGGAATTCCATGAGAGGTAATTCCGTGAGATGGAATTTCGTGAAGTGTAATTCCGTGAGATGGAATTCCGTGAATTGGAATTCCATGAGTTGGAATTCAATGAGATTACAGGTTTTTTTTAATAGGCTGTGAAAGGTTATTCCGTGAAATGGCCTAAACCCCTGAAAGTGCAGGTTTTGACCCTGATGATTTTTCATTGAAATGATTCTATGGGTCAGCTAGAGCATGGCATGTGAGCAACAGGTTCTTGTCCACTTATGCTTCACATCCAGAGGGGTGACAAGAGCATTGTGAGTTTGTCTTCTTTGATGCGCTCATAAGTCTCCGTTTTGCAGACGTGGGAATTGATTCTTGAATTTTTGGCTCACATGTTGTCGAGGCCGTAGATAAGACTTCTTGTTGGTTACCATTTGTTGAAATTTGAGCATAATGATGAGCTATGGTGGATCAAACACTAGAATCAACATCATTAACAAAGTGATTAGCAAATGATTAAGATGTAATTAGTGAATAATTAGCAAATAAATTAATGTAGGCATGGATACTCAAAAACCAGCAAATTCTCATTAGGGCTATGCCTCAATTTATAGAGTTTACATCAAGCATCAAATCCCATTGATTTCTCCATGATTCACTCCCAGAATATCTCCACCTTTTGCCTGATTCTCTCCACCTCTTCTCTTTGCCCTGAATATCTCCCAAAATAACTCCACACTCCTAAATTCTCTCATGCTACCCTTTATTCTCTCCCAGTAGATTCTTCTCACCTTTTCACAGATTCTTTCACATTTACACATCCTCTTTTACAGACTCTAACCAAGAGCTTGTTCCCGCACACACCCTATTCACTTGTATATTTCAACACCTCCCCTCAAGTGAATACTCCTAGTACACCTAGACCCTATACCAAGTTTGCCTCCCTTTACTTGATAGTCCGCGACCAGTGTCTACTCCTCCCCTCAAGTTATCTCAACACACCTGGACCCTCCCTGTATCAAGTTTCTTTCTTACTTAACAGTCCGCGACCAATGCCTCAAGTCCCTAAACTCCATAGTCCTTGACTCTCTCTCTCTCTATGTGTCCAAGGCTACTATAAGTGCCCACGACCTTGACTAAAGTGCTCACACATACATCTATCTACCACGTGGCCTACATCATCAGTGGCTCAGAGGTGGTTTTACTTTGTTGGGGCAGGTTACATTGGGTTGTGGGGTCTCTCTCTCTCTCTCTCTCTCAGAGATTTTCACATGGCTCCTCACTCTTTGGAGCCTCACATCTTCTCTTGTCTTCAGTCTTCTTGTCGTGTGGCAGCTTCTCTCCACGCGTCCGTCTCTTCTTTCAGTCTTCTTGGGGCAGCTTCTCTTCTTGTGGCGGCTTCTCTTCTCGTGTCCATGTCTTCCTTTAGATCTTCTTGGTGTGGATCCTCTTCTTGGAAAGAGGTATTCTTCTTCTTTCATGGCTGGGGCCATGAGCTCGTCCGTCAGGTCATTTTGCTCTATGTGAGCAACATGTTTCAATGTTTTGCTGACAGTTCCTTTGGGCTTTTTATGTTTATCTTGTATCATTATGCAATGCAAACCCAAATTTATGCGGGAGGTCTTACCTCTTGCCTTATTCTGGACAAGGGCAGTGTCTGTTCCCATTTTTACACTGATGCAATGTGCCCAATACATAATGCGTATAGCATTCATTCTCATGCACATTCCCAAATGCAACTCTGGCTGTGAATAATCTTGATTTTGAGTGAGATTTACAGGCATTAACCAAGGGTTAAATGCAAAATGATGATTTTCACAAATTTATCAGCACAATTTTACCAGAAATTATATTAAATCAAGGGTAACCAATTTGTACGGGATGGTTGGAGTATCAAACCAACTCCGAATTGCAATCTGAAGTTATAGGGATCTGTATCAGATACCTAATGGTTAATTTAAACCCTCAATTGCACCAAAATATAGTGATTAGCATTGATTAATCACTGATTAGCAAATTAATGCTCTGTTTTGTGTGCAGAAAACAGAGTATGCGGGGAGTCCAGATCTGGTGCCTTACACTTCAAATGAGCTCAAATGCTTTCAAAGGCATCAATAGAAATGAGTCTAGTAGAGGATTAAGCCAAGAAACACAAGATTTGACCAAATATTGAAAGCTTAATCTCTATTTTACCAAAGTCACTTGTAGATTTGATGAAGAGCTTGGATCTCACTATAGACTTGATGAAATTGAATTCTGTCTTCACCAACTTATAGATCATGCTTGAAAACCCCCGGGGCTAAGAGGAATCAGACCCATTTGATTTGATGAAGTAGAAATCATTGATTTACTACAGAAAAACGTAGCTTTTTAATCAGCAAAAATCGAGAGCTTGCGTGGGTGGTTTGCGCTTCTGATTTGATGGGCTGGAGCTCCTATGGGTTAGCTATCTTGGGCTAGAAGGGTTTGGGCAATGGTTGAGTGTGCAAGGAGAGGGAGCTCCTCCACTGGCTGGGGATACAGAGGCTAATTGAATAAAGAGGAAAAATTATAATTTTCTACTAATCCTAATTAGCAAAATAATTAGCAAGATAATTGGCTCACAAATTAGCATGGCTCTGATACCATGTTGAAATTTGAGCATAATGATGAGCTATGGTGGATCAAACACTAGAATCAACATCATTAATAAAGTGATTAGCAAATAATTTAGACGTAATTAGTGAATAATTAGCAAATAGATTAATGTAGGCATGGATACTCAAAAACCAGCAAATTCTCATTAGGGCTATGCCTCAATTTATAGAGTTTACATCAAGCATCAAATCCCATTGATTTCTCCATGATTCACTCCCAGAATATCTCCACCTTTTGCCTGATTCTCTCCACCTCTTCTCTTTTCCCTGAATATCTCCCAGAATAACTCCACACTCCTAAATTCTCTCATGCTACCCTTTATTCTCTCCCAGTAGATTCTTCTCACCTTTTCACAGGTTCTTTCACATTTACACATCCTCTTTTACAGACTCTAACCAAGAGCTTGTTCCCGCACACACCCTATTCACTTGTATATTTCAACACCATTGGGGTTGCTTGAACACACAAGCTCTTGTGTAGGTATGTGTAGGTACTGAATGCACGAGAGTGGTTGAGTGACTTGCTTGGTGTTGCTTGGGCCTCCACTCTTGTCGAACTTTAGGTAAAGCTATTGGGGTTGAAGTCCATGGTGAGGTTTTTTTCACGTTGTTCGATTTTGGCAACCATATGATGGGATTACCATCATAGTACCCTTGTTTTTGAAGCACATGTACAAGCGCCCATCTTTGATGAACATTGGCTGATGTGCTTGGTGCTAAGGCTTCCTTCTTTGTGCAAGCTTAGGGAACTTTGTGATACGCTTGGGAATCCAAGCTTTGGTATTACTTTGGTAGTACCCTTGTGCTTGCAGTAATCGTTTTGGTACCCACACTTGCTGACTTGGTGGAGTTCTTTGAGGAACTCGTATAGGCTTTTGTGGACGGTGGTGTGGAGTACTTTTCTTTGAGGAACTCGTATAAGCTTTTGTGGACGGTGATGTGGAGTACTTTTCTTTTTCCTTGGCCTCTGAGTGCTACGTTGAGGGAGAGGCTTTGACTGTCAAGCACCCAAATTTGATTGGCACCTTCATAATAGCCTTGAGCTACAAGTAGCTGCTTTTCCACCCACATCTTGATACTATTAAGATACCTTGATTGTGGTTGTCTTGGTGGAGTTTTCAATTGGGTTGATGTGGAAGGTTTGGGGCCCTCCTTAACTTTGGTTGGCGCGCTGAGGCTACAGGTTTGAGACTTATGGGCATTTTTTACGATGATAAGGCTAGAGTCTCTTGTGGAGTGGCTATCGATGATGACGAGACTTTCGAGCACGTGGTTGTCTCCTTTGATGAGGTTTGTCGATGAAGATGCATAGGCTCCAGCGCTTTTCCTTTGAGTTCCTTGTAGAGATAGATGGTTGGGCTATGGGAACTTCTTCAGGAATAGCTGTTGATTGCGAGGTTTTGGCATCGAACTTCATAGGTGAGGATGGGGTTGAAGGAATAGATGCCCTAACGGAGTCGGTTGTTGTTGACGTAGATGGTAGGTCAATGTGTAGAGGGGCTTTTGTGGAAGAGGCTTGTAACCTTTTGCGTTCAGCATCACAGAAATCTATTAAAGTTGGATCCTCTTCCTTGCAGTATGGTATTGTCAACTTTTTGTTGTTGACCACCATGATGACTCTATTGCTAGCAAAGCACAATGGTGCTTGGGCAGCAATAGTCCATTTATGCCCCAAAATCATATCTACTATTTGTTGTTAACCACCATGATGACTCTATTGCTAGCAAAGCACAATGGTGCTTGGGCAGCAATAGTCCATTTATGCCCCAAAATCATATCTACTTCCAACACATACTCAACCACAAAAACTTGCAGGTATAGGGGTTAGTTTCAATATACATTGTATGTTCAAAGCACCCCAAACATGGCATGTTTAAGTCTTGTGTAAAGGGAATTCTTTCAGGATGTGCTGTGAGTGTTGGTTGACCTAACAAATCCCATAGCTCAAGGGTCATGAGATTGTGTTCTCATGTTGGATAAGCTGTGGTGTGCTTAAGCTGTGGTGATTTTATTTGAAATTTCCTATCCAACCAGAATACTAGGGATCTTTTTAGGCACCAAGGATGACATCATACTCGAGGAAATCTAGGGTAACATGGAATGTAAATTCCACATCTCCACCGATTGTTTGAGTATCATAGCTAAAGTATTTGGAACTTCAATGCTTTGTCCATTGGCTCCTCGTGCAAGACCATTGTCTGTAGGGATAAGTTTAGGTTATCCCAAAATGACACCCAAGTGTCAATTGTCATGATGTTATGACTAGCACGAGGACTAATCAATGCGCGTTTGCACTTAACATCATTGCCTGCCAGGGAAATCTAAATACTTCCAGATCTCGTTTCTGTTTCATATTCCCATTCACTTTCATCCTCTTTTTGGCTCTTAGCTTTTTCAAGAGTACCCAATGTGTACACTAGCACACTTGGCTCTCTGACGATTCTTAATGAGGTCTATTTAGAAACTTGTGAATCCTCACAGTCCTGTTCTATAGAGTTCTTTGTCTTGGTATAACTCATGTTGAGCCCTTAAAGGTGCAAGTGCTGATGTGATGCTAGCTTCACCCATGAGAAAAGAGCATTCCTCCAAATAAGGTTTTGAGAGTCTGCTTTAATTTTGTAAGAGAATTATCAAATTCCTCACGTGCTTTCTCAAGCGTATGATTCATGCAATCTATCTCAAATGACTCTTCTCTAGAGAATATGTCTTCCTCTTAAAAGGGGAAGTGGTACTCCTATGGGCTTTTGTATGTTGGTTGCTTTTTTGGGATTGGCATTGTGAGTCTCAATCACAACCGGTTGTAAATTCAATTCTAGGATTAACAAGATCTACCGCCATTATCTTACATCAAGGAGTCATGGTAGATACACCAAAGGGTCATACATTCAAGATATGAAGCAATAGTGTCCAAAGCTACAACTTGGACGGGCGCCCGTAATGGTGTGACAGAGTATTTATTGTGCGATTCCCGTTCAAGAGCGTGTGGTAGCAAGTTAGGATGAAGTCTTAAGTGATGTACTTCATGGATATATTATGAGAGTAGTCATTGTAATAGCATTAGGCCTCTTATGAGCCTAAAGTGCCCGGCCGACCACAGTTTAAGTGAGTGTGAACACTTATGGCCATGTATATAAGTGAATTTCTCTCATAATACAACATAATCTTCCATTGTACAATTGTGTCTTGCTCTTGCTAATCCTCTTACTAATCTCTCTCCCTAATGCATGCTAGTGAGTGTGTGTGAGTGAAGTGACGTGAGAGGAGGGACGAGGACCCGTAGTGCAACGCGGCGGTGTGACAACGCTCGCGGGAGACGCAGTGGAATTGCTTCTCAAGGAGTTGTAGAGCTTGGAGACCTCAAGGGTTACGAGCTCGGCCATTGAAAAGATCCTCACGACAACAGTTGCGGTTCACCAGGTAATCTCTTTTTGGATGTGTTTCAAGGAGGGTTAGGTGACACATTTTCCTTGGCACGAGTAGGTATGTTCTTTCGTATGAGTTTTTAAGGGAGTAACAATTGATCCAGACTCACGTCTCCAACCTTATGTCTATATGCTCATGTGTCTAGACGACACCTCGCATATCCAAGCTCAATGCTTATGTTGTCCAGACTCATGTTTGTAGACTCACATCTTTTGTGGTCTCACATTCCCAATTCGAGAGTTAGTAGTATGGCCTAGTTTTTGGTGATTTATGAGATTTTTAGACGTGATGAGATGTATTGATTTGCATGCTTCTAAGATACTGTGATTGTTTTTACGTTTTGTTTTTAAATGGATTTGCATGCTTCTAAGATATTCTGAATTGTTGCATGCAGTTCTCAAAATGGTAAAAAGTAGTTGCCAACATACATATTGAGTGAAAGCACTTCTAATAATGATTCTTTTTTTGACGACTTCTTTTGCATACAATTGGCATGAAATCCATGTATTATTGGAGACTTGCATACAATTGGCATGAAATCCATGTATTATTGGAGACTTGCAATCCTTGGTATACATGGCCACAGACATTGGTGTTGCAAGCATTTCATGATGCACATTTTATGCTTACCATGACTAAATTATGCACACAAAAAATATGATGCATATTTTATGCTTACCATGATTGAATTTTGCACACTTGTGTGACACTCATTTGGTTTAGTTGAGGACACCTAGCTAGACTATTTGTGTACCATGCTAGATAGCATGTATTATAGGTGTGAGTCACATTAAATACTTGTGACACTAGTGTTATTGACATTAGATCTTGCCTTCCTAGTTAATGCGATGGTGCTAGTGTTATTGGTAGTATGCCATACTAGACGATTAATAGTGTGGGTGATTTTCATGTTCATAGTGATGTCCCTGGTATTATTGGCTATTTTTCTTTGGTCCTTTTCAAGCATTCATATTCACATTAATTGATGGATTTCATTTAATTATGATAACTAATACACTTGGAATGTCTTGATTAGCACAAGTGGCTAGGATGGAAGAGTGTGAGGTTTACGCATTGTAACGATCAATTAAGGATTTGGTGAATGGGATGCGAGGTGTTTTGTTGTAGAGTATTTAGATCTATTATAGTTTTGATTTACATCCCATTTTGGCTTGTATATGATCAAGCATTGTATTTCTAACATCGATGTTTCACAAGAAACACATTTTATGTGTAGGGACTAATGTATTAAGTGTAAAAGGAGTGTGTAAATGCATGAAGGTTAGTTATATTATGAGTAGGGATTAATGTATTAAGTGTAAAAGTGATGTGTAAAGCACCAAGGTTAATTATTGTAAAAGCAAAGACCCAATTTTGGAGGGTAAAGCTATTATTATTAGTGGCTCAAATAAACATGATTAAAATATTCACATGAGGGAGATGGACCCACATGAGGATAGGGTAGGCCTGGAGAGGATATCCTCTAAAGTCTAGCCAACCACCCATTTCCAAAGCCTTAGAAAACCCAAGACCCAAGGCTACCAACTGATCAGTAGGGTACAACAACTAATGGCAGAAGAACATGGCTGCAACCTACCTTTAAGGGCAAGGCAGTTGAGCACTTATGCATACCATGAGAAGTTCAAACTAATGAGCAGCCCGATTTTCCCAAGCAACGGAAGCAAAATAGGCCCAATGTCAAAATAGTGTTGCAACAAGCTAAAGGCATATCAACACGTCGGCAACGTAGGTGGATTTACATGATGATGACAAAACTAATTGTTAGATATTCAGAATCAACATTATATGATATATTTATTGAAGTTCAAGAACTATCCACGAGATGATGCTCAATGGATTTTTTCTCACCATTTCCAACCTTATTACTTCATGTCATCAAACGCACAATTGAGCTTAGCTGCAACCCTAAGTAAAGAGAGATGTTATGCGTGGCATGATACTCATTTGGTTAAGTTAGTGATGCCTAACTATATTGTGTGATGCCACAATAAATGCTCACTACTATGAACTTGTCTGCCATACTAGTGTGATGCTACTGTTGCCATTGGTAGCATGCCATGCTTGATAATTGGTATTGTGGATGATTTCCATGTTCCTGATGTCACTAGTGTTACTGGCTACTTGTGCTTGATAAGCATTCATATTAGGAATTAATTGATGGATTTCAGTTAGTTGTGATAACTAATAATTTGTAGAAGTAGTGAGCAAAGGCACCAAGGTTAATTACTATAAAACCAAAGACCCAATTTTAGAGGATGAAGCTATTATTGGCTCCAAGGGTCAATTACTTCTTACCTTCGTGCTTTAGATTTTAACTGTCTATGGTTAATGAGCTTGATCAATTTCCAATCATCATCTCCAAGTTCAAGATGTTTCAACACCCTTAGGAGCAATGAACGTGAGAGGCACTAGAGTCTAAATAATGTAGCAATGCCATAATGACATCGGCTTCATTAACTAACCTTACTCCTGGACTAGGCCTCTCCATAGTGGAACAAGGCATGGTTGTTTTGTCAACCTGCCAGCCTCTAACTCCACAAGCTTTGAAGCTGCAAACAGCCATGATATCTCTATGTTGTCATAATCTTTTAGGCTCGCACATGTCAATAGAACCTCGCAAGTAATGCATCCTAAACTCCACATCTGATAGTCACTTAAGAGCTCTACATCAGACTATACGTTCCGACATCACACTATACAAGCATATTTCTCCATTCCGACTATACATGTTCCCAACATCAGACTATCCCCATAGAGCAGGTCTCCATTCAAATCATACATGCATGCAACACATCCTTACGAGGTTGGAGAAATCTGTCACCATTGCCATGTTTGCATCTTCTTGCTCGTCGTCTATAGCAAGGTCCTATATGGTAGCTATGGCAGCTCCTATTCTAAGAAAGGAAAGCATCGGAGTATATGTGAGATATAAGAAGCCCCTTAAATGATATTATCTAAAGTGAATTACATGCTTGGATTCTACCCATGAACTTACCAAAATAGTATGGCTTAGACAAGAGACAAAGTTCTATTTAACCAATGTTCGGTTTTGTACAGATTTCACTCAAGAGTACATATTCCAGCTTGCCATATCGATAATCACATAAATTGGTGTGAAAGCATAATAGTGCATCACAATAAAAGATCTCTAGTTTAATTTTCCTCGCAATCAAAAAAAGCTTCGCCAACGGATATTGAAAGCCTTATGATAACAACTTAGGAGCCGAAGGGTTATAAAGTCACCCCAGGTTTTACGGTGGTTGTTGACAGGGACAGTTCTTGCAACTGTTGAGGATCAACTCGAGAAGGTGCTCTTGTGAGGGCACACTGGGCAGCTGTTGTTTTTGGGAACGCTATCACGTCCCTTATGGACTTCTCACCAGCTAGAAGCATCACCAGTCTATCCAGCCCGTAAGCTATTCCACCTGCAATGACAAAACTTGAATTCATTCAATGTTAACAAGCACAAAAAACTAGAGATACCAACAGCACGCAATCAATGAAAACTACACACATACAGGCTGGAATACATGACAGCAACCAATACTGAACCCGCATTATGTGAGGACAAATGATGAGCAATTGAACACTTAACACACAGTTCCATACCCAAAAGTACAAAAGTACACCACATCTCAATACCTGACACTAGGAAAAATACTTTACTATGGGAATTCTAGACCAAGCAAAGGATTTGGCCAGGTAAAAATTCAACTCCAAGACTTTAATCTTCAACTTAGGCCTTGCTAATTTTGTGGACACGGGTGCTCCTCAAGCTTTACAGATCCCACAAAGAACAAGATGCGGAGCCAGCTGTACAGAATTTTGCAGAACTGGTCTACTGAGAACTAGAGAAGTTGTTTACATTGGGAGGCCAATACTTGAGTGGAGGGATCATCTAGATTCTATTCAGCACTGGAATCACTCCAACAGCTACCTGCACCTATGGAAAGACCGCAAAAGAGGAAACCTCTACACAGGCCCCACAAAGAAGAAAATAAACAGAGTCTGTCACTCCCCCACCTGCAAAGAAGCCCAGAGTCGAAGAGGAGGCACAAGTTACTACCAAGCAGTCTGCAAAAGCCAAGGGCTGCAGGGAAGTCTTTATTTTTCTCTTCACCTTATCATCTTAGAAGGGGGGATACACATCCACCAATTCTCATGCCATGAAAATCAATTTCATTTTTACACCATAAAAATGGCCTTCAGCCTCCTAGTGCTACATGGTTTGCAATGTGTCGTGCCTTTGACAACCCCATACAAAGAGAAAAATAATCGAACCTTCAAGTCATTTACAGTGACTGTCTACAAAATTATAGGGTTGTGCCAACAAGCTAGTAAGAAGATGGCCAAGAAGTTAAATCAGAAGGACCACTAGTGTGTATCCATGTCAAAGCTGCAATTGCGCTCAAGATAGAGAGAAAAAACTCTTCATCTGGAGATCAAAAACAGCACTTTCAATCTTTATTTATTAACACACGGCCTGGGCCATACATTAAGGCAAAAAATGTTTCTAGGAGTCAACATACAAAGGCAAAGAGAAAGCTCACCATGGGGAGGAGCACCTAGGTCCAAAGCTTCCAGTAGATAACCAAATTTCTCCTCTGCCTGTGGGAGAAAGGATTCAGCAAGCATCAGACCATAACCCTTATCACACAGAACAAAGCCCTGGAGCATCAACTTACCTGCTCTAAACTGATGCCAATGATTTCAAGCACCTTCTGCTGAATTTCCCTTCGATATACTCTCAAGCTACCACCACCAATCTGCCCAAGAAGTAACAAGGCTCCAAATTTAAACATATGCTTTTGGTTGGGAGGACTTGAATAGTTTCACCCTTTACCTTGCACTAAAATATTTTATGGTTCACTTCCACCACAACTAAAAACATTTTTGCTTAGCATTACCTCAACTCCATTATACACCAAATCATATGCCAATGCACGAGCTGTTTTGAGGTCTCCCATATCATCTGGGTTGGGAGCAGTGAATGGATGATGTAAGGCCTGCCCAAACACAAATGCTCCTAATCACAAAAATGACTCAGGACAACTTGCAAAACATGACACAACTAAAGCCCAAAAAGTAAGTTCAAATACCTCTAGCCTCTGCTCCAATTCATTCCTTTCAAACATGGGAAAGTCAGTGATCCAAAGGATGGAATGGGCAGACTGTTGCAAGGATGAATATCCTTGTAAGCAAACAATGGTAGTGAACATTTCTCAAATGCAAACACTGCACTTTTACACAACAAGACAAGAGAACCTCATTTATAATGTTCAGCTGCTCTGCTATGTATCTCCGTAGCCAGTCAAGAGTTTTGTTGACTGCTGATGGTTCTCCTACAGCAAACAGGACAAGATCCCCAGCTTTTGCAAGACAGCTTTGCAAGAATTCTTCCTTGTTTCCATTGCCCAAACTTGATATGAGGGCTGAAATACCCTCAAGTTCACCTGGCAAACACCCCCAAAATTAACGAGTGTTTCTCCTGACAGTTCTTTTTAGATTCCACGAGCGTTAAGGGGAAATGTAGCTATTCAACATCATTCAGGAATTTAAGATGACAACTTTATAGTGCTTACATAACTAGCATATACGGAAGGCCAAAAATGGCTTATGAGACCAAAGTGGTACACAATCTTGACAATCTATAGCATCACCTAGAGATATCATAAAAAAAGATGAAAAATGAAATGTAAGGTGCTCACCTCACCTTACATTCATGCACACACGGAAGCTGGTAGGGCCACTGCATCACTTTGAAGAAAGAAAGAAAGAAAGAAAGAAAGTTATATTAAATGTCTTCAAAAGACCATAAGGTCTATGAGAGTATAAAATCTCCAAAGCTCAACTAGTGACTATTTAACTATCGATCTTCCCGCTACACTGGATCGAGATTGGACATTCTGACGTACCTGCAGAATCAAGCCGCGTAGGTGGCCACGTGGGTGGCCAGGCCGAACAAGTGAGAATGTACAGGCCAAGCAGGGCCAGCAGCAGGTCTGTAGGCCTGATAAACGTCCGACTAGCACGATGGGGCCCTATAGAAAGCTATCCCAAGACCCACAGTAATAATCATCAAGTTCTATGCCTTCATCTCCGAAGATAGCAGTTCACACGTGATTGAAAGGGCAGAAAGCCAGATCTGTAGCAAGCAGGGTCTACTGCAACTTGGGCTGAGATCAGCAGCGTTGATCACCTTTTGTACTCTGGAAACATTCAGTTGTACATATTACTTGCATTGATGTAAGTTTAGTGTAGCAAACTTGTGAATGATAGCATGTATTGCAAATCTTGCATTGTGCATCTACCTTTGTTCACAAATTCATTGCACCAATAGTCTTAAAGACACAGCAGTTGAAATGCAAGCTCTAGAAGTGGAGTTGCGATGAGGCTGAGGAATGCACAAATTCATGGCACCAATAGTCTTAAAGACACAGCAGTTGAAATGCAAGCTCTAGAAGTGGAGTTGCGATGAGGCTGAGGAATGAAAAAAATATCTCCAGCAAAAAGAGGAACACATTGCTGTTGCTTCCCATGCTTCTTAGAATGATGGTCCTGGGTGCAACACTCTCAAGGGGGCTCCAAGCAATTGCCATGCTCATCATTCTGCTGGTCATCTGAAGGACCTCATCCATACTCTGCAGGGGCGCTTGGAGCTTTTCGCAAAGCTTTAAACCTATAGCCTCTCCCAAGGTAGTCTGCTATACCTTGTTTACGTTCACTTCAGGGGGGTTTGTTAGTCATTTCTCCTAATAGAAGTTCAAGTGTGACCCATGTGAACACACTTATTGTGTCTTGGTCTTTTAGACCTAGACTTAATAGTATTTTGTACTTTACATTTCATTATTATCAAAGTACATTTTCCAGCACTCTCACGTTTCTCTTTGTTCGAGGTGTGTGTGCTTGTCTGTTTGTGTGCAGAGCTTCTCCTGCTTCATCCAACAGACTTTGCACCTACGCCTTCGTTTTACGTTTAAGCTTGTACACGCACTTAGTGCCAATAGCACACTTGCCAACAGACAAGTCACAAAACTCCCAAGTACTGTTCTTTTCAATGGAGTCCAACTCCGAACGCATGGTTGCAACCCAATGCTCATCCTCCAAAGCATCAACGTGAGAAATAGGTTCCTCATTACATGCGGTGGCAAAAAAACCAGTGTCAACAAAATGTGAAGATGCTGAAGCACAAGTACAACCAACCATAAGAGTAGGCTGTTTGCTATCACGCAAAGTGTCGAATCAGCCAGTGATATACATTCCTAGGCTATGAATAGCTCCATTTTCATTGTCCAATGCATCACCCAGGGTCTCTTGATCAACATGTGGCACATCAGGACCAATTTGAGTAGTGTTAGGTGGCTGAATATCAAGAATTTCAGCACCATGTGATGGCTGTAAACGAGCCAAAGCGGGCTCTACATCATCAACATGTGACCCGAATAAAGGTAGCAATGTATCAAAGACACATCTTGTGGTCCAATTGATGGCTGTTTTTGACATGAAAGCAATGGTTGAGATGCAAATTCATCAAAGATAACATCGCGAGACAAAATGATTTGTCCTGTAGCAAGCACATAAAAATGATACCCTTTGCTTTCACTGTTGTAGCCTCTAAAGATACATTTGCATGAAGTTTGTCTTTGTTGGGTTGGTACATGCACATAAGCCAAACAACCAAAGACGCGCATAAGAGTAATCAGCCTCATAAGCTGTCATAGATTTCAAGGCTATAACATGCAAAGGCTTGATGAATAAAACTGGTTCTTCAATGGACAGAATTCAGCAATCTTTCGTGACGAAGACAACGCACAAGATAGACAGATATGTGCAAAAAAAGGGAAGAGAGAGATAGAGAGCGAGTCGGATACAATATTGGGTCCCAATACTCTATGTTGGGCCCCCACCACGAATGGTGTATTTGCTTTATTAGACTCATGAGAAAATAATGCAAATCTGTAGATCTTCACGTAGCTGTAGACTTTCAGCCTGTAGATGATCTGACTCTTGACCTTCAACCTTCACCTTTGCTTTAGGATTCCCTTTGGCTGTCCCGGCCCTTCGAACGCTTCAGCACTTTGTGAATTGTAAGATAATCAAATGAGATCCTAGCCTATGCTTTTATAGCACCTACATATGCTGGTTGGTGGAAGCAAACAGGGTCGGCCTGCTTTATATTCTCCACGACCTGAATATTGTGCTTTAAATATGCACCTCTTTGCTTTATGAGCTGGGCGCCTTTGCTCTTCTGCTGGCCAGGCTGCTGGGCAGCCTTTGTGTCCTGGCCAGGCCACCTGCTGAGCTGGCCTCCATGGCTGGCCGACTGGCTGCCCAGGCCATCTAGGCCTGGCCAACAGCCAGTCCTTGCCCCCTAGGGGCTGGCTGTCTGGCCGCCGGCCTGCTGGGCTGGCCTCCATGGCTGAGGGTCTTTATGGGCCAAATCTATGGTCCATGGGCTGCCCTGGCTAGCCCAAAGTGTAGGGTTCCCCCGACACTGATGCAATTCCTACAAGCAACTACATGTTGTTCTACTCAAATGCCTGGTAATTGGCTACAAGCCAAACATCCGGAACACCTGTCATCATTCCAGAGGTGCCAGGCCTTTCCCGCTAGGGGCTGGCCGCCTGGCCTCTTGCCTCTTATAGGCTGGCCATCAAGCCTATGCCTTATAAGGGCTGGCCCCACATGCTGAGGGTCTTTATGGACTAAATCTATAGTCCATGAGCTGCCCTAGTTAGCCCGAAGTGTGGGGTTCCCCCGACACTAATGCAATTTCTACATGCATTGCATTTACATGTTCTTCTACCCAGATGCCTAGTAACTGGCTACAAGCCAAACACCCGGAACACCTTTCATCATTCCATAGGGTGACTCATAGTACGGACTAGCACTGCTTCATGTGCGGGACTTGCATACCTAACCAAGACCATGTAGGGACCTGTACACCTAACATTGGACGCTTCACAAGGGACCACTTTCCACTCCAGGTCTTGCACATACTGTCCAGATATGTCCACGTGGCATCCAAGTGCACGATGCACGTGACAATGGTTCATCACATAGTTGGAACACATGACTGCCTTAAGTATGCTTACTTGGCAAATCCTTGCTTTTAAGCATACATCTCCATAAGAGTACGATTACGTCTCTCAGTAACACCGTTTTACTGAGGAGTATAAGGTGTAGTACATTGATGAGATATGCCACAAGACTGCATAAAAGTTGTGAACTCATTTGATAAATATTTTTCCCCTTGATCTATACACAAAGCAACAAGCTTATGGCCACAAGCATTTTCAGCCAAGGGTAAAAAAGCATGGGAGGATGCAAATACATCTGATTTGGTTTTCAAGCCATACAGGCCAGTGAACCGAGTGTAGTCATCAATGAAAGTGACAAAATATAGATGTCCCCCAAGAGATGGGGTCCACATCGGGCCACAAACATCACTATGCACAAGCTGCAATGATTGAGTAGCTCACACAATGCCATCCTTGGGAAAAGAATGTCGATGCATCTTCCCAAGTAAACAACCCTCGCATACATGCTTAACAAGGAGCTGCAAAGAAGGCAACTCACAAACCATGTTATGCTGTTGCAACTGCAGAAGAGGGGGAAAATTTAGGTGACCAAACCAAGCATGCCACAACTCAGTGTCACATAGAACTATAGGGGGTAGAGATAGCCATAGCATCATGAGACTCTTGCATATCCACTTTGTACAAACCATTGCACAATGTACTAGACATGACAATAGAATCTACATCTTGATGGTCATGAACTGAGCAACAATGATCAAAAAATTAAACTTTAAAACCCACTTTTAGCAAGAGCGGACAGAGAGGAGATTTTTATGAATTCCAAGTACATACAATGTGTCATGTAAAGTGCAAATGTCACCATTGTATGCTGTCAAATTTACATTCCCAATGCCCTTAATGGCATACGATGCATTATTAGCACACATCTCTGTACCACCTTTAAGTGCATCCTACAAAGTGGCAAACATCGTTTTACATGAAGTGATGTGCTTTGTAACACCACTATCAAAGTCATAGTTGCATGAAATGGAAACGGCAACGGCAACGGCAACGGCTGGCTTCTGGGAAACGGCAACGGCTCAAAACTAGGAAACGGTGGATGTATGATACATAATATGAGAATAATGAGAAAATTAATAACTAGGGAAAAGTTTGAAGAGTACACCATCATAATCTGAAATAAATAGTGAGCAAAATTTATAGAAAATCACTAAGGAAGCACTAGATGAGACAAATCAATGGGTGCTTTTTTTTTTGGAGATTAGGAAAACGAGAAACGGAAATGGCGACTTTCGAGAAACAACGTTTCCGCGTTTCCAGGCTAGGAAATGTTCGTTTCCTATTACTATGATCAAAGTACCAATCAACGTCAAAAACTAACATACAAGAAGAAGGGATAAATGATTACTACATGTGACAATCAATCCATAGCCATCATGGACCAAGTTGGCTCTTCCTTAGTGTCATCTTTGGTGACAGCCAAACCTTGTTGCTTTTTCTTTCATGTCCAAGTTAATAGTTACACCATTTCTTCTTGTCTCCACACTCTTTTGACGCAAGAAGATCTGAACGGGCAAGACCCTTGCCCTTAGGCTTAGCACTAGAAGATGTTCCAGATTTCCCTAAGAGGCAGCAGATCAGGTTGCCCTTAGGCTTAGCACTAGAAAATGTTCCAAATTTCCCTAAGAGGCAACAAATGCCTAATCTGCAGCAATCATGTTGTTCTGGTTTAACCGGGCTTGCTCTTCTTGTAACAAGAGAGCTACCAAATCATCAAATGTGTACAAATCTAAATTTCTCTTCATCAACAGCCAAAGAGTGGTAGCAAATCCTTGAAAGGATTCAAGTAAACCATTGAGAATAGTAGAAACAAGTGAACTGTCAGGTATCACCTCATCAATATTGATTAACTGCTCTCGCAAATCGTGAGAAATACATCCATAGAATCACCCTCAATCATATGCTCCGTGTCAAGCTTTTTCCGGAGATACGCTACACAAGCTTCATTGCAGATTTGATACAACGAGGCAAGTATATCCCATGCACCCTTAGCAGAAGTACATGAACGGACATGAGGAATGACTTGCCATCTACATGAGAGAACGATCAATGCATGAGCATGTGCATCTTTAGCTCCCATCTGATTTGTTCCTATGTAGAAGGGACAGGTGTAGGCGGGGCACTCCCATTGGAACCAAAATCACTAGTCCCAACAATGGACGCCCCTGACGTGCTAGCTGCAGGTGCAGGCCCAACATGTCTTAACAACTCAGCACAGCGCCAGATAAATATACCCATAAATTCTTTGCAACCAATACACGCTTCATCAAGTATGCCCACATGGAATAGTTGGTACCATCCAACTTATCCTCAATTGACAGCATGCCAAACAAGTCACTCATGTTTCCAGGCATTTTCCAATATGTATTCATTGACTGAACACAAATACTGAAACTAATCAAATTGTCTCAAATGTCTGCTAAATATACATACATATAACAAACTGTATGAACCAAATAACTTGCAGCCAAATGAACCAAAGTACTGCAAAAATTGGGCAGAATGTTCCTGTAAGGCAAAAATGCACAAATGTCGGCCAAAAACTTGTAAATCTTGTAAATATGAAAGAAATCCCCAAATTTTCTTACCTAGACCTATCAGTCCTTGTGAAATAGGCACAAATTTGAGCAAAATCTGTGATTTTGGGTGTAAATCTTGTAGATTATGCAAAAAGCCAGAGTACACGTTAGCAGTGTCTGGCAGCACACAACTGCGCAGAGTACACGTTAGCAGTGTACAGCAGCACACTGAAAGGAATCTGGTAGGGAGGTAGCAAGCAGTACGGCAGCGCAAACCTGTACGTGCAGGAGCTGCACGTACAGAGCAGGGCAGATCTGTACGGGCAGCACTGTAGGGAGGTGCATATTTGACACCAACTGTACGGCTGTAGAAGATGGCGAGGAGCAGTAGCGACTAGCTTAACCGGCTCTGATACCAATGTTGGATGAAGCAGGAGAAGCTCTGCACACAAACACACAAGCACACGCACCTCGAACAGAGAAACATGAGAGAGTGAGAGTGCTGGAAAACGTACTGTGATAATAATGAAATGTAAAGTACAAAGTACTGTAAGTCTAGGTCTAAAAGACCAACACACAATAAGTGTGTTCACACAGGAAAAAACCCCTGTCCGGCCATGGTAAAAAGTGCCCGTGAGTAGACTAGTTCACACCTGAACTTCTATGAGGAGAAATGACTGACAAAGTCCAGGCATGTGCTTGGTGTTGGTCTTATCTCAGACTTCAGAGTGCTCCCAAGGGAACTATGGTTGGGTGGTGAGCTAGCGATTCCCTCCCTGAAGGTCCAATAAACTAGCAGTAGTTTGGGTTTTGCAGGTTAAAGTCAGTTGCGATATCTTTGTTAAGCACGCCGGATACAGATCAGAAACCCTAATCCCTTGTGTGATCTTTGGGCAAGAGTATGGAGCATGCATACATATAAAGATGGCTATCTTAGTGATAATTTGATTCATGCATGCATCACAGAGTAGAGTAAACAACAGTTCTTCAAAAGTAGCAGGAACACACAGCTGTGATGAAGCGAACCACTCGAGAGCAAAGCCAGTCAAACGTAGATGTTTTACTCATTCAGCTTAAACCTCGGTAAACATCATAACTTCATCAATTCACGCTACATGACTACCCTGTCCAAATATTTGGGCAAGGATGATTGATGTTAAGTACCTTCATCTGATATCTTCAAGAAAGGAAGCCCCTTTGCCCCAGACTTGATTGCCTGCTGATATAAGTCCCCTTTCTTTAGCATTGTTCCAGAAAACTTTGCACCCCCCTCAGGGACAGTCAAGGCCTTCACCATTCCACCTGAGGCAACTGCATTTGAGAATAGTGAAAAGCTTGACCCCTTAAAAAGACTGGATACCTGTTTCCAAACCATCAGATGAATCAGGCATACACAATCTGAAAGAAACAATTCTGGCATTCAGCCAAATGACTCTTTACAGATAATATGGCAGACTAATTGAATAACTTACATCCACCAGCTCAATCCCGAATCGGAGATCTGGTTTGTCTGAGCCATAGCGATCCATAGCTTCCTTGTATGTAAGCCTAGGAAATGGATTTGGAAGCTCGACTCCCCTAACCTCTCGAAAAACCTGAGATTAGCATGAAGCTGCATCTTTAAAAAATTCAGTGTAAGAGACAAAATTATTCAAATTAGTTTGGAGCATTAATTGAGCAAACCTTAATTAGAACTTACATGTCTAATGAGATCTTCATTCAACTTAAGCATATCCTCAAGAGGAGTGAAAGCAAGCTCCATGTCCAGTTGTGTGAACTCTGGCTGCCTGTCTGCTCTCAAATCCTCATCACGAAAACACCTGAGCATAATCACCCATTAACCAATTACACTTGCAATTTGCATGTGCAACCATTCCCTCCTTCACGAACCACAAGAAACAGAAAGCCAAAAATCATCCTTAATCAATGTGATTGAAGTATGTCTGTACTTTGCAATCTGGTAGTATCGGTCAAATCCTGAGACCATGAGCATCTGCTTAAAAAGCTGAGGGCTTTGAGGTAAAGCATAAAATTCTCCTGGCTTCATCAAACACCAGAGAACCATATTCAGAACCACACCAAAATGCTTCGTTTCATGGTAAAACCAAGTAAATCACAGCATAAGCAAGGCTGACACACAAATCTGTCAGATTCAAAACCACAATACACAGCAAAGAACGGCATGCATCAGAATATTCAGTCCCGATGGCCTGCACCCCTCCTCAAAGTATTCCCATTACACGAGTATAGGAACTACACACTACTGCCTGTGACTGGTTGCTGAAGAGCATCAATTTGCACTCATTGCAGCTGGAGGTAGGAGCCTAACACTGCTAAGTATCATGGGCCACATCAAGGTACTGCTTGCAAAAACTTAAAAGTAAGAATTTATAAATGGCTATTAGGATGTGCCTTTTATAGCCTCTCAATGGCATTTGAGGCAGGTAAGCTATGCATACATTTTCATACATGGAAACAAAGAGAGGGTTTGCAATGAGAGAAAAAATGACAGGGGCTGTTCAATTTTAACATGACAAGAGGGCAAGCCTAAAAATAGGGTTTTCTTAGATGTAATACATGGTATTCTTGCATCTAATCAATTACCTTGAATGCCATGCGCACACCCTTCGGGTTGCACGGTGACAAGCTAGCATCATCATCATCTACAGCATCATCGTCATTGTCATCAGAATCGCCATATCCTCATCACCAGTATTATGGAGGAGCTTAAGTGCCCAGTCGCAGCCCCAACAGCAGTTGGCTGCCAGCAAGCGACTTAGGCAGCCAGTCAGTCTAGCCTCAGGAGGTGGTCAGCAACATGGGCAGCAATTTGCATTATTATCCTGGCTGCCATCACTTTTAGACCATAGAACGTTTCAAATGAGTCTCTTGATTCCCCTTTGCAGCCTTTGGAGAAACACCAGCAAGAAGCAATCCAAGTCATGAAAAGCAAGGTCTACTTTTCCACTACCATTTTAAAAGCCACACCTAGATTTGCATAACTTTATTCTGATAACCTCTAACATTGGTGCAAGTTGTTGTGCTCAGGTGATGATGTCAATCTCCACGAATATCTTGATAATTGTCAACTAAAATAAATTCAATTTCCCAGAGTAGTTATTACTTTCGAGCAAGCCCAAAAACCTACTATTAGAAGAGGATTGTACTTGCAGCACCCGTTTGTCAACCTCCACAAAGGACATTGGGAGCCAGCACCAACTCGGCATAGGAACAAGGCTAGTAAATAATGCTTTTCTTATTTCTATTTATGATTGTGGCATGTGCTTATTTGGGTATGAATCTGGCCTTGTTTGGGCACACTTTTGGCCACCTTATTGGCCGCCCAGTTGGGTGTGTGGCTGGCTACTACCTGACAGCCCTGTTGGCCACCTCTCTTGCAATCATGTAGCTGCCACAACTCAGGGATTAGTGAGGGATTAGGGGGTTTAAACCCAGTCGTGGACTCCATCATTTGATTATTAGATTTGATCCTCTTTATAGGAGAGGCAACCTTTACAAGGTGCGTGCATATGTTGCCACGTCACATCAAGATGCCGAGTGTCCCTATGAGGTGTCACCTACATATACCATTGATTACATAATCCTTCTAAGGGGTTGTTCCCACATACAAGAGAATCCACACACTAGCGGTTTGTTCACACACACTAGAACCGCTTTATTTAAATAGCTTAAATACACACATTACAGTGTTAGTTTACACAACCACCTAGCACTATGTTTATTCCCACATTAATTACCATTAATATCTAACAATCTCCCCCATGGTAATAATGTGGCTAGAAGGCCCCCTCGACTAGGTTTGCTTTTTCCTTTGGCTACTGCTTCTTGTTGTCGGAGGTAGTAGATGCAGTGTTTGTAGAATCTTCATCAACTTTAAGCTTGGCAAGTCTCTTTCAACACTCTCCCAGGCTTGTGGTAGTAATCACATTTTCCTTTCTTCTTGGTGTCACCGTACTTTGCTATTGTCTTTAGAGAGGAAGGCCTGATTTGCTTTGTTTGTCTCCCCTCTAGATTTAAATTGCTCCTCATGAAGAAGTAATCCAACCAGCTCCTCAAAGGAAATGGGATTACCTCCTCCTCTCATAGAGAGAGACAAAGAAGTGTGAAAACTTTGATAGGGCTCAGGTAAGGAATGACGAATTGTGGAGACTAACTTCTTTTCATCAATGACCTTATTTATGTTCAGTAGTTGTTCTTTAAGGCCTGTAAACCTGGCAAGGTGATCCGCTATGTAATCCCCTTCATTCATTGAAACCAATAGGGGACCCGGAACAATTGAATAACCACCACTTCAAATACGAAAGACAGCATCACAACACAGCGGAAGAACTTTAAATAATACAATAACACCGCACTGAGCCGGAACGGACGGCCCTCATAGGAACTTCTTTATTCACACAGAAGCTTTTACAAGATACCAAGGTGCGGGTGCATACAGCACCGAATTTTCCACAAAGCATCAGCACAGATCTTGCCCAGATTTCTATCCAGTGTGCCAAGATACAGACATCTCTAGGAGCTGTCCAAAACTGTCCCAAAACAGTCCTCAAATCAGCTCATAAACCATCCATAAATCAGCCCGGTACGGAGCCAAAAGCTGCCCTGTACTCCGTGCCAAATCAGCCCCAAAATTGGGCCTCAAACCAGCCCCTGAAGAGCTCTCAAATCAGCCCTGAAAACAGTCCATAAAAACAGCCAAAATTACCCCTTTGGTGTGGAAACCTATACCGCGTGTGGAAACCTATACTGCCTTCTATACAGCTACAACACCACTGTATAGCTGCTGTACCATCCGTACAGTCAGTGTAGAGAGTAGAGGAGGTGATGTACAGCCTCTGTACGGCTTCTGCAAGAGGGAAGACAGGGTTGTGTGCTGTACGGCCAACGCAACAGAGAAGAGAGAGAGAGAGAGAGTCTGCAGTTCTATGGAGGAAGTCGACCAGCCCGGTAGCATCTTTGGAGCAAGTCAACGAGTAGAGAGAAGAGAGAAAAACTCCAGGAGGGATGCGCATGATGATAAAACAGCCCAAACCTGCTTTAATAGAGTCGACTAGCTCTATTTTTGAAGTGCTTTTCCACTTTTTGACTAAAAGTGGTTGAATCATCCCAAAATATCCACTTTATGCTTTGCTTGGCTTGTACTCCAAGTTTTGGCCCAAAAATATCCACTTTATGCTTTCCTTGGCTTGTACTCCAAGTGTTGGCCCAAAAATATCAACTTTATGCTTTTCTTGGCTTGATGCCCAAGTTTCATCTAGGTGCCTCCTTTTGTTCACTTGTCCAAGCCCAAAAATAATAATATGTCCAGCCCATCATTAATGATATGTGAACACACCGATTTATAAATGTTATGAGTCACTTTGATGAATAAATATTAAAATCCCATGCTGCTCATGCTGTATGGCCATCTTTCAGGCCAAACCATGCCAGTAAAATGCTCTAGCGTTCTTTTGTGGAAAATCCCCGTTCACACCTTGGTTCCAGACAGTGTGAGACACTGTTCAAGACTGTGAGAGGACCAAATTGGTGACATTCATGGTTGTCCAGCTCCCGCATGAGGTACATAACTCATGCTTCGTTATGGGATTGGAACATGGTCTCAAGTACCAAAAACTGGGCAGCTCTCACAGAGTTGTAGGATTGGATGTGAGGAATGATGGATCGCTTTGGACATTGGTTGAGCATCACGGGTGTCCCACCGTCTTTGATCCTCAATGGGTCCATGTGGTAGTGCTTGAATACCTGACACAACTTGGGCTACTATTTGAGTCCCCCTTCCTGCTGGAAGATGGTGCTACAAGACAAGGCTCTTGCTCTGTGACAATCTCCCATAGCCCCCTAGCTATAAGTAGGCTCTTCATCATGAGGCTCCACAGTGAATAGTTAGGACCATCAAGCCGATCTTCAGTGGTCATAACCCACCAAACCCAAAAAGATCAGTAGGTGCTCTCTGCAACATCCTCACAATAGAGGATTTCCCAAAGCTTGATAGGGTGCAAGGAACAGTGAAGCCCCCTTGGATGTAAGCTCTTGGGAAAGTAAGGGAAGGCAAGAAATACGGGAGTGCACACAAGGCACAGAGATCAGACACGATGGAAGATGCAATCGCCAAAGTAAACCAGAAAACAAGGTGTATACTTGAGTGAGCAAAGCAAGGCTCCGAGAAATGTGCACAAGAACAAGAGTGTCTAGAGTTTGCACATATACTAGAGTGCTTATGGATGCTTCGTAATCCACTACTTGATCCCCTTTTACAGAAATTCTCAATTCTATGCTAACCAAAAGTTGTTTTTTTTTTAATTAACCCCAAATGAGCCTAAATGCTCCCCCTCCCTAAATGATCCTCCTCCTCCTCCCAGCGACTATTCCGGTGTGGCCAACTCTCCACACCACGCGAACACAGGGCACATGCTGATGATGCTTATTGCTCTATTGCAACCACGTGGCTGCTGTTGTGGCACCAACCCCCACACACGACTCCACTAGGTGGAGCATAGGGTGGGTTGTGCAGCTAGCAAGCAGGGATGAGCAAAGATGGACACTGCAAGCGGTGGCGCAGTCGAGCTGAGCACAGTAGAGCAAGGGTGTAGCACGTAAGGCAGAGTAGGCACAGCTGGGTTGACCAGGGGCAGAGGAGGGGCACAGCAAGAGCAGCAGGTGGCTGGCTCTGCAAGGCCTGTGCGGCAGCAGAGGTGACAAAGGCAATGGGCTCCAATGACATGGCTGTAGGCGGCAGCCACCCACCACAGGACAGTGTCGCATGCACTCTGCACTGTAGTGCATGGTGACAAACTGGCTCATCATTGTCAGTGCAACATTGTACAGTATTAGTACCATTCAGGATGATATTTGTCGTACGCTGTGACCCCATTGTAATCCTCAGTCCAGGATAAGTCACGCACAAGCTACGTAGGTCATTCTCAGCCATAGCAAGTCAGTCAGTCAGTCTAAGTCCCTTAACCCACTTAAAGAAACACATTCATGCATATACAGTCAATAGAAACCTTAGGGTTTGCATTAGAAAGCATTCTGCATATTTCACATCATTCATACATTGCATCTAGACCATGGCAAACACCCCAGATATCATCTAGTATTTATCAGGATATTTACTAGGAATTTTCTGGTAATTTTCCCATCATTTTCAGCATTTTATACATATTTTATGCATTTAATGTGGACATGGGCAGTCGGCCAGCTCTATAGCCAGCCGACGGCTCTTGTGGTCCATATAAATAGAGCCCTAAAAAATTCAGCCATTCATTCAATCATATTTCAGCATAAGCATTCAAGCGCTTGGCATCTTCGGCACAAGGAGCATAAGCGATTGCAGTTTCAGCCACCATCCCTCAACATTTGTCTCCTACAGCCCTAGGCGCCTCAAACGCATGAGCATTCAGCACTTCTACATCAGCAAAACGCATCAGTTCAGCATTTCACCTTGCGTTTTCTGCATCCATACAGTTTTCAGCATTCATCATCTCATCGTTTTGCTCCAGCCACTTGGTGAAGGTAAAATGCAGCATTCATATTCATTTACAGCATTCATACTCAGTCTAGAACAGTCCCAAAGAGCCCCTCTCTCAACCTCAGCTTTGCATCCCCTTCTCATTCCATTGGGAAGAGTGCATAGGCTCAAGATTGGACATCTTTGGTGCTTCTACAGCAGTGTACAATTCAGCCCAGCACTTGGTCTTCAGAGGTCTTGCGTTTGGCTTATCGTCAGTCACACCGTCAGTCTCTTTAAAGATAATAAAGCAAATACTATCTCGTAAACGGGATAGGGGGCCCTTCAATAGGTAATTTGGGACCCCATACGGTGTACAGTTCTCATCTCTCTCTCTCTACATCTCTTTAAAGTTTGAAGTCATTAAAGTGGATTGCTAAACTCGCGAAACTCAGGATACAAAAGACGGTGTGAGCATTTGTGTGACAGGATCCTCCAATACGAATACTTCCGCTGCATGTTACATTGGTATCAGATTCAACTTGTCCACACATACCGTATCCTAGCGTGAGGGCATCCTTGGATGGTCAAATTGTGTTCCGGCACGACCACCGACTTCAGCATCATGTCTACAGAGGAGAGTACCCATCAGCCAGAAGACGTCTCCCCCGAAGGAGACCTTGCTCTTCCGACTACCGCAGACACCATAGCTCTTCATGGAGCTCAGAACCAGCCGCTCATGGAGTGTCTCCAACTCTTGGAGGCAATAGCAGCACGTCCTCCTCCGCCTCCAGTAGCCCCCG
This sequence comes from Cibotium barometz, assembly GCF_041138505.1. Taxonomy (NCBI): domain Eukaryota; kingdom Viridiplantae; phylum Streptophyta; class Polypodiopsida; order Cyatheales; family Cibotiaceae; genus Cibotium; species Cibotium barometz. The sequence goes on along the minus strand of NC_141078.1, from coordinate 995,205 downwards.
ACTACATCTCCCTCTTCTTTCAGATGGAACAACAAAGAAGAGAAGACGAGGCCCGAAGGAGAGAAGAAAAAGCAGAAGCAAGAAAACAACAAGAAAAAGCAGAAAGACGGGACTATGAGGAAGCCCAACGCAGGATCGACAAAGACCGGCGTCGGGCTGAACTCGACGCTCGGGAGCACCAACGAGAGCTCGATCAAGAACGTATGTTACTCGAGCACCAAAGGAAAAAGGAGACCATTCATCTTAGATACCAGCACCTCTCTTCATCTTCCCCCGCCTCAGGTGCCACCAGCCAGCAGTCTGCAGCATCAACTACCGTCATTCGCAGTCAACCAAATTTCAGTAAGTATGATGGTAAGTGTGATCATTTAGCAGTTAATCAATTCATTAATCAATTTACTGCTCATTTTCCATTAGCTAGGATCCCAGATCCTCAAAATAGAGTCACGTAGCGGGTCCCCATTCCACAGGTGAGGCAGTCACTTGGTGGCAGCATTGGTCTAATCTTTATACAAACGAGACCACAGGTGTCACAACTTTTAGCTGGGATATCTTTGTCCATGACCTGAAGACCACATTCCTTCCGCCCCAGTACATGACCAGTCTGGCTGGACTCTGACAGAACGGATCCCCAATGCTTCAGTTTTCCTGCAAGGTTATTACTTTAGCACAACAGTTAGCGCTATCTGCGTAGGCCAAGATGGAGCAATTCATTCGTGGATTGGATCCTAACATTCGGTTCACAGTTCGCAACTTTGAACCCAGTACATATGACTGGGCTTTGACTCTCGCTTAGAATGAAGAAATGAAGATGAACGGAGGCAAGCCCAAGCAGTCATCCCAGTCCAGTACCAAACCCTAGCAGCAGCAATCCGCTGCACAGCCTCATTCCAACGAGATTTCATTGTCTCGCCTCTGTTGCGGTGTGACATGATCTTAGGAATTCAGTGGTTCCATCAGTATGAGCCTATTCCTGATTGGGGGCAGGACACTTTTACTATTCGTAAAGGTTTTCCTGAGCCTGTCATGATTCGTGGGGATAGAAGCATTCTTGGTATCCCATTGATTTCGCATCTCCAGGCCCGACGAGCTATCCGGAAGGGAGCAGAAGGAGCACTACTTTATGTTCGTGCTCAAACAGCCTCTACCTCATCGGTAGCATCCATCTCATCTTCAGTCCCTCAGTTAGCAGATCTCCTATCTAGACATCAGGGCATTATGCTCAGGGACGATCTCTCACCTAGTATCCCACCCTCTCGTCCTGTGGATCATCATATCGATTTGGTCCCTAGGGCAGAACTCCTAGCAAGTTTCCCTCTTGTCTTTCCAAGACTTTCAAGGGCAAGCTAGAACAGCAGTCAATACTCAAACATTTGAAACCTGTTCCTTATGGACGTATTTTCACAGTCACCACAGAACACCAAGCACTTAAGTGGCTCCCGACGATGCCAAGTGCCCAATGGAGTGCTCAACACACTAGACAAAGTCAGCTCTTCCACCAGGTTGGAGGAATGATCAAGTACATCCCTAGTCAGCATAACCCAGTAGCAGATATTCTTAGTAGAAAGACCAGCATCCAGACCACTCAGGAGTCTACCATTCTCAACATCCCTGGAAAAGACTTAAGTAGCAGAGAAGATCAGTATGTCGATTTCGCAGAGTTTGGTACTCAACCCAGTTTGGTCCTCAATTTTGAGCCTGGCCATTATTCAGTTCACAGACAGGCAAGTATGTTTAGATGAGATATCCACTTCAAGGAAGGGGATTGGGCCTATCTGTGTATCATGAAACAAAGATTGAAACAAGTGGGCAAAAGTTGTCCCAAGCTTTCATTCCGTAGTTTTGGAGCTTTCCCAATAGTTAAAAAGTTAAGTGATGTCTCCATGAAGTTGAAATTGCCTAACAGTTGGACGATGCATGATGTTTTCCATGTTTCTTGGCTAAAACCGTATGTTGGACCAGAAATGTTTGATGTTTCAGATAAGCAGCAGCTAGACGTAGTAGACGAACCAGAAGTCATCGAGCCCGAGCAGATCCTTCTTCATCGTTGGAAGCATGGTTCCAATCGACCGATACGTCAATTCTATACAAAGTTTCGAGATCGAGATACCCACAAAGCCGTATGGCTAGACGAGGGATTCTTTCAAGAGTACCCCCAGTTGTTGGCGGACTACTTGGAAGCCATGAACCTGTTGCCAAGCTAAGCAGGAGTGAATGTCACATACACTCTGCACTGTAGTGCATGGTGACAAACTGGCTCATCATCATCAGCGCAACATTGTACAGTATAAGTACCATTCAGGATGATATTTGTCGTACGTCCTGACCCCATTGTAATCCTCAGTCTAGGATAAGTCACGCACGAGCTACGTAGGTCATTCTCAGCCATAGCAAGTTAGTCAGTCAGTCTAAGTCCCTTAACCCACTTAAAGAGACGCATTCATGCATATACAGTCAGTAGAAACCTTAGGGTTTGCATTAGAAAGCATTCTGCATATTTCACATCATTCATACATTGCATCTAGACCATGGCAAACACCCCAGATATCATCTAGTATTTATCAAGATATTTACTAGGAATTTTCTGGTAATTTTCCATCATTTCAACATTTTATACATATTTTGTGCAATTAATGTGGACATGAGCAGTCGGCCAGCTTTGTAGCCAGCCGACTGGCTCTTGTGGTCCATATAAATAGAGCCCTAAAATATTCAGCCATTCATTCAATCATATTTCAGCATAAGCATTCAAGCGCTTGGCATCTTCAGCACAAGGAGCATAAGCGATTGCAGTTTCAGCCACCATCCCTCAACGTTTGTCTCCTACAGCCCTAGGCGCCTCAAACGCATGAGCATTCAGCACTTCTACATCAGCAAAACGCATCAGTTCAGCATTTCACCTTGCGTTTTCTGCATCCATACAGTTTTCAGCATTCATCATCTCATCGTTTTGCTCCAGACACTTGGTGAAGGTAAAACGCAACATTCATATTCATTTACAGCATTCATACTCAGTCTAGAACAGTCTCAAAGAGCCCCTCTCTCAACCTCAGTTTTGCATCCCCTTCTCATTCCATTGGGAAGAGTGCATAGGCTCGAGATTGGACATCTTTGGCATAGTCACATGGGACGCGAAATCGAGACAAGGAACGAGGACGGAAAAGATTGAGAATGGCCATTCCCTGTGACTATAGAGTGACATGCGACGGGGATGGGAACGGGGAGATGCTGCCATCCCCAACATTCCCAAGTCTAAAAATGCCCATTCCCTATGACTATGATCTTTGGTGCTTCTACAACAGTGTACAGTTCAACCCAACACTTGGTCTTCAGAGGTCTTGCGTTTGGCTTATCGTCAGTCACACCGTCAGCCTCTTTAAAGATAATAAAGCAAATACTATCTCGATAACGGGATAGGGACCCTTCAGTGGGTAATTCAGGACCCCATACGGTGTACAGTTCTCATCTCTCTCTCTCTACATCTCTTTAAAGTTTGAAGTCATTGCTAAACTCGCAAAACTCAAGATACAAAAGACGGTGTGAGCATTTGTGTGACAGGATTCTCCAATACGAATACTTCCGCTGCATGTTACAGGCGGAGAAGGTACCAGGCGGTGGGCTCTGTGCTGAGCAAAGCAACGTTGCAGTAGCACTGCACAAGAAGTGAAGACTCCGTCACACAAAAAGATGAGCAGAGAAGCTGTGGGGAGACGACCGAGTGTTGACACAATTTTGTCGACAGATAAAAACGCCCACGCAATGGAGCCTCTCGTGGCCTCTAAAACTAGCTTTTGATACCACTGTAGGCCCAAGGGAGGTTGCCCACACAGAGAAAGAGACCAAGAATAGAGTGGAGCTCTTCACAGAGATGACTAGCAAAAGGGGATTAACAAGATGATTAAGCACTTAATGAGAGATAAGTCAAGGATGAGGGGATTAAACTAGTCATGGACTGCATCATTTGATTATTAGATTTGGTCCTCTTTATAGGAGAGGCAACCTTTACAAGGTGTGTGCATATCATAGTTATAGGAAACAGAGAGACGGAGATGGAAACGACAATTTTGAGGATGGGGGAAACGGAAACGCCACGTCATCCTAGGTTATCCTAAGAGGGGGGTATGAGGAAAGTCTAGTGTGTACATACTACACTGTACATTTATGACTCATGATTTGAAACTTTACAAGCATTTAGAAGTTAGAACTTGGCATAATCACAAAATAAGCTAAATCCATCACTCAATCAAGAGTCAAGACCAAGTCTTTAGTGACTAGTCATTACAAAAAAGAGTAAAATCAAATGTCAAAGGAAGCTACTATCTAGAGTCTAGACTCTAGATTCTAGAGTCATGAGTCCTAACTCCTCAAGACTCTTCTATTCTATAGAAATAGCCTCATCCTCCTGAAGCTCATCCTCATGCTCCTCCTCTGGTGGAGCTTCTTCCATGCTATCTTCATGTGTTTGACCATCGCCCTCTGCCTCCTCAACTACATCACCAATGATGGAGCCCGTGTCTATCTCCGATTTATGAAAGCCAATGTATTTATCATGCGTGTACTCATGCTTCATCTTTGTTAGCGAACGCAAGTTTGCATTAACAAAGACGAGCTCATCTGGTTTCTTGCTCCCAAGGCGATTCCTCTTCTTTGAGTGTATGTGACCAAAGGTACTCCATAAACGCTCCAAAGCTGATGAAGAGCACACCTGCCCCAAAATACGAATGCCCAGGTGTTGAAGCTCTGGTGTTTCTGCACCATAGTCCATTAACTTGGTCCGACCCATTGATTAGGGTCTAGATGTCCAGACAGATGCTTGACAACATGGAGCAGCAGATGCAGATTTAAATAAAGGTTGAAAATTCAGCTTTCAACCTGTCATGTTGTGCGTCACTCCATCCAAACATTCCCTCTTTGTTGCGGTAGTTTGCAAGCTGATCCTTCACCTTGCGTCTTTCCTCTGGAGTACCAACCAACCTTTGCAAAAGTGGCATTCCAACCACATACCACCTCACCGTCTGCTTGCTGTTGTCTCCCCTTGTGTTGAAACTCTGGATCAAGCACATAGGCAGCTGTATGTAGTGGAGAATCATATTGGTTCCATCTACTCACTGCAAGATCCTCCAACTCTTGTCTTCTATCTGCATCGGTCTCTATCAAATGGATGTTCTCAACCATCCGATCCATGGTCTCATAAATCTTCCCAATGTAAGGCACATCTCCATCCACATGCTTCAAAACCTTAACAATCGGCTAACATAACTTGAGAAGATGCTCTACGGAAGGCCAAAACTCATCTTGTGTAATAGTAGCATAGCAAAGCTGCCGAAGTGCTTGCCTATGAGTAGGCCACGACTCCCAATCAGGGCATGCCATCATCTGCTTTAGGGCTGGTCTCACATGAAAGAGATGACGAAACATCATGAAACTGTATGCAAAGCAGGTGTCGGAGTACTTCAATAACTCTTTCTTTGCAAACCTGCGATATAATGCAAGAGAGTAATGGTGGCGGGTTATGAAAGAAACAACCTCTTTGCCTGTGTCAATGGTGATCTTTACCCAATGCAACTTTCCAATGTCTTAAGCAAGTTATTGAGATAATGTGCCATGCATGGACTCCATGTAATGTGTGGGTACCTCTGCTCCAATAAGGACCCTGCTGCCTTGTTGGTACTCTTACCATCTAAAACAAATTGAACCACATTTTGTGGACCCACATACTCAACAACCTCACTCCATATCTCACAAGCACAGGAGCAATTTTTTGTCTCACCCCAGCTGCTGTAGACTTTATGTAGAGTGGATTCCCTCTACATGCTGCAAGAACGCCTTCTAATGAATGGCTACGTATATCACTCCACCCATCAGCCATTAAAGAGACCCCATACGTGCTCCATTTCTCCTTCACAGGTGCAATGGCTTCATTGATGGATGTTGTCTCATTCTCAAGCAATCTCTCCCTCAAGGCATCATAAGAGGGTGGAGTGTATGCACCACCAAATGCTGCAATTTCAGCCACCATCTCTTTGAAGAATGGTGAGCAGGCAACATTAAAAGAGATCCCACAAGAGTAGAAAAAACGTGCTACTGCAGCATCAACCTGTGCCTTTCTTTGTGGATGCCATGCTGTGTGAAGAGTGGACTGCCTAGCCTTTCCTTTGAGAGGAGCATGTGTAGGCATATCAAATGAGCTTCCACCACTCCCAAGAGACGATGCAGTATGAAAAAAGTGGCCAGCTAGCCTGCACGCACACACACACAACCTCAAGCACAGAGAAACGTCAGAGTGCTGGAAAAGATGTACTCAATAATGATCAAATGAAAGTACAAGTGAGTACATATAGTAGCCTAGGGCAAAGTGCCCAACACACATAAGTGTGTTCACACAGGGAAAAAACCTGTGTCCAATCACAGGGAAAAAATGCCCGTGAGCTGATACATGTGTAGCCAAATTGGCCTGATCTGCACCTGTGGAAGAAGATGCCAGCTTCTTCTTTTTTTCACTCTCAATACGCTTCATGCATTCCTCTATGGTGTGCCCTATTTTCCTGCAATAATTACAACGCTTTTTCTTTTCAAGGTTGTCCTTTGTCTTGGGAGGATCCGATGGGCTAGGTTTAGACCCAGGTCTATTCCCACGAAAGGGAGCAACCATTGCTGACTCAGCAGACATCATGTTGTTCCTGTTGGAACGAGATTGCTCTTCACTGAGCAAGAGAGTCACAAGGTTGTCAAAAGTGACTACATTAGGTGTGTTGTCAGCCAACAACCGCAAAAAGATGCCAAATGTCCTATAAGAGTCAGGCAAATTACGCAAAATTGTCTGAACAAGATAGCCATCTGTCAAGACCTCATCAATGTTAGTGAGCTGCTCTCGTAGGTCTTTCACATGCGTAAGGTACTGATCAATAGAGTCACCTTCAAGCATGCGGCAGTCTCAAGCTTGCCCCGAAGGTAAGCTACAGGAGCTGCATTGCGACCTGAATACAACGCCGCTAAGGTATCCGAAGAACCCTTTGCAGTGGTGCAAGAACGAATGTGTGGAATGATATGCCTACGGCACGAGAGAGCATTCAACGCATGTGCCTGAGCATCCCTAGCATCCCAAGTACGCTGCTGCTGAGTGGGAGGACAAGGAGGTGGACCTGCAGGAGGGTGAGCGGAAATCACTTCACCTTCCACTTGAGCGGGTGCAAGAGGACGCTCCTCAGTGCCATCCACATATAGCCATACATTCTTGGCAACCAATACATGACGCATCATATAAGCCCACATAGGGTAGTTATCCCCATTGAGCTTGTCCTCTTGAGATAGCATTCCAAAGAGGTCATTAGTACTATTGGCCATGATAACACAGCAAATCTGTCACAAGTCACCACGAGTAAGCAATGCCCAGCAAAACCGTAAGAATGCAGGAGATAAATAGCAGGATAATCAATGGACTGAAAGGGAACTCCTTCACCACGAGAAATACATATGCATGTCCCAAATCTGCAAGTGTAACGCATGATGATGCAAATCTCTCAAAGTGTCCACAATGGCATACATATACTGTAGCAAACCACAAATGTATACATGTGCCGTGAAAAACACAATCAGCTAACACTTGTAAAAGCTGCAAGTGCTCAAATCCTAGCAAAATCAAAGGTAAATTGGTTGAATGCTACAAAGATGGACTCAATGTAGAAAAGCCCCAATTTTTAGGCAGCCAATTAGACCAAATCTGAACCAAAGTCACCTGTACCAAATGATGTAATGCCCAAAAATTGGAGGAAATGCCCCAATGCCAAGTAAATGTGTCTGTAATACCCAAAATGTCTACAAATAATGCCAATTTCTGCAAAATCCCTAAATTTCTAGTACAATTATGCACCAAATCTGCTGAAATCAATGCCAATGTGTGCCAATGTTGCAATTGCAAGCTCAATTGTGAAAAGCCCCAAATTTCAACAAGAAAAATGTATAATTTTACGTCCAAAACCGCCAAATCTCACAAAGTTAACCTATAAACCTGTATGGGATTGCATTTTTTTTGAAAATTTTCAAATACCTCAAATTGTGAGTGTGCAGGTATTGTTGAGCTGTAGGGTGGCAGCTGCAGAGCTACACAAAGCAGCAAGGCGAGATTGTGCAACAAGGGCAACTGGGCGGCACAGATCTAAGGCGCAAGGGCGGCGAGTACAGTCAACGGGCTGGGCGTGCAGATCTGAGACGGCGCTGGTGGCGGCGGCGTAGATCTATCAGATCTGGCACAGGAGACACAGTACAAGTCGATGGGCAGCGAGGGCGGCGTAGATCTGACAGTCGATGACAGTACAAGGCGCAGGTACAAGGCGCAGATACAGGGCGGCACACAGCACAACGTACGGACGACGCACAACAACGTACGGTTGACGCAGTACAAGTACAATCGACGGGCAGCAGCACAGCAGATGTGATGTTCAGTGCTCAGTGCAGTAAGCAAAAAACCCTAACCAGGCTCTGATACCAATGTTGGGTAGGAGGACAGCTAGCCTGCACACACACTGTCACCATTTGGTCTCTCCACCAGTCTTGATTAGCGTTTCAGACACTAGGCGGAACCAAGGTGTGAACGGGGATTTTCCACAAAAGAAAGCTAGAGCACTTTATTGGCATGGTTTGGCTTGAAAGATGGCCATACAGCATGAGCACCATGAGATTTTATCATTAAAGTGACTTATTATACTTGGAAGTCAGTGTTTTCACATCAAGGGCTGGTCATATTATTATTTTGGGCGTGGACAGGTGGACAAAAGAAGGCGCCTAGATGAAACTTGGGCACCAAGCCAGGAAAAGCATAAAAGTTGATATTTTTGGGCCCAAACTTGGAGTACAAGCCAAGGAAATCATAAAGTTGATATTTTGGGCAAAGTCCAGCTATTTTGGGAAAAAGGGAAAAAGCAAGGCAAATTTGGCCTATTGGTTTTATTAAAAGGGACTGGCTCTCGCTCTTTTTGCCATGCCCATCCTTTTGGAGGCTTCTCTCTGCTGGCCGACTACAGTTCACCCTCTCTCCTCTCTCTTGCGCTGGCCGTACAGCATATCTGGGACTGTTTCACCTCGCCGACTTGCTCCATGACTTCTACTAGGCTGGTCGACTTCTTCCAAGCCTCCCATAGTGCTGGTCGACTTCTTCTAGGGCAGTCACATGGCTGGTCGCTTTCTCCCAGAGCTTGACATGGCTGGTCCAATCTTTTCTGGGCTGTTTTGGGACTGTTTCAGGACTATTTCGGGCTGATTTGAGAGCTCTTCTGGTGCTGATTTTATGGCTTTGTTTTGGGGCTGATTTGGCACGAAATTCGGGGCTGTTTTGGGGCTCCGTACCGGCCTGTTTTATGGACAGTTTATGAGCTGATTATGGGACTGTTTTGAGACAGTTTATCAAATGGACTTTGGTGCTGTGTTTGAATCTTGGCACGAGATAGTTTACGTGTGCAAGATTTGTGTTGAGGCTTTGTGGAAAATCTGGTGTTGTGTGCACCCGCACCTTGGTATCTTGTAAAAGCTTCTCTATCTATAAAGAAGTTCCTACAGGGGGCCGGCATTTCCGGCTCAATGCAGTGTTATTGTATTGTTTATGGTTCTTCCGCTATGTTATCATGCTCTGTGTTTGGTATTTGAAGTGTTAATCTATTATTATTGTCGTACTGGGTTCCGCTATTTGTGACAGTGGTATTAGAGCAAAGGCTTTCTCGGAAGCAAGAGGCTTCCTTCCAACAATGGGAAAGAGAAAAGATCAGAAGTGGGGACTACACTGACCAACAGTTTGGCTATTGAGCTTATGGGAGCAGTCATGGGCATGAGCAGTAGACAGGTTGGTCTAAGGATTTATGGCGCATCTATATGGTTATCTTTGGCTCCTTTTGATTGACTGGAGTATGTTTCTGGCTCCCTTTATTTGGGATGCGGTGAATTTTGGAAAAGGCTTCTCTATGGTTTTGATGAATGGTTTATGGTTTTGGTCTTGTGAACTGGAGGCTTCTAGCATTATGGGATGCTAGAATTGTCGCCTACATAAGGATCTCATATGGGGAGTATTTTGGTGGTATGGGACGCTAGAATATTCCGCATATGCGGTTACAGAACTATGAATTGTTCATCAATATCATGGACTAGCTGATTCTGGATTATGAGTATACTGTGGATTACAGTGGATTTATTGGATATCTTATGGATCAAGGATTTATTGGATATATCTATGGATTTCTTTTGGCGGCCGAAATGCTTGTAAAACTATCTCTGAACCAGGATATATTTATGGAGAACCATGATCTCTATGCCTATTATTTATTGTTAACTTATGATATACTGCACTCATGGAAGAGTTGGAGACTCTGGTGAGTGAGTATATGGACTCATGGAAGGGTTGGTGACCCTGGTGAGTATTGGAACTCATGGAAGGGTTGGTGACCCTGGTGAGTGAAGCCTCGTGGAAGGGGAAACCCTAGCGAGCATGTATGGTTTCATGGAAGGGTCGTCGCCCTAGTGAACCATATCGACATATGAAGCCTCGTGGAAGGGGAAACCCTCGCGAGCATGTATGGTTTCATGGAAGGGTCATTGCCCTGCAAAACCATATCGACATATGAACCCTCGTGGAAGGGGAAACCCTAGCGAGCATGTATGGTTTCATGGAAGGGTCGTTGCCCTGGTGAACCATATTGACATATGAAGCCTCGTGGAAGCGGAAACCCTGGCGAGCATATACAGTTTCATGGAAGGGTCATTGCCCTGATGGACCATATGGACATGTGAAGCATGTTTGGCTTGGGCATGCATATGGATCACAGGGGTGGTGCCCTTATGCAGTCCAATGGCATGGCAAGATGTTTTGTGGCTATGTATGCTGCTTCTTTATTTTTGCAGGTACTACAGCTACTTATGAATTTATGGATATTTTGAGACACAGTTGGCTCTTGTGCCTGTGTCTAGTTATGGATTTATGGATATTAGGAACATAGTTGGCTCCTGTGCTTGTGTTTGGCTATTATCAGAGTTGTTGACTCATGATATCGATACAGTTTCTTTCTTGATACAGTTGGCTCTTGTGCCTGTATCAAGATTTATGGATCGTAGATCTGGATTTATGGCTTTAATGCATGGATTATGAAATATTATGGATAGACAGTGGATTTGCTATTCTTGAAGGATATTTCAGTGGTATCAGGATTCTACAGTTGCGGACAACTGCTTTATAAGACGGCTGTTGGGTGTTGGACTCGCACACTCACACACACAAACCTGCACATTAGGGTTAGGTGCATTAGGGTTAGGTGCAGGATGGAGAGAGAGAGAGAGAGAGAGAGAGAGAGAGAGAGAGAGAGCCAAAAGTGTGGTATCCACAAAATGCAAGTCAACCCTTGCATGTGTGCCACATCCATATAATATAGAAGTACAAAGAGTGTCCTTTCACACTTGATGTCCAAGGGGAAAAACCACATGGGAAAAAGTGCCCTTGGTTAAGCCCTGTTCACACATAGCACTACCATAAGTGAGCATATGCCTACAAATCTCCCCTGTAGTGGAAGTGTGAACCTGTACAAGGTAGCAGATCACTCTCTATATGAGAGTAAGCCCAAAGCTTTGCGGAAAGCTTCAAACTATCGAGGTAAAGCCTTTGTGAATAGATCTGCAACATTATCCTAAGTAGAGCAGTAAGATAAACTGATCTCCCTTGCATGTAGCCTCTCTCTCACATAGTGATAATGAATCTCAATGTGCTTGGTACGTGCATGAAATACTGGATTTCGTGCCACGGTCATAGCACTCTGGCTATCAATGAGAATGGTGGTGGGTGTCTGCTGCTGACACTCACGAAGATCACCAATAGTCTCCTCAACCATACACAATCTACTGTAGCTGTAAAGACTGCCCTGTACTCAGCTTCACAAGTAGATGTGGCAACAGTGGGTTGCTTTTTACTCAACCAAGATATGCATGAACTGCCAACAATTCCCACAATTCCCACTGGTGGATTGCCTGGTATCATAATCACCAGCCCAATCTGAATCATTGTATGCATAAAGCTGCAAGCTGCCCCCACGGGATAGAACAAACCAAGATCCAGGGTACCCTTAAGATAACGAAAAATGCGTTTGACGGCTTGCCAATGCTTTGTGCCTGGGCTGTGCATGAATTTGCTCAACAAAGACACCCCAAAAGATATGTCTGGCCTCGTGTTACACAAGTAAATGAGGCATCCCACTGCCTGGCTGTAAATGATGGAGCTGAGAAAGCTCAGCTGTAGAGTTAGGGTTTCATGTGGGAGACATACACAGAGAAGAAGGGAGAGAGAAAAAGAGAGAGAGTTGTGGGGATAGGTCAACTCATCAAGTGTATGAGTGTGTGACTCCCCTATCACACATGTATATTTGCACTAGTACACATAGTGCACTTAGTACATTAAAAGTACTAAGTGTACTATGTACTATAACTTATGGGCTTGTACACACTATAAGGGTGGGCATAATGCCTTTACCCCAACAACCTCCCACTTAAAGGCAAAGTGTCCTTAAATGAAGGAGAAGAAAAATCAGCATGTACATGATAATATACAACGCCATATCAAGGCTGAAACTGGCCTCATCCAATGCCCATCAAGTGTCTGCAATGAGCAAACCGCTCCGGAGGCAAACTCTTTGTCAACAGATCAGCCGGGTTGTCATCTGTATGAATCTTAACAAGCTGAATTTGCGTGTTCTCTATCACCTCTCTGATGAAGTGATACTTCACATCCACATGCTTCGTCTTTGCATGAAAGACAGGGTTCTTTGCCAACTGGATGGCACTCTGACTGTCACAATGCAACAATGGAATATCCCCTATATAACCCAAATCAACCACTAACCGAGATAGCCATAATGCCTCCTTGCAAGCCTCTGTGGCTCCAATATACTCGGCCTCTGTAGTAGATAAGGCAATGCACTTCTGCATCCTGGATATCCATGACACAGCACCTCCTGTGAATGTAAACACATAACCGGTAGTAGACTTCCGGTTATCTGGATGACCGGCATAATCCGAATCCGTGTAACCATGCACTAATGCATCCTGTTTGCCAAAGCATATATGCACATATCCTGTGTGTCCTTCAGGTATCTCATGACACCTTTCACTGCTTCCCAATGCTTCTTGCCAGGGTTGGCCATGTATCTAGAAACCACTCCCACTGCAAATGCAATGTCCGGCCTGGTAGCAACCATGGCGTACATGAGACTGCCACAAGCTGAAGCATACGGAATCTTGGCCATATCAGCCCTGTCACTATCCGACTGTGGGCTGTCCATAGCACTGAGTTTCACATATGGAGGCAAAGGAGTACTAGTCTTCTCCCCCCCGTCCATATTGAACCTCTGCAAAACTTTGCCAATGTATTCCTTCTGAGACAAATACAACACATGCTGATTTCTGTCCCGAAGTATCCGCATACCCAAAATGTGATTTGCATCATCCAAATCCTTCATATCAAAGGTTTGATGTAGCCTCTTCTTCAAGGCATCCATCTCTTTACGAGATTTCCCAGCAATCAACATGTCATCAACATACAAGATGAGGATCAATAGACTGCCATCCAAAGCTTTCTTGGTGTATAAGCAGTGATCTATGTCACTTCTCCTGAAATTCTGGGATTTCATAAATGTATCAAATTTATGATACCATTCCCTTGGTGCCTGTTTGAGCCCATAAAAACTCTTTTTCAGCTTGCATACAAGCTTCTCCTTTCCATTCACTGCATAACCCTCTGGCTGTTGCATATATATCTCCTCATGGAGATCACCGTGAAGAAAAGCAGTCTTCACATCCATCTGAATCAAATCCAGATCATCATGAGCAACCAAAGCTAATACAGCTCTAAGTGTGGTCATTTTGACCACTGGAGAGAAGATCTCATCAAAGTCCACACCATATTCCTGCTTGAAGCCCTTAGCCACTAACCTGGCTTTGTATCTTGGCTTTGCATCAGGTGCAACTTTGAGTCTGTAAACCCACTTGCATGGCAAAACCTTCTTGCCTCTAGGCAAATGCACCAACTTCCATGTTCCATTTTTGTGCAAAGAATCCATCTCTGACTTCATAGCACGCTCCCAAAGAGCCTTGTCTGCCCTCTGTAAAGCCTCCTTATAACATGAGGGCTCCCCACAGTCAGTGAGCATCAAGTAGTCAACCCCTGGAACAAACCTGTCAAGGGCTCTGGAAGGTCTTGTGGACCTCCGTACCCAATGACCATCATTTGCAGGTTGCTGTCCAGCCTGCATATCACCTATTGGTGGCTCCTGTTCCATACCATAAGGTTGAAAGATCATGCCCGGTATTTCCTCTAACTATGGGATATCCATAGGGATATCTTCTGCCATCTCTGGCTGTCCATTTGGACCATTTTCAGCATCATTTAAGGGCTGGTTTTGCTGCTGTAATGGCTGATTTACAGCCCTTGGTTGTTGTCCATGATGTCCATCATCATCAAAGATGACTCTGCCAGGCTCCTGTTGCCTTGCAGGCTCCTTATACATGCATGTTTCATCAAAAATGACATCATTGCTGCGTATAATCTATTATCTTTCTATTCACTGGATCCCAAAGTCTATACCCCATTTCACCTCCGTCACCATATCCTAGGAATATGCATTTGTGAGACTTAGGATCAAGTTTGGTGCGCATTTCCCTGCGTATGTGCACGTACGCAACGCAACCAAACACTCTCAAGTGCTTGTATGACGGAGGCTTCCCTGTCCATACTTCCTCTGGCACTTTCCCACCAAGCCTCGTGTTAGAGGTGACCTGTTTATAAGATGAACGGCTGTCATAACAGCTTCAGCCCAAAAACCATGAGGTAACGCAACATGTGACAACATAGAACGGACCTTGTCCTGAATGGTCCTGTTTATCCTCTCTGCTGTCCCGTTTTGTGGAGGATCATAAGGAGTAGAGAGCTCCCTCTTGATGCCTTTAGCATCACAAAAGTCCTAAAACTGTTTGGACATATACTCTCCACCATTGTCGGAACGCAAAGCCTTCAATGTTTTGCAGTTTGACTCTCAACATGAGCAACAAACTTCTGAAACACTGAGAATGTATCACTCTTCAAACGAAGAGGATAAACCCACACCTTGCGTGTGGCATCATCAATGAAGGACACAAAATATTTTGCCCCTCCCAAAGAAAGCTGAGGCATCTCACATACATCTGTATGCACAAGCTCTAACTGAGCATCTTTCTGTCCAAGAGCTTTCTTGTGGGGGCACTGGAGTTGCCTGCCATATATACAATGCTCACAAAACTGAAAACTTGAGAACTTTAGAGAAGGCAAGTAACCAAAACGAGACAATTGCTCCATTCCTTTGACACTCATGTGTCCCAACCGGCTATGCCACATAGAGATTTCCGACAGCTCGGTTGCATTTACATTAGCATGGTGACAAACACCAGCATGCATGAAATAAAAAGTGTCCACCTTAGAGCCTCTGGCAACAACCAGTGAGCCCTTACTAATCTTCCACTTTCCACGACCAAATGTGGTAACATAATCAGCATCATCAAGCTGTCCAGTAGAAAGCAGGTTCTTCTTGATCTCAGGCACATGCCTGACATCATGGAGCATAAGCTGTGAGCCATCCGAAAACACAAGCCTCACATCACCTCTGCCAAGAATCTTGCATGCATGGTTGTCACCCAAATAAACTACTCCTTCATTGCCAGCAGTATACCTGACAAACAAGTCTCTGCAACCTGTAACATGAAAGGAGGCACCTGAATCAATGATCCATGAGTGCATACCATGACCATCTCCTGCAAGAAGTGAATGGGCATCAAGTGAAGACGTGAATAGGACTTCATCCTCACTGTCACTAGCATGTGACACATTGACTTCTTCAATCTTGACTCCACTTTTGCCCTTTGGCTTTGCTTCTTTGGCTTCATCTTTGTCTTTGTCTTTGCCTTTGCCCTTTTCCTTTTGATCATTCTTCCATTTGTAGCATTGCTTTTTGAAGTGTCCCTTCTTGCCACAATAATGGCATTCCAAGTCCTTTTTGGAGCAAGACTTTCTCCTTCCCTGTTCTTGGCTTTTACCCCTTTGCTGGGATCTCCCACGTGCATTCATTGCATTGGACTTTTCAATAATTTTGTTCTTCCTGTTCATCTCCTCTTGAAGGAGAGCACCCTCAACATCTGCATATGACAGCATAGCATTTGAATTGCTAGTGGCTGTCCTGAATGTGTCCCAACTCTCTGGCAAAGTGCATAAGAGAAAGGTGGCTTTGAACTCATCGTCCATTGCCAACTTTTGATTGATGACCTGGCTGACAATACCATTACTCTCATTTAGATGGGCTGTCATAGACGCCCCTTCCTTCATTTGAAGACCTATGAGTTTCTTCAACCAATACACTTTACTTGAGGCACTTTGCTGGGCATACAAGTCCTGCAATCTTTGCCACATTCCCCAAGATGTCTTCTCTTCACGTATGCTGAAAAGTAAAGTGTCTGACACAGACAACATGATAGTGGATCTTGCTAGCTCATCCATATCTTCCCATTCTTCAGCAGTAAGAGAAGCGGGCATTACACCCCTTTCTTTGATGGGCTTGTGCTGCTTCTTCTGGAGCAACACATTATAGCACTGGGTTTGCCAAATGTCATAATTATGTGAGCCTTCAAGCTTCTTGATGTGAAGCAATGAAGAGCTCTCACCTGTGGTTGCCATAGTCAATGCCTGACTCCCTGCAAGATGTGCAAACACTGCACCAAAGCACACAAAGTGCTCACAGTTGTTCTCCCAAAGTTTATCTCCCACTGCGGAATATCTCCCACTGCGGAAGCACAAATGCAACTCTACTCCCACTGTATGTGATTAAATCACCAAAATCTGGTTGCTGCAGATTTAGGACAGCACCTTAGATGTGCTCTGTTCCCCTTCAAAAGTACTGTACAACAGTACCAAGTGCTCACCAATGATGTACCAAATCTGTACCGGCAAGGATAGCAGCTGAAAATGAACCTTTTCCTCACTCAAATCAATGTACAGCCATGCCAAAACTTGTACAAAGTTGTACCAAATCTGTACCAGCAAGTACAGTAGCAATAAATGCTCTCCTGGCTGTCCAAATGAGTGAAAATCAGACCTTGACAGTCCCCACCACTGCATACAACAGTCCCGGACTGAAATTGAGCAAAAGCCCCTTGACTACAATTGGATTTCTAAGGGTTCAAGGCATAAAAGTCTTGCCTGCTGCTTTGCCAAGCTCAACAAGCATAAAATCTTGAAAAGCCCTTGATTCAAGATCAGTTTCTGATCATACATGGTACATTAACGCACATGAAGGCATCCAGAGTTTTCACAATGCTTCCCCCTGGCCACATATACATCCAATACATAAAAAACCCCTTGATTTACAGGCACATTGAGTGCTTGACAAGCATCAACACATTGCCCAAAGCATCAAATGCCAGTGCTTGCATGCAAATCAACCCAATCGGCACAAAAGCCCTTTGATTTGCACTCCAATTTCCTGCAATTTTGCCCCAAATGTGAGATTGCTCACATCATACAGCATGTATGAATGCCCAATGGCACAATTACATCAAAAGCCCCAAATTTTGACATCCAATTTCTTGCAAATTGATCCGTAATGTGACCAATGTCACCCAATTTTGCCAATTTTGCTCAAAATTTGAGCAATTTGGCACCTATACCTGCTCAATTGATGATTGTACCTGCTCAATTGCAAATCCCAAAAAAAAAATTTTGAAGCATGTACCTCTGAAATTTTTGATTAATGTTGCAGAAAGGGAGGAGTCGTATTTGCTCTGATGAGGTGCTGCTTCTGCTATGGGTACGGATGCTACTTTGCTGCAGTGCTGATGGGCTTTTGCAGGCTGCACTAAAGAGTTTTAGATGCTGCTAGTTGTTGACGTGGCGGGAGCAGAATTGAAGGGCAGCAAACGTGCAGACGGCAGTTCCTCAGGCGACTTTATTCGACTGCAAGGACTGTGCTGCGCTGGTCAGTTCTCCTCTGCGGCGGCAGAGTTCTTCTCTCACAGAAGGCGACCTCCTAGCCGTCTTCGCCCAATACGGTGAGATGTCGAAGGAGTTGGAAGGCTGCGAAGGGAAAAATGCCGAGGGCAGGCTGAAGAAGAAGAAGAGAGGCAACCAGGGCTACCAGGCGCGCGCCGGCGTAGGGGGGGCAGGTAGGGCGCAGTCAGTAGAAGCGCCAGCACAGCCTCCGCCATGGCCACCGCTACACGCGACGGGACCTCCCCCTTTGTTACGCCTTGTGCCCAGGCGTCTGACGCCCAACGGCTTGCTGGCCTGTTTGTTGACGCCGCCTCCGTCTTTTCACCAGCAACTCGAGCGAAGCTCCGCCAGCCGACATGCGCGTATCCGCCCAACGCTTGCGTGCGCTAATTCTGCACACGCGGCTCTTCGCCGCCGACTCAATGTTGCCGTCGCCTTCGCCTAGTGGTGGCGGGTTGTGCTCACCCAGCCTGGCTTCGACTGCTCGCTCATAGGCGACTACGACTCAACAGCGCTCAACAGAAGGCAGCTCAATAGCGAGACGATAATGATGACCAAGCCGCTCTGCACTCCTCTAGCCTCACCACGTTGCTGCTGCGCACTCAGGCGTCGCAGTGCTGTGCCTTGTAGATGAAGCGTTGCAGCTCTGCCCGTGGCTATTCCAGGTTCGCCGGCCCTAGTGTATGCGCAGCTCTGCTTGCGGTGACTTCCTGCCTCGCTTCTTGCACTTCCTTCTCTTGCAATGGGAGCCTACAATTACGGCATCTAGAGCCGTCAATTTTGCTGCCCTGCACTGGAGGTGTGTGAAGCGAAGGCTACAGAGGTGAAACCGGTGGCCCTTGCTGTTGGCGTCAAAAATGCCTGTGGGCACGCACCCCTGCTTCTTCAAGCAAATGAAGCAGTTGCAATCGCCATAGCTCTGATACCAGTTGATGGAGCTGAGAAAGCTCAGCTGTAGAGTTAGGGTTTCATGTGGGAGACATACACAGAGAAGAAGGGAGAGAGAGAGAGAGAGAGAGTTGTGGGGATAAGTCAACTCATCAAGTGTATGAGTGTGTGACTCCCCTATCACACATGTATATTTGCACTAGTACACATAGTGCACTTAGTACATTAAAAGTACTAAGTATACTATGTACTATAACTTATGGGCTTATACACACTATAAGGGTGGGCATAATGCCTTTACCCCAACAGTAAATGCCGGCCTCAAAAGGCTCTCCAATATCATGCATAGTAAGCCGTACACCTAGTTCTACCGGAGTAGAAATGGGCTTACATTCATCCATGTGAAACCTTTTTAGCAAACTTTTTATGTACTTAAATTGCTGCATAACAATGCCATCATCTGTATGCATAAACTGTATGCCGAGATAGTAGTGTAAAGGCCCCAAATCTGACATATCAAATTCAGCTTTCAAATCAGCTTTGAAATCTGAAATTTGTGCTTTGCTAGTACCTGTAATGAGCATGTCATCTACATACAAGATGACTATGAGAATATCGGCATCGGTTTTCTTCACATACAATGTGCTTTCAGCTGGACTATTCTCATAACCTTGGCTGGTTAGATGAGCATGTATCTTATCATACCAAGCTCTTGGAGCTTGCTTTAACCCATACAATGCTTTGTGTAACCTACATACTTTATGTTCCTCACCACGAACTACGCAGCCAATGCAATCACTGATCTTATTGCGGTCATTCTCAAAGTAGGAGCAAAAATCTCTTCATAATCTATTCCCTTTTTCTGGGAGTAGCCTTTAGCCACAAGTCTTGCTTTGTACCTCTCAATAGTACCATCAGACTTTCTTTTGACTTTGTACACCCACTTTGTTCCAATGACATGCTTGCCTTTAGGCAATTCCACAAGATCCCATGTATTGTTCTTCATGATAGAAGAAATTTCAGCTTGCATAGCTTGCAACCAATGCTCATTTTAATGTGCCTCTTCATAAGAAGAAGGCTCTTCTGAATCAAAGAGACCACCCATTGCTAATGCAGACTCCCCACGATGTATATTCAAAGCATGGCTGGAACTAGCCCTTGTTCTACCTGTGAGTGGAGCTGCAAGTTCTTGCAAAGTTTTCAGCAACCATCTTGGCACTGACTTGGCCGTGTCTATGGCTGTTTGCTCTTCCCTGACAAGATCTTCCATTTCTTCCATAGAAGGGGGCTGAATGGCTGGCTGTTCCACATGTTCTACATGAGGATTTTCTTGTGTTGGGGCTGGCTGATCTGAATCTCCCCTAATTGCAATGGGTAAAAGTCCATCAAACATGTCCTGTATGCCTGTATCATTGCTTTTATACAAGCTGTACATGGGCTGTTCTGAATTTTCAGCAAATACCACATCTCTACTGACAAAAATCCTTCGTGTAGTTGGATTATAAAGACAGTATCCTTTGCTTTCATTGCTGTAGCCCACAAAAATGCATTTAATTGCTTTGTCATCTAGCTTTGTTCGGAGTTGTTCTGGCACATGTGCATATGCCAAACACCCAAATGTACGCATATAATCCACTGTTGGCTTTCGGCTATACCAAGCCTCAAATGGTGTTATGGTTTTCAAAGCTTTTGTTGGACACCTATTCAACACATGAGTTGCACACATTATAGCTTCCATCCAAAATTTGTGAGGCAACTTTTGTGCTTTCACCATGCATCTTGCCATCTCCATGAGAGATCTATTTTTCCTTTCAGCTACACCATTCTGCTGCGGTGTATAAGGCACAGTACATTGGTGTTTGATGCCCTTTTGAAGCATATAATCCATGAATGCATTTGACATGTATTCTCCACCTCTATCTGAGCGGAGTGTTTGGACTTTACATCCACACATATTTTCAGCCATTGCTACAAAGTGTCGAAAGCATGTAAACACATCTGCTTTCGCTTTCAAAGGGTAAGCCCAAGCAAACCTGGAGTAGTCATCAATGAATGTGACAAAGTAAAGATGCCCCCCTATGGATGGTGTCCGCATTGGACCACATACATCACTATGTATGAGCTGTAATTTACTTTCAGCTCTAACAGCTCCATCTTTGGGGAATGGTTTTCGTTGCATCTTTCCCAAAATACACCCCTCACATACATGTCTTGGTGGAGACTCAAGAGGCGGCATATTATCAACCATACGATGCTTCTGCAAAAGCATCAAACTCTGAAAATTTACATGCCCAAAATGAGCATGCCATAGCTCTGCATCATGCATAGCAAGAGTGTGGGCAGCCACTGTATTTGCATCATAAGTACGCTTGTCATAGCTGTCCAGCTTATACAAGCCTTTGTATCGTGTTCCAGAAGTGACTATTTCATAACCCTTTGATGGGTCTTTTCCAAACACTTTCCATCTTCAAATTCAACCTTTAAACCTTGGTCGTTTATGGCTGAGACGGAGAGCAGATTTTTTTTTATCCCTGGAACATACAATACATTTTTCATACATATATTGGCACCATTGGCTGCAATAAGTATGACATTGCCAATTCCCTTTACTGGATATGTGGTATGATCTGCGCATGATACAGTGCGGCCATTTGAAGCATAAACCAAGTGCTGAAATACATCTTTGCATGAAGTGATGTGGCTCGAAGCACCACTATCAAAATACCATGATGCATTCTATCGATGCAATGCAAGACATATGAGTGTTTGAAGCACTTGGTGTGCCACTAATGCATGTGACCAAAAAAGTGTACTCTTCTTGGATTACATTAGCTGATTGCTGTGTTTTGTCATCAGAAGAGTCTGCTACTGCATTGCCTGCTTCTTTCCTTTTCTCTTTTGCAATCCGCTTCCTACATTCACTGATGTAGTGTCCAGGCTTATGGCAATAGTGACATTTGCCCTTCTTTTTGGGCTTGTTTGCATCCCCTTTGTCAGACTTTTTACCACCAGAAGAGGGCTGTCCATGACCAGGCTTGCTAGACTGTTGTCCCCCATGTCTAAAGCTCTTTGCTTTACCTTTATCCTTGGCTGTAAATGCCTTGTCTCCACCACGGTTGCTCGATAAGTTTGCTCTTGTTTGCTCTTCCTGCAAGAGTAAACCCACGAGCTCTTCAAAAGTGACGGGATCACCGCCTCCTCTCATTGAGAGGTTGAGAGAGGTGTGAAAGCCCAAGTAGGAAGGCGGTAAAGAATGAAGAGTGTTGGTGACCATCTGTCTATCTGGGATAACCTCATCAATGTTGAGCAATTGTTCCTGCAAATCTTTCACTTTGGTGAGATGATGTGCCATGGAGTCACCCTCGTCCATAGAAAGAAGATCCAATTGCCTCTTCAAGTAGGCAACTCTTGCCTCGTTGCGTACCTGATACATTGCTTCCAATGTGTCCCATGCAAGCTTCGATGTCTTGCAAGAACGAATGTGCGGAATAATAGTCCTTTTCAATGAAAGGGCTATCAATGACATGGCCTATGCATCTCTAGAGTCTCATCTCTTCTGCTCTTGTGTGGGAGCAGGTTCTACATCAGGAGCTCTTTGAGCACCTCCCCTTTGAGGCGTGGGCATGTAGGATTAATACTAGCGCATCTACCACGTGGCTGAGGCGGCGGCGCCGTTTTACCCAACCGGGAGGAGGGAAGGAGAGGGAAGGAAAGGAGAGAGAAAAAGGTTGTGGGATATTATCACCTTGGAGTCATAGCAGGAATGTTTCTCGATCAACAATCAAGCTTGGCTCCACTAAGGATCAGCATACATGTAGAATATTGTATGTAGTACGGCTTCATCTGTTTATGCAGCACTTATGGTAGCTCTCCCCTTTTTATCTTCCCCCTAGCAACCACTGATCTGGAAGCTCTCCCTTTCTTCCTCTTGCCCCTAGCAACCAGTGATCTGGAAGTTAGTTGTCTTTCTATTCAACCAAATCTTTTAGCTTCTTTTTTCTACTAATTTGTAAGTTTATCTTAACAGTTGCCTTCATGTTTCACGATGCCCCAAAGCCCTTTGGCTACCAGCAAATTACGGATCATGAAACTCCAAAGTGAGTAGTTAGATCCATCCAACTTGTCCTCCTTGGTGAGCACACCAAATACATCTGTAGCATTCTGTGCCATGTCAACAAAATATACCTGCAAGCAAACCAAGCACCAATGTGCACTGCCAGGCAACCAAATGTCCTGTGCAAATGTATGCCTGCAAACCAAAGCAAGTGTAAACCTGCACCAAATTGTCCAATTACACACAATGTGTATACATACACGACAAATCACAGCTGCAATGTCCAATTACATGCTCCAATCTGAAAATCCCCAATTTTTATGCACTCCAATCGCTTTAATGTGCATCTAATTGGCCAATTTTCATAAAAGCCCCAAATTTCTGCAACTAAAAGAGGTTCAATTTGCTGATTTTGACCTCAATTTTGAAAACCCCCAAATTGCAAGCAAAGCAACATGCTCAATTTCTTTTTTAATTTGTCCTGAAATTGAGAAATCCCCCAAATCGCCTGAACCCTTCACTACCTGCACTGTAGTGAATGCAAAAATTGCATTTGACCTGCACTGAAATGGCTGCAGAATTTGTATTTGTGTTTGAACAAAAAATTGTGTACAGAGAATACCTTCAGGCAATGGCAGCACGTGTGAAGAAAGTGCTAGGCGGGGAGTACACAGGCGAATAGAGCTGACGGGCCAGCAGTCTGGCTAAGGCGTTGGAGGGTGAAGACTCGCGTTGGAGGGAGCCAGCAGGGCGGCGGAGGGCTGTCGGCAGGGCGGCGGAGGGCTGTCGGCGGCAGGCCGACGGGGAGCTAGAGCTGGAGCGCACTGAGCTGATGGGACACGCGTATCTGCGCCAGCTGGGGCGCACAGAGGTGACGGGACACGCGTATCTGCGTCAGGGACGTCGGAGCCAGAGCACACGGTCGACGGTGAGGAGCAGACGGGATCCTCGGATGCGGCGCGCAAAGCAGACGGGCCAGCGGCGGCGGAAGACGCAGGGTGAGCACTGAGCTGGAGACGAGGGCCACAGGCGAGGCCCGGGGCACGTGCAACCGATGGAGCAGGGCCCGGGGGTGGAGCCGTGAGGAGCGACGGCGGTATGGACGGCCGGAATGGAGCGCTGACGGATGGACGTCGGTCGTCGGGGCGGAGCGTGTGCGGTGCTGGGCGGCAGGGGCACTATCGCCGCCGGCTGGTGCCGTCCGCGAGCTGAGCGGCGGTGGGGGGGCTCCCCACTAGTGCCGCCGGTTTTCGGTGGTCGGACGGTGGAGCAGCGACGGAACCGACGGACGGAAGCAGACAGTCCAACGACGGAAGTTCGCAAGCGACGGAAAGCCAAAGTCTGTCAACGGAAATTCGCAGGTGCTGCTTCTCCACAGGCAGAATTCCAAGGCCAGCTCCCAGCTCTGATACTAATTGTTGGATGTTGGACTCGCACACTCACACACACAAACCTGCACATTAGGGTTAGGTGCAGGATGGAGAAGCTCACACAAAAATGAGAGAGAGGGAGAGAGAGAGAGAGAGCCAAAAGTGTGGTATCCACAAAATGCAAGTCAACCCTTGCATGTGTGCCACATCCATATAATATAGAAGTACAAAATATTATATGAGTGTCCTTCCACACTTGATGTCCAAGGGGAAAAACCACATGGAAAAAAGTGCCCTTGGTTAAGCCCTGTTCACACATAGCACTACCATAAGTGAGCATATGCCTACAACGGCGGGGATGTCACCATTTGGTCTCTCCACCAGTCTTGATTAGCGTTTCAGACGCTAGGCGGAACCAATGTGTGAACGGGGATTTTCCACAGAAGAAAGCTAGAACACTTTACTTGCATGGTTTGGCCTGAAAGATGGCCATACACCATGAGCACCATGAGATTTTATCATTAAAGTGACTTATTATATTTGTAAGTCAGTGTTTTCACATGAAGGGCTAGTCATATTATTATTTTGGGCGTGGACAGGTGGACAAAAGAAGGTGCCTAGATGAAACTTGGGCACCAAGCCAGGAAAAGCATAAAAGTTGATATTTTTGGGCCAAAACTTGGAGTACAAACCAAGGAAAGCATAAAGTTGATATTTCGGACAAAGTTCAGCTATTTTGGGAAAAAGGGGAAAAGCAAGACAAATTTGGCCTATTCGTTTTATTAAAAGGCTCTCTCTTTTTGCCATGTGCATCCTTTTGGAGGCTTCTCTCTGCTCGCCGACTATAGTTCACCCTCTCTCCTCTCTCTTGCGCTGGTTGTACAGCATATCTGGGACTGTTTCACCTCGCCGACTTGCTCCATGACTTCTACTAGGCCCGTCGACTTCTTCCAGGCCTCCCATAGTGCTGGCCGACTTCTTCCAAGGCAGCCACATGGCTGGTCGCTTTCTCCCGGAGCTTGACATGGCTGGTCCAATCTTTTTTGGGCTGTTTTGGGACTGTTTCGGGACTGTTTTGGACTGATTTGAGAGCTCTTCTGGTGCTGATTTTATGGCTCTGTTTTGAGGCTGATTTGGCACAAAATTCGGGGCTGTTTTGGGGCTCCGTACCAGCCTTTTTTATGGACAGTTTATGAGCTGATTATGGGACTGTTTTGAGACAGTTTATCAAATGGACTTTGGTGCTGTGTTTGTATCTTGGCACGAGATAGTTTACATGTGCAAGATTTGTGCTCAGGCTTTGTGGAAAATCCGGTGTTGTGTGCACCCGCACCTTGGTATCTTGTAAAAGCTTCTCTATCTGTAAAGAAGTTCCTACAGGGGGCCGGCCGTTCTGGCTCAATGCGGTGTTATTGTATTGTTTATGGTTCTTCCGCTGGGTTATCATGCTCTGTGTTTGGTATTTGAAGTGTTGGGCTATTATTATTGTCGTACCGGGTTCCCGCTATTTGTGACACACACACACACACACACACACACACACACACAACCTCAAGCACAGAGAAACGTGAGAGTGCTGGAAAAGATGTACTCAATAATGATCAAATGAAAGTACAAGTGAGTACATATAGTAAGTAGCCTAGGGCAAAGTGCCCAACACACATAAGTGTGTTCACACGGTGAACTAGCCGGGAGTGGACATGACCAACAGATGTAGCACTTACAAGAGTTCCATAAGAAGCTGAATGCTGAGTTGGAGCACTTATTGTATGCTCCTTGCGCCGAGTATTTGGTGGAGGGGGAAGAAGTGAAGCTTCGCGTTCCATTCTTTGTGCATCTGCTAGAGCAATCTTCTCACATTTACCTATGCCAAACCCTGGCAAGGCAAGCAAATGGGCTTCAACCCGCTTTGGACAACCACCTCTTTCCAGACCACAATATCGGTAACGAAATCTTCTTGCCCCACCTCTCTTGGAGTCATATTTATTAACAATGTCCACCTGCTGCCACCAATAGTCACTCTGGGTGAATTCCTTCTCATTCTCTCTCTCAAGATGTGGCTGCCTAGATGCCATGAATGATGAGAGTGACAAAGAAATGCCTGCAAGAATGGGGATGGAAAAGAAAAGAGCAAACACAAGAATGGGCAGAATGTGCAGTGTGCAACAAATTGCAAGAAAGGAAGAGGGAAAGCAACTTGTGCCTTTCTCTGCAGAGGGAATGGAAGAAAGAAAGAAATAAATGGGTCGATAGTAGCTACAGAAACTTCAAAGAGAGAATCGACAGGGTGTGCACTGCTATGCACAACCAGGTGAAAAAATAAGGATTTCTTTTTGCTATTTTTTATCTCCACACGCGAGCGCCAATTTCGATAACGATTTGGGGCTTTTTTTTAATCATTCGAAGTGCTCACTGTTCGAAGGGCTTTTTTTTATCCACCCCTGGCGCCGCCCTCGATATCGATTTGGGGCTTTTTTTAATTTTTCGATCTCCTGGTCCTTTTTGGTCATTTCCGTTAGGCGGCGGGGATCGCATCATCCATGTGTTGTTTTTTTTGGCTTGCCTGCCACATGGCTTGAGACCCACGAAACGGCTGCATAATGCCCTATGAAACGTTTCTCTCTAGCCAGAAATGTCGAAAAGTTGCTGTTTCTGCCGGACGGAAACGTTTCTACAATTGAAACGCGTTTCAGCACCAACACTGCACGAAACGGCGTTTCTTGTCTCCAAAATGGGCGTTTCCGTCATTTCCCGTAACTATGGTGCATATGTTGCCACCACAAGGTTTGCATCGTATCCAAGCAGCTCGCTCGCTGAAGCTCCCCGCCTCACCCTGCTCTGCGCTGCGCACCCTCGCTCCCCCCCCCCCCTCCTCGCGCTTGTTTTCCTTCCGCCCCCCGCTTGCTTCCCTCTGCTCGCCGCTGCGCCCCCCCTCTCTTTCCTCGCTGCTGCGCCGCCCCCCCCTCCTTCCTCACCGCTGCGCCCCCTCTTCGCCATTTCGCCACCCCCCCCCCCGCTGCCGCCTGTTCGCCTTCACCCCCCCGCTGCCGCCTTCACCCCCCCGCTGCCGCCTGTTCGCCATTCCCCCCCCCCCCGCTGCCGCCTGGTCGCCCCCCCCCCCCTCTTCGCCTGCTCTCGCCGCCTCCACTCCGCAGCGCCCCGCCTCCCACCTTCTCGCGTTTTTCGCCGCCCCCCCCCCACTGGGCCTCTCCTCTTTTCGCCGCCCCCCCCTTCCCTCCATTGTCGTGTTGCTTCCCATCCCTTGGGGGTTTTTGTTTTTTTTCCCTCTTCGTCTTCAGTCCTTCCGCCTCTTGGTGTGCATCCCGCTTCTTGTAGGTTTTTCGCTTTCGCCTCGCCTTCGCTTGAGCTTCAGACTCTGATGGAGACTCCTCCCGCCTCGTCTCAGAGGGACTCTTGCGTAGCCCCCTCGCCCGCCACCGAGGTCCTCCCCATCAGGCTTTCTCTTTCGCCGGAAGAGGAAGCGAGCCTCACCGCAGAGGTGGAACGCCTTCAGGCTCACTCCACCATCTGCCGTATAGTCGGCACTCGCCCCAGCAGAGGGGAGATCAGGGATCTACTTCAGGCTCGCCTTCTTGCAGATGTGGGCAAGATCCTTGATGTACAGCTCTTGGGCCGGGGACATTATCAGATCGAGTTCGAGGCCGCCCAGAGCGTTGCCAAGGTCCTTGCCATGAGTCCTCTGGATATCAGGGGCGCTCGGGCTTTCTTCAGGCCTTGGCAGCATGGATTTGACCCAGCTGCGGCGGAGCAGGGAGAGCGCCTCTTCCATATTACAGTTTGTTTCCCTGGTCTCCGCCGGGAGTATCTTCCGCTCCTCTCCAGGCTTGGAGCACTGGTGGGCTCGGTTCTTGAGACGGGCCCCTCAGCAGCTTCAGTGGTGGCCAGAGCAGCTGGGCTACCTTCGGTCAGAGTGTTAGTATCTGACATCTCCTCCCTTCCTAAGGTCATTCAGCTACCTAGGATAGGGGGGGGGTGGATAGATCAGAGAGTGGAGTTTTCGGGGCTCCCGAACCAGTGCTTCATTTGCAGACAGGTCGGTCATTTGGCCAAGGCCTGCCCTCGCAGGAGACCTCGGCCCTCACCACAGCAGCAGGCCACGGATGGCCCGCCCACAGATTCGGCTCGGCAGGATGCCTCAGGGACACCTGCTCAGGCCACAGAGACCTCGGAGTGGCAGCCTGGACAGGGGCGCCGTCGAGGGAGACAGCCACAGCAGCACGCTCAGGTACCGCTGCAGCAGCAGCCACAGTCTCAGCCTCACTGGGTTCCCGTGAGGAACAGATTTACTCCCCTTCAGGAGGAGACCCATGCAGCGACCGAGGACCAGGAGATGCCAGCTCCCCCTCCTTCACCTCCCCCACACCCATCCCCTCCCACCGCCTCGCTTCCACCATCGCCTCCTCCCGCCTCCGCTCCGGTCTCGGCAGCGACTCCCTCTCCGCCTCCTTCGCCTCCCCCTCCTCCCCCTCCGCCCGCCTCGCCTTCCCGGGAGGTCCTGGCAGCTCCCTGGCGCTCACCTGCAGGCCGGAGGGCGCTGAGCACTGACCTCGCTCGAGCATCACAGAGGAGACCTATGCCGATTAGGGCCTCACGGATTTCATCTATTCGTAGTCGGCTGAGTCGCCTCGGCATTCGACAGCGCTCGGCGGCGTTTGATTATACCTTCACACGGCTTTTTGGAGCAGAGGGCCCCCATGAGCCAGCACCCATCCGAGTGCATGTAGTGATACCTCCGGCCCGCGGGGAGGAGGCACTAGACTCAGCAGTGGCCTTCTCGTTTCCTCTATGTGGACCTTGTGACCGGGAGTGGACTCTAGAGCTCGCTCTCAGCACGTTGAAGACTCAGGCAGTTGAGTTTTCTCACCACATGAGCGATTTGGAGGTTACAGATGTGCTAGGCCGACTTTGGGAGTTGGCTCATTTTGTCTTGGATCCCGGGGGTGTGGATACATCCGGGATTCGGCATTTGGTCGTGCGCATAGTTGCAGATTTGGCGCGCGACCCAGGATATGTGAGCATTCACGAGGTTACTATGTCAGAGCAGGAGGCAGTCGCCATGGGTCACAGCCACTGGCGCCTGATCCGGGATTCTTGCAGTACACCGGGTGGGCAGACTCGCAGCCGTTCGGATGGGGACTACTCTCCATCCAAGCCGCTTGCGAAGGCCCGCCGTACGGCTGAGACAGCATCCACCTCAGTAGGACATCCATGAGGATCATCTCATGGAATGTACAGGGCCTTGGCGGAGCACACTTTATACGCTATCGAGGCTGCTTGAGGCAGGAGCTACAGAGATGTCTGGTTGGTGGCAGCATTGACATTCTGATGATGCAGGAGCACCACTTGGGTGAGAGCAGGATCCGGAGATATGGTTCAGTGATGCCTGGTAGATGGGACACTTTCTGGTCTGCAGGGTTTGGTCCGTTGGGTGGACAGGGAGGAGTATGCATGGTTATTGCAGATGCATGGCGGCAGGCCATTGTGGACCGAGGGATCATTGTGCCTGGTAGAGCACAGTATGTCATTCTGAGGATGCATGATGAGCTATTGGGTGTGCTCAACATCTATGCGCCCAATCATGCTAGTGCCAGAGCAGAGTTCTGGACTCAGGTTACAGATGCATTGCCAGAGGCCGCACATTGGTGTGTTGGGGGAGACTTCAACATGCTTGAGGACCCGGCAGATAGGGTGGGAGGCAGTCATGTTACAGTGCACGGCACGGAGCTTGCAGCTTGGGACCGGTTTTGTATGACGCTGAGGATCACTGATGCATGGCAGCATGGGGCTTTCTCCCGGTCTCAGGACAGTCTTAGTTTCTCTCGGTCGGATCGCCGGCAGGGAGGGACTAATCTATCTCGGATTGATCGCTTTTATGTGGGCGATTGGTTGGGGGAGCGAGGGGGCTCCGTCGGCATTCTTGCTGGCACCTCATTTTCAGATCATGCGCCAGTTATACTGACTTTGGAGGAGGGGACACGGGAGCCCAGCTTGCAGTTGAGGATCCCAGAGAGGGTACTTGCAGACCCCAGTCTCGCTGAGGACATTGAGAGGATCTGGCATGATAGTCAGTGCTCTGACCAGGATGCAGCGGGCCAGTGTGCCCAGGGACTCATTGATCTTAGCTCTTTTCTACACGCTGCAGCTTTGACACGACTGGGAGAGATTCGCGAGCGGGAGCAACGGCTGAGACGCAGCCTTGCTTCGCTACAGCGCCTTCAGGAGCAGCAGCCTGCATGTGAGTGGGTGGCGTCCCAGCTGAGCCAGGCACGCCAGGAGGTTAGAGAGGCAGAGGAGCAGAGACATGAGTTTTACTATCGTCGTCAGGCCTCTCAGTGGACGCAGCTTGGTGATAGAGTGACTGGGGAGTTTTTTGAGATCACTGGACCCCGTCATGCGCGAGCAGGGGTTCGCCAGCTTGCTAGACCGGATGGATCGATAGCTACTGAGCTCGGGGAGATCAGAGCCATTGCCACAGCTTTTTATCGTGACTTGCTTTCAGCGGAGCCAGCCACTGAGGATCGAGATGTATGCAGACAGACTGTGTGGGCCCATGTGCAGAGGAGGGTCACAGACCATATGCGCACAGTTCTAGGTGCGCCTCTGTCAGAGATTGAGCTTGCCGAGGCCTTGAGGGTCCTGCCGCGACATAGTTGCCCAGGGGAGGACGGACTGACGCCGGCCTTTTTTATGCGCTATTGGGACCTTTTGGGGCCAGGCCTCCGCAGGGGCTTTCAGCATGTATTGGACACTGGGGTGATGCCGCAGAGCTTTTCAGAGGGCTTGATCTATCTTATCCCCAAGGGGGAGGGAGTATCGGATGACATTCGGCATTGGAGGCCTATTACGATCCTCAATACTGTATACAAGGTCTTGGCAAAGGCCTTGAGTTTGAGGATCCAGCCCTTCCTGGGGGAGTTGATTCATGCTACTCAGACAGGATTTGTCAAGGAGCGCAGTATCCTTGACAACATCTTTACTTTCTGGGAGGCGACGGCCCGAGCTAGGTTTCTTGGCGAGGACTTGGTCGTGATGCTTCTCGATTTTGAGAAGGCATACGATAGAGTTGATTGGGGATTCTTAGAGGGCACTATGCTACGCCTGGGCTTTGAGCCAGGATGGATCAGAGGGGTGGCAGCTTTGTATTCCACAGCTCGCAGCCAGGTGCTGATTGCAGGAGGTCGGGGGCCG
Organism: Cibotium barometz; assembly: GCF_041138505.1. Classification (NCBI taxonomy): domain Eukaryota; kingdom Viridiplantae; phylum Streptophyta; class Polypodiopsida; order Cyatheales; family Cibotiaceae; genus Cibotium; species Cibotium barometz. The sequence goes on along the minus strand of NC_141078.1, from coordinate 963,653 downwards.
AGTTTTGAGCTGACCAGATCAGTCCGTCAGGGGTGTCCTCTCGCCCCTTTCCTTTTTCTCTTCTTTGCGGAGGCTATAAGTATGTATTTGACGGCAGAGGAGGTTGGTTTGAGAGGACTTCAGCTCCCAGTCCGGGGGGAGGATTTGCTTGATGCTGAGTTTGCAGACGACACGGGCTTATTTTTGCATGGCCAAGAGGCCAATCTTATTCGGGCAGAGCAGTCGCTCCAGGTTTTTAGTGCAGCTTCGGGAGCATTGATCAATTGGCGCAAGACAGTGGCCTTTTGGATCAGTAGTGCTCCCACTCCGGCATGGAGTCCGGACCCCGGTTTTAGATGGATTCCTCCCGGCACAGCAGTGCGGTATTTGGGATGCCAGATTGGCCTCGATTTGTCACCTGAGCAGCAGATTGCCCCGCTTCTTCTGAGCATTCGGAAGAAGCTATTGTATTGGAGTACAGCTCGACTATCCTTGGCTGGGAGGGTGGTGGTGGCAAATCAGGTGTTGTTAGCGACTATGTGGTACATTACGTCTTGCTGGATTTTTTCGAGCTCTTGCATCAGCCAGGTACAGAGGCTGATCAGGAACTTTCTGTGGTCTGGGCGGGACGGTCAGCCAGCTCGGGCAAAGGTTGCATGGGCAGTTATTACACTCCCGCTGGCTCAGGGCGGTTTGGGCATTATAGATCCAGTCGATCAGAGTAGAGCCTTATTAGGGAAGCTTATTGTTCGGGGGTTGCTTCCAGGCGCTGAGCCTTGGAAAGAGCTCCTCTTGCAGCGATTGCAGGCCCGGGCGCCTCCTGCAGGGGGTACTTGGGCACCAGAGATTCGCTGGATATTCATAGAGATGAGGAGGACAGGCCTCAGTAGAGGATGGGAGGACAGATTTGCTTTGAGTATCCTGAGAGCTTGGGAGCTGCTGAGACCGGGGCTCTCTCAGCGGCCTCCGTCTTGTGTTGAGGAGCGGGCCAGGCAGCCGCTCATCTGGAACCCAGCGGTTCGTACAGAGCAGGGTCATATGCTGGGTTCTCGGCCTCGTCTAGCCTGGGGACCTTTAGCGGCAGGCCCAGCTCGTAGTTTTGGAGACTGGCAGGCTTTCTGCAGTCTACCAGAGGAGACCCAGGTGGAGAGGCTGAGTCACTTCAGAGGGGGGTTGATTATGAGGGATGATATTCAGGAGGCACTTTCAGAGGAGTGGTTCACACCTCTCGAGCCAGTGGCCCCACGGTGGATGGGTGCCTTCACACAGTTGGAGATCCTGATTGCTGTCAGAGCTAGCACTGAGGATGGCAGATGCCTCTATTATGAGATTCAGGATGAGGGCCGACTCCAGAGAGTGGAGGTGGAGTCGCCTTTGGTTGCAGAGTGTACCTTTCAGAGGATTCGGGTAGTGGCTGCCGCTTCTCGGAAGTGGCATATTGACCCCGACCCTGCTGACGTGCTCCCGGATTGGCGTATATGGGCATATGCAGCGCGCCCCTTGGCCCGGCTACAGTGGGACCCCGGAGAGTACGAGTGGCATGATCCTTATGCATCCCTTGAGGCCACAGAGATCACATTTTTCCAGTATACTGTTCGGCTGGGACGACATATTTTGACGGCGAGGAGGACGGTTTCTCCAGCGGCAGCGGGACATTGGCGATTGCAGGGACTATCACAGGAGTTCCTGGAGGATTTCTGGGCTCGACTCTGGGCTAGTCGACAGGCCCGCAGGATCTCGGCTTTTCAGTGGCTGGTCGCCCACAGGGGCTCAGCAGTTGGCACTTGGCTTGTTTATAGCGGTCTTCCGGCGGCCTGCGTCCGATGCGGCCACCCTATGGAGACACAGAGACATTGCCTTTGGGACTGCCCTCAGGCACAGCAGATTTGGCTGCGGATGCTGCGTATTCTAGCCCCCCTCTCTCCAGAGGGTATGTTTACGTGGGGTGCCGCTGCTTGGTCGACTTCGTCAGGGCCTGCTATGGGCTATGAGATGGAGCAGGGCAGTCAGGCCATCAGATTTATTAGGGGCCAGCCTCGCCTGGTTCCGGCACCGGATTTCTCGTCCGACAGCTGGACACAGGAGAGGGATTTACGATGGGAGCTCCTCAGCAGCCTCACCATCTGGTTCACCTGGAGGGCCCGGTGCTTCACGGCCTTTGAGGGGAGATTAGAGCCACCAGCAGAGACTGTTCGGGGGATTTGGCAGGAGTTGATCCACACCCTGCGAGGACAGTACGACCGCATCCAGGGAGACTCGGATGAGGCGATTTTACGGCGCCAGGCCTTTCATACCACTTGGCGCTGCGGCCCGTTCTACACCCTGCACACGGGATCCCCCCGCTGGCACTACAGGCCACCTGTTTGGCTCTTCCCCCCCCCCATTGTATGATTTAGCCACTCAGTCCTTTAGACTGATGCTTGTATTTTGCAGCACCTAGGGAGAGTCTCCCGGGCTGCCATGATGTATTCACTGCTCTTCTCTCTGTTAGGAGCAGGAGAGATCTCTTTTGTAGCCCTACGGGCGTTTTTTTTACATAACTAATGAAAGGATCTTTTCTCGGGAAAAAAAAAAAAAATGTTGCCACCACACATGCCACATGTCACATCAAGTTGCCAAGTGTCCCTATGAGGTGTCGCCTACATACATCATTAATTACATAATCCTCTTCTAAGAGAATGTTTCCATGTACAAGAGAATCCACACACTAGCGGTTGTTCACACACACTAGAACCGCTTTATTTAAATAGCTTAAATACACACATTACACTGTTATTTTACACAACCACCTAGCATTGTGTTTATTCCCACATTAATTACCATTAATATCTACCAGACGTTAGGTCTCACTCCGGATTTGTTCTTTCGTATGTGTCCTACAACAAGCTTGGCTAGAGCGGCCTTCAGCTCTCACTGCCTTCTTCTTTGTTCGAATATTTATCATCTCGAGAGGGTCTACATGTACCCTTTCATGCTTGTACTGGTCATTTTATGAGACCTTGCATTAGCATATTTTAGCAGATATTATTTAGGATTTTTTCCAACATTTTATGAGCTTTTTTATGCTATTTATGGCATATTTATGCTCACAACTGTTGTTGGCCTGCTGCTGCAGCTGGCCGACTAGCATACAATGGAAGTATATAAGGGATCACACCCTTCACCTCATTTTTCATCTCATTCTTGCACAACTGTTGGAGGTCATTGGCTGTAGCAACAATATCTTATGCTTGTAAACACCTACGCGCTTCCCTCGTGCTCATTTTTAGCAATAATCAACCATTCTCAACCTTCTAGGATTTGTGCTTTGGGCCTACAACCTGTGTTTGCTCTTTCTTTCATGGTATCAAAGCCAAACGCTGATCTACAGGTGGGAAATTGCTGCATTTTTTTGATTGGAGCAGAGGCTTCATCAACTTTGCTGCATTTTCTGCATCTGTACTCTGGGACTGCTCCGTTTTTGCAGTCGGAGGCTGAAGCTCTCTACTAGGTGCTGAGGACAGGGTTCCTCTTTTCCCACCCTCCCTCCCTTTCTTCTTTCTCTCCTCTTGCTGTGCACAGCTTGAGAGGAGGCTATTTGCTGTTTTTTACAGCCCTCTTGATTCAAAGAAGGTTTCTTGTCAGAGGACATGGCTTCAGGAGATTTCTCTATTGCTGCTCCTTCTCCAATTCATACTCCAACACCTTCACTGCTTGGATCCCCTGCTCCCGCTCCCCAGGTGGTTCCTCTTCCCAATCTTTCTTCTTTGAGTTCTCTCCTCCAGGTCTTGCTCCCACCCCTACCCATATACCATCCTACAATCCTCCCCAAGTTAGTGACTCCATGAAGCTTACAGCAACCAACTATGATACTTGGTCTTTCTACACTCAGTTATTGCTAGAAGGAGCCGGTGTGTGGATGTCCATCTCCACACCTCACTTGGTGGACCCTGATTTGAGAAGCATATTGGATGCTCGGGCCCGTCTTATCATCATCCATTGCATATACAAGCCCAGTTTATCTCTACTCGGAGTAATGCTCATCAGATGTGGACAGAGATCCAAAGGAGGCATGGGAGAGTTTCGACAATGAAGATTGCCAAACTGGAGTCAAATTTGGAGAAGCTCACAATCAATGAGTCTGATAACATGGTTGAGAAGATTGGAGAGTTCACCCATATTAAGCTGCAGCTTGAGGAGTACATGAATACAATCAACAATCCTATCTATAAACTTCTTGGTAAACTACCTTCTTCCTTTGATTCTTTTAAGGATAATATTTACTTGCGTGATCCTCTTCCTCCTTTTGAGGAAGTCGTGAGTTATCTCCACGACAAGTGCATGCTTCGCAGAAAAGGCAAGTCAGAGTCTGCTTTTGTTGCCTCTGACAAGGGCAAAGGCAAAGGCAGAAAAAGAAACTCCAACAACAACAACAAAAACAAAGGCAAAGGCAAGGGTAAACAAGATTGAAAGGAGTCCAAGGACAAAAGCAATGAATGTGATTACTGTGGCAAGACAGGTCATACTGAGGCTCGCTGCTTTGCTCGTCGAGATAGCTCTCGAGTGGCCAAAGCCAAGTATAAAGCCAAGATGCTTCCAAAGAATCTGACAAGGACACTACAAACAAGGGCAAGGACAAAGTTTCATAGGAGAGATCTATCAAAGTTGCATACATGCCAGTCAGATTCATCCACTTCTTCACAGAATTCTCTCCTCGTGATCACAGAGATGACTTCTCCAGAAGAGGTCGATGACACATTTGACGCGGTGGAATGGGTTGGTGACAGTGGTGCTTCTGTCCACATGACCAATCAAGCCCATATCTTGGAGGACTACCAGACTCTCTCTTCTTCAGTTCGCATCGGTGACAACTCTTCACTTCCTGTCACCGGTGTTGGTAATGTTTCTTTGGGTTCCACTGCCACCTTACATGATGTTTTATAGGTACCATGTCTTTCCAAAAATCTGTTTTCAATGTACAAAGCTTCTCAAAAGGGACTTGGTGTGTACTTTGATGATGAGGTCATTGAAGTGATCGACAGGAAGACTAGACTCTCGGTTTTTGCCAATGGAGTCACATATTCATCAACTTTTCTCCCCCTTAATGGCTTTGGTTTCTGAGGCAAATACTACTCTACGGCATTCTCGCTTCGGTCATGTTCCCATTGCTGCCTTACAGAAGTTCCATTCTCAGCAGGTTGTCACCGAACTACCTCAGCTCAGGTCTCTTTCACACATTTGCTCATCCTGCATGATGGGCAAGCATCATCAAGAAGCATTTCCAGAGGATGCCACTCATCGAGCAACCCGAAGATTGGAGCTTATACATGCAGATCTTGATAAACCCATGGAGGTTGAGTCCCATGGACTCGATATTTTCTTCTTCTTGTGGATGATTTCACTCGCAAAGTCTGGGTATGTTTTCTGGCTCGCAAGTCAGATGCTTTTGCCAGTTTCACGACTTGGATTGCAATGGTGGAAAATCAGTATGGGGGTACAGTTTCATTTCTCCGTTCTTCCCTATGTGTCCTCCGGCAAGCTTGGCTAGAGCGGCGCTTCTTGCCTTTCTTCCTCTATGGCTTCCGCTCTTCTTTGGTATTCGAATTTGAACCGAAGTCTGAGTCAGAAGTGTCTTCTTTATATCTCAGCTCCTGGCTGTGTAACCAACCACTGGGAGCTGGGGTGCCGCCTGAGCAAATCCTGAGAGAGCGACTTCGTGAAGAGGTCCACCGTACTGTCCTCCGTCGAACAGAACTCTAGCAAGATGCCATCAGCAACGATCTGTTCACGAAAAAAGTGCCTCTGGATGACCATGGGTTTCTCCAGTGGAAGCCCAAACCTGCAATGTAACCTCCTCCTGCTCCAAAAAACTACTCCTGGGCCATAAGTAGATCCCCTCGTGTCCGAATCTCCTCCCCAAACCGAGTCACTCCAACCATGGAGTCGGACTCCATCCAACAATCCCCCTCCTGTGTACAAGAGTCCATGATCCTTCGCATGCCGCAGAAACCACATGAAACGCAATCCTGCCTCCCAAAGAGACATCTGCAACCATGAGCTCAACCGCCTCATCAGGAAGCTCTCGTCCAATCTGGTGTCCATCAACCAGATCAATGAACCATACAGCTTCTGAGTCACAGAGACATCACACTGCTAACAAGGATCAACACCTGTTACGGTGCACAAACAAGTCCTGGAAACCTAATGAAACCTGTCAACCACCCCCTCTGAATCCGGAACCACAAAGCCTAGAGAAACCACCTCCTTCTGCAAGTAAGCACCTGCCACCTGCCTGGCTTTCCGAAAGGTCCCCGTGGAAAGAACATCCTCATCTACTGGAGGTTCTATGTCCCGAACACTACGAGACATCAGAGCATAAGTGACCTGTTCAGCTTCCTCTGACTGACGAACACAAGAACTACCAACATCAGTACTGGAAAGTTCCTGCCAACTGCTGCCTTCTACTGGCAAGCTATCCACCACCTGGTCTCGGAAAGCCCGCACCTGCAGCGTATCCACACTTAAGTGGCCATTACCAGACTGCCACTCATCACAAACCTGAGGACCTGGGAGAGAGAGTGCTGAAAGCCTGTAAACTCCATTCTCCACTCCACCTTCCCAAACCACTTGGCCTGTTGCTTTGTCCCGGAGAGCAACAAAATGCTCATCAAACTCCACCCGTACGCCAGTCTTGCAAACCTGATGCACTGACAACAGATGAAAACCAAGTGCCGGAACATACAACACCTGAGAGGAATGCTTCCCCCCTCTGCCAATCGGGAACTATCTCCAGCCTGCCCTCACTGTGAACTGGGATAGTGGATGTATCACCAGTAAGAATATGACCAGAAAGCCTGCAGAGATCCTGTAAACCGGAACGGGAGAGAGTCATGTGCCTGGAAGCACCACTATCGAGAATCCACTCCCGAGTATCTGTTGCGGAGAGTCCTCCAATCTCCTCCCTGCCGCCTAAAGAAAATGAAGCATCGGTGTCCATCACCTCCAGGTGCACAAAAGCCGGAGTCTTCATGATTGCTGCTGAGGAGTCTTCACCCTTCTCGGTCTTCCGCTTGGGACACTGCCTCCAGTAGTGGCCTTTCTCGCCACAATCATTACAGGTCCTCTCTGCCTTCAGTTTCTCGCGGTCAGCGTCGGACTTCTTCTCAGAAGACTTCTCCAATGAAGCCTTCCCTTTGCCCGAGTTACGGTCTTTCGACCGTTGGCCAGTTAAGGCCTCCGAACCTCCACCCTGAGGAGGGTTCGTGAATCGTTCCTCCTGGTCCAGGACCATGGGGCATAGTCACCAGGGAACGGGAACGGATATGGGAACGAGGGGCCAATCCGGAACGGGAACGGGACCCCTTGCAATCCGGAACGGGATCCGGAACGACACGTTATCATATTTCAATACACATGAGTAGACAAATATACAATTAAAAGCAGGCAAAAAGAGACAAATATACAATTGAAAGTAGACAAAAAGAGACAAGAATTTGATAGCAAACTCAATGACCTTGTTCATATTTAGAAAACCAGAAGTACAATAGCTTGTACAATGTTGATATTGATGTTTTTTTTTTTGAACGTTGCAGGGCAGCCTGGCAGCCTGCAGGTCGTCTTTCAAGTTTCAACGTTTTTTTTGAACGTTGCATTATTTATTCGTTAATTTCGTTTTTTGATTTGTTTTTTTTTAGGGGTCGGCGGCGGCGCTCAAAGCAGGTATCCTCTTTTCTTTTTTTTAAGGGTTACGGGTGCCCAACGTTTTGGGCACCCTTTAAAAAAGGCCCAAATTTTGGGCCTTTTTTAAAGGGTGCCCAAAACGTTGGGCACCCATAACCCAAAAAAAATAAAAGAGGATACGCTATTACGCGCCGGCTGCTGGAGAAAAAAAAACAATAACATCGCCGTTTCGCCGTTTCGCGCATGAGGGAAAAAAAAAATTAAAGCCACGTAGCTCCACGTTCCGCCGTTCCCAAGGTGGCTTCCTCCACGTTCCCCCGTTCCACACCAGTGGAACGGCGTTCCCATGTGACTATGCCATGGACACAAGCTCCTCCCACGTTATGGTGCTGAGCCTGCCACTGGTAATCAACGACGAGTAAAATGCTGAGTACGAAAAGAGCAAGTGTGACAACAACGTGATGGCTATGTCCTCTGACGATATCTCCTTCCCAGCCTGAAGAACTTCCTGCTGAAGAGCCTGCAGCTTGTTAATATGCTCCCGCATCGTCGACGACTTTGCAGGGCTCATAACCCGCATCTGTACTTTCAAGGAAATCCTCTTCATGGGCGATACGCTGTTGTAAAGTGAGGCCAAATGCTGCCATATACCTCTCGCCAACGTCATGTGCTTTACATGATTGATTACCTGTGGTGTGCAGTTGAGAAAGATAAACGAACAGACCCTGGCGTTGACACGATCCCACATCTGTGTCTGGGCCTCCCGGTCCTTTCGGATCGACGGTAACTCCCCTTCCTCTACTTCCGGCCGTTGAACACCAACAACGACAAAATCGGCGAGGTCGTAAGACTCCAGATCGGATTCCATCATCACCTTCCATATGCCGTAGTTGCTCCCGTCCAACTGACGGTCCACCGGGAACGTGGGGAGTGTCGGGATCTTCACATGTCTCTCGGCCATCTCAAACAGATCTGCCATATCGGGGATGTACTCTGAAAAGGGTGGGTGGGTGGAAACAAAGAAGAACTAAAACCTGCAAGTGGCTGTCCAGCAAATCAGCCCGCCTTCCTCTTGCACCTTCTCTTCCCGATCAGCCCAAAACAGTCCACCAATCAGCCACAAAACAGTCCCCCTCTTGCTCACACAAATCCCAAGACCTATCTAGAGACTAGGGCTCTGATACCATGTCAGAATACGCAGCGGATATGATGACCAAATCTGGGAACACACGAGCAAAAACACAGGCAGAAAAAACAGCACGAGAGAGAGAGAGAGATGTAGGCGTTTAACTCTGCTTGATATACACAAGAAGATCCCGAGAAATGATACCAATAAGGTATGGGGGCTGGGGTCCTATATATACATCCCATAGAGGGCAGTCGGCCAGCAGAAAGAGTGCCCACGGCTGAAGAAAAAGTCCCACGACTGCATAAATGCAGTCGGCCAGCATACAGATGCCCACGACTGATGAAAACCAATCGGCCAGCAGCCCTGTAGCCCACGACTGATGAACATCCAGTCGGCCAGCACTGGAGTGCTCCTGGCATCATCTGGCAGCCCTCCCAAGCCTCAAAAAAATGGGAAAAAATAGGGGAAAAATGCGGGGAGTGAGGAAAAATGATAAAACACCTGATAAGGGCGGGCCCACAACAAAGGCCCTGTTTATGGGGTGTTTTGTTGTCCAAGGACTTGGCCAACAGCAATCGGGTATAGGTAGGGGTAGTTCCATGAGCCTATAAATAGGCTAGAGCAATTCATTGTGTAGTCATCTGATCCCTCATAGGTGGATGGGTCATAGGCATAGATGTTACCTTTTGGAGGCCATGTTGGATTGGATCTATGTAAATCTTGATACATACATCTATACAGAAAACACTGTTTCAGCAACATCTCTCTGTTCATCTTTGCGTTTTTGCACAGTTCTTAATACATGCAGTTCTTCCGCATGTTACATTGGTATTAGAGCCTGGTAGAAGTCCTAGAGGTGCTGAATTGGTGCAGATTAGGAAAACGCACAGTACAAAGGTGGTTGTTTTGGTCCAGACACGAAAACGCAGCCAAGTGGTTCTTCAACATCAGGTATCCTGATGATCCCAGAACGGGGGCAGCCATGAGGTATAGAGCCCCCAGGTGAGTATCACGGGGTATGAAGCACCCAGATGCTCAGCCCAGCAGCCATGGTACAAGGATAAGAAGAGTTCCTATATGTCAAGCTGAGTGGACAGTAATCATAAACCATAAGCATGGCATTACTCATAAGCACATCCCACAAATAAAACAATTCACTGATGAAATTGACAACATTATTTTCCACCCAAAAAAAAAAAGCATCACTACCTGCACTCGAGAAGGAACAAGATAATCTCGAGCACCTTCGGGAGTTGATCTTGACAGAAGTGGAGTTTCAATCTGTACAACATGCCACCTCTCACTTGTCAAAAAAGAAGTTCTTACCTGCTGAGAGTCAAAAGTATTCTTGCGTACCTCTACAAAATTGTGTTCATCCTCTAAAAACCGTCTGATTGTTCTGACAACTTTGTGGCGAAGCCTTAAATTTGCATTCATCTGTGGGCGTCGCAAATCAAGATGCCGATATCTGACAGTAAACAACTCTGTTTGACAATCCAAGAAAAAGCTTTTGCTTACAAAAACTCCATGTATAAAGCGACGTCTGTTTTGAGGTCCAAGAGTGTGTTTCTTGGATACCTAAGACGGACTTCCTCAGTGATGACATCCTTTAACTCCGGAGGTGTGGTGATGAGGAATGGTAAAACGACCCGAACGGGATTTAATAGCTGCAAATCCTCTGCAACAACCTGCATATTGAAAGTATATAACCATGTTAGCTTTAGGCACAATGATGGGATCCAGGATCCAACTACTGGGCACTCAAATTGCCTTGACCTTTAAGGAAGTTTAACAACCGGCAACGGCTCTGTTGAGTAGCTTAATGGTCAAGCATAAATCTCACTCCAGCCCCTTTATATAAGAAAAGGCTTTCCGTAAGGGAAAGGAGAACCGAGCTCTTTAGACTTTGCTACACCAAGATTCTACAGCTATCGTAAGCTCCCTCTCTCAATTTCGGTGCATATCTTCTCTCTCTCTCTCTCTCTCTCTCTCTCTCTCTCTCTCTCTCTCTCTCTCTCTCAGAGGATGATATGAGCCTATGCTCTTTGTACATGGATCAGCTCTAGCATCTCAGCTTTGTCATTTTCTTTCATTTTATTTTAGTACCCATGATGGTGTATTCCATGGACATGATGTAATCCTTTTGGCCTCACAGGTCATTTCGGCCTTTTGTAGACGTTAATATTACTTGCTCTCTCTCTCTCTCTCTCTCTCTCTCTCTCTCTCTCTCTCTCTCTCTCTCTCTCTCTCGCCAGATTAGTGTCCATTCATAGCACCTGGGAGCTTCCCCGACACCGGTATGCACGACTTGCTTTAGAGTCCTCTCATCAGCTAGCCATGGAGGGAGACGCTTCATGTTGGTATGCGTAGATAGCATCCTGGTTTGAGCTCCATGGGTTCAGTTTAGACAGACTTCCACCCTTCCAATACTCTCTGGAGGCACCCTCTCTCACCTTGACACATTCTAAGATTAGTAGTCATCAAACAGGACCTCATTCAGTTGGACACTAGGAGGACATGGCTAGAGCCCTCACAGGAGTTGGGGACGAAGATGGCTTTCTATAGAGACCATCTTCTCCGCACCACTGAGGATGGCTTTATACTTAGACCGAGCTACATGGATACCCATCTGTCTCATGGATTGAGGTGCGCCATTGGGCAGATCCGCACCTCTTCACATCAGTTAGAGATAGAGACGGGCAGATTTAGAGGCATACCTCCAAGGGATAGGATTTGTCAGATTTGTTGGATAGAGCCAGAGACGGACATCAGTTAGAGATAGAGACAGGCAGATTTAGAGACATACCTCCTGTGTCAGATTTGTTGGATAGAGCCAGAGTCGGAGGAGCACCACATCTGTCGCTGCACAGCATATTATGAGATTCGAGGGTGCTACCATTGCCTTTTCAGAGAGGGATTTGGACCACTGGCTAGAGTCATGGACTATTGTGATCAGCGATGCTTGGGTTTTTATCTCTGGAGATCCGCAGGCTCAGAGAGTCCATTATCAGGAGCAGACACCCGACTGGCAGGGAGTCCACACAGAGACAGATTACTGACTTCTTTAGAGGGACTACCCGGGAGGACACACAGCCGACAGCCCAGCAGTGGGCGCCCCGTGGGACTCTAGTTGAGAGAGCTATCCAGTTGGGCAGATCCAGACGCCCAAGGGCTCACGGATCCTCACATCGAAGACGGTGCCTATGCCGGAGGATTCAAAGCATCATTGCGAGGCATCGGGCTCGTCCGACCAAGCATCTCACTATGGCAGATATCCAGGCCATCCGGCAGAGACCCATGCTAGAGCTCCTAGGATGATTACCACTCCAGCCATATACTGTTGTACTCACTGTCACTTTTGTACTCCCCCATATTCATGTATTCATGTATCCATGTACTCATGTACCCCATTTTGACTAGTAGCATTAGCTTCCCACTCTCCCTAGTTGCTGCTTCCGGATGCTCCCTACTGATGTATTGTAGGGCTAGATACTTACCTTCAGTTCTTTCTTTTCTTTTCCAGACAGTGTATCACATGTCACATGGTTGTAACTTTGGTCTCATAGGTCACTTTGGCCTTTTGAAGACGTTAATATAACATTTCATTTCATTTCATTTCTCTCTCTCTCTCTCTCTCAATGCACGGACACAAAGCCGACAGTGGGACATTTATGATTTCGAGCACCCCGAGGTGATGCACACACTAGAGGCACGGGAGCTTGTAGGGTGTAAGAGGACATGGGGCCGGATAACACCAGATATGGTCATCACCTACTTGAGCTGGGAGCCCGACACCATCTCGTTATTTGTAACGGGATGAGACAATGGCAGGATTCAGGAGCACTGACATGCTTTCCACGGTCAGGGGGAGGTAGCACAGTGGACTACATCATGGGGTCCATGGAGACCACACAGGCAGTGACATCTTTCACCATCCCTCCCTATCCTATCGGTGCGGATCACACGTACCTCTTGCTGTCACTAGCGAGCTCCACACCAGCATCCACACAGCCCACACAGGCATCGCATATCACTTTCTACTTCACCCATGACCTGGCAGACATATATGAGCATCATGTATATGACGGGCTACTCCATATGGATCCCCTGTCACCCCTAGACACACTCACCACTCAGATGTCATCTCTACTACATACGGCCGCCACCCGCCGCAGCTTCCCCCACTATACACGCATTGCACACACACGTAGATCTAGGAGCATGCCCCAAAATCGGTGGTATGATGATGAGTGCAAAGAGCTATACAGACACCTCCGTGCCCAGAGAGCACTGGGAACCATTACACAAAGACAAGTGAGCCGACAGATACGGACCCTCACACGCCGTAAGAGGCATGCATATGAGGAGGCACAGTACTAGAATATGTACCACCTTCTCATGAGCAGAGATACAGCCACTGCATGGCGCAGGATGAGAGAGCCTCGCCCTTGTACCCCAATTGAGGATCCACACACATGGCACACATATGCAAAGAGCCTCTAGTGGCACCACTCACATCTGGTTATAACCACTCTTCAAATCAATACGACTAAAACAAGCCGTGCCATCAAGCTTATCCAAAATGTCATCAATACGCGGGATTGGAAATCTATTCTTGATGGTGAGCTTATTTAGAGCTCTATAATCCACACACATGCGGAATGACCCGTCTTTCTTTTGAACAAGAAGCACGGGAGAGCAATAAGGTGAGGAACTTGGCTGAACCAAACCTTTCTCTAAAAGCTCATTAACCTGCTTCATGATCTCTGCGTGTTGTGCAGCACTCACACGGTATGGCCAGGCTCAAGCCTGTGATGCCATGGCTTGCCAAGCAATACATCACATCCATTAAGTGGTGCAACCAAGAAATGCTCATGATCAAGGTAACCCTGGATATGTATGCGCAACTTCCCTATAAGTGGGTGTATGCGCAACTTCCCTATAAGTGGGGTAACCTGCACCTCTTTACCAACAAAGGCAGCTTCTGCTTCAATTTAAGGCCCCATGTCCTCAACCTCAATACCCAAGGCGGCTGCCATCTGAATAGAGATGAAGTTATTTGTTGCACAATCATCAAACATAAATAGGACGGGCTGATCCTTAAATTGATCCCATGCTTTGCATACCATCCTCTCTTTTCCGTCATGCTTTGTGTTTCCCTACACATCGGGAACTGCATGCACATCTACCTTGGTTTGCTTGTCCTCATGCTTTGGTTTGTGGTTAGGGCATTGTCTAAACATATGCTCCTTGCTGCCACAAGAGAAACATTTCCCCTCCTTGGCATATTGCTCCCTTTGCTCGGGGGTCAAGCCAAATTTGTTCTTCTTTGGCCCATGATTCTTAGATGAGGTATTTTCAGCTCTACCTCCCTTCTGGACCTCCTGGAAGCTCTTTTTAGGTGGCTGTCCACCTTTTTGCAAGTTTGGGACAGCCTTATCTTTGCCCTTAGAACCCCCTTGATCTTGCTTAATTTTGCGCACCAATTGCTCCGTAGCAAGAGTAGAGGCTATAAGTTGTTGCAAAGTGTGTTTCGGGTGCAATTCAATGCCCAAACGATAAGCTGGTTGCAATCCGGAGCGAAACTTCCTCTTTCTTTCATCCTCGGAGATTTGCATAAAGGGAGTTACCTCAAGCAACACTTTCCAAAACTTATTGACATACTGCTGCATACTTTCATTATCTTTTTGCTCAAGTCTATCCCACTTTTGGGTGAGAGTTTGCTCCGCATTAGGTGGCAAGAATTGGGCATAAAATCTATCCTTAAACTCTTTCCAAGTGCACATGGGGTCTTTGGTGGTCTTTTCAGTGATCCACCAATGGGCAGCTGTCCCCTTCAAGAACATGCTTGCATGACGAATTCTGGACTTCTCAGTGAAGTCCTCATCACTAAAAGCAATATCAAACTGTCCCACAAATGTTAGCACTTTAGAGGCATCATATTCTCCATGAAAGGCACCAAATTTCACGGACTTGTCCCTTCCTTGAACTCTTTGGGCTTCTTGGGATGTGGTACATGTTCTACTCTTTTTCTCTTCCCCTTATCCAACGGAGCAGCTCTCTCTGCATGAGCTTCATGGGCAATGATAGGTGTTCCACTAGCCAAAGTGACAATTCTTGTGGCCCCACTGTATGTGACTTCGCTGAGAAATGCCTTGCCACGACACAACTCAATAGGCAAGGTCTTTTGGCTTGCATGCCGACCGTTGTCCCCATGATGTACATACCTAGAATCCAAATGGCCTTGAGCATGCATAAATCTGTTTCCTCCTATGCCATGAGGAGTGGATGCACGGCGAGAGGTGACCGATACTTCTTCTTTATGCAAATATGATCTCAACCTTTGAGAGACTGGGTCTCCATGCTGCAAACGGGGTGGATTCTTGAACATAAGCTATCCATCCTCTCTCTTTGAGGTCACCCTTGCGGATAAGATAAGAGAGTGCCAGCTCCCTTAGCTTCTTACCCACTTCTCGAGCCATAGACTCAAAAGTCATGTCCACCATAGCATCAGCTTTCTTGGCTTCTATGACACTTTGTACATGGGGGTCCTCATGCAAGAATTTCAACTCTTGCTCTTTTGCCTGCAAGAGCCTCTTCATGTGCTCCAACTCAGCCCTCAATGCATTGGGCTCTTCCTCGTGCATGGATTCTTTACCACTGATGGCTGTCCCATGTATGCACTATCATAGACGCACTATCATAGACTCTCTCCAGAGGCGTATGCCTTCCATGCAATGCATCAGCATCCCGTGAAGCACTTGATTGGTCCCTCGAATTCAGCACTTCCAATGGGTTGCCCCGGCTGTCCATTGAATTAAGTGTTCGTGCTAGCTTCCGATCTCAAAACTCCGTGTCTCCACTTAAGAAAGAGAGACGACCGGGCTCTAATACCAATGTGACCACTCCCAACAAGAGACCTATAGATCGGAAGACAATATATACATATTTAGAACACTTAATTTAACTGTTATAAAACAATGAAAACAACATCAGCAACACAAATACTGGAAATACTGAAAATACAAATGACACCAGCACTGGGGCCGGAGAGGGCCGGTCCCCCCCTCAATACTTTTTGTATTTCTTGGAGTATTTATATTTGTACAAGTGTCACGGGCTTGACAGGCCAGATTTCTCCACAAGGGAGTGAAAACAACCAAAAAGAATGGGTTCAAGTCGATGAAGAGGTGTTGGGTAGAGTAACCCCAGATCACAGGCTCATTCCCACCTTCACTAGGTGGACACCTGCCTTTCACTGGTCTTCTAGGACCGTGCACCAACAGGCACGCCCGTACTGACGCAGGCCAAGGAGTACACCGCGGAGGGAACGTGGCCTGGTTCTCCCCAATGAGCTTTGCTCCCAAATTCCCTAGTGAGTTTAACCTTCACTGGCTCTCAGAAGCTCTGAGAGTGCGGTTAACATCACCACACAGGGAAATATACTAGCCACATCAAGAAGAATTTTCCTGAACATGGCCAGCATATACATGCCATGCTCCTGCACTACACAACTTAAAGCATTTTCTGAATTTAAACTAGCAAATTTCAAATTTATTCAAATGAGAAAAAGAATAAGAGAGCACTTGGTACGGTGAGTACAATCCAGATACAACCGGTACTTTTTGTAGCAGGTACAATCAAGCACTTTAGGTTCTTCACAAGTATGCAAGTACAACCAACCAGGTACTATGCAGGTACCTCTACTTGCAGCAGGTACAGTAGGTACACCAAGGCAGCCAGCAAGTACTGTAGGTACGCCACAGGCAGCCAGCAGGTGCTGTAGGTACACCAGGGGCAGCCAGCGGGTGGGGACAGCAAGTACACAGGGGCTGGTATAGCCGTGGACAGCAGGTACAATCAGAACTGGTACAGTCGTGGACAGCAGGTACAATCACAGCAGATACAGGCGTATGCAGCAGGTACAGGCGATGGAGAGTAGGCGGGTACAGCCAGCCATCTTTAGGCGTGGGCAGCCGTGAGGAGGCAATGGAGAAAGAGGAACCACCAACCCACCACCTGGGGAGTTTTTAATAAATGTTCCATGCAAAAAGGCTTATCCAAGGTTATAATACCTTAATACAAAATTTATACTTATGGTGGGGGCACCCACACTAGGAAGTAAATGTCCAGCCCAACTTTAAACGTGTGTAAACACATTAGCTTATAACAAATTAAGGTTTACTCTAGTTTATGGATTTCACCTTTTAAAAAAAGGAAAATGAATATACTTACCACCTGTTCATACGCCACATCACCAAGTCAGCAAACAGCATTTCACGGTACACTAGGGGCGTCCCCGTCCAGTGTACTGGCACGGCATAACAGGCAGACACACGCAAACAAGTCATGCAAAAACAAATTTATGCATGCGGGCATAAATGCATGTGCACAAATAGTAGATGAAATCTCCCTTTCATGAAACTTGTACAAGAGGTTCCTGTCGGGCACAAGACTGGCGCGACAAATATAAATAAATATGTCCTGGTCTTCCTATGGAGTGACAGTCCCATAGGTAAGACACCATCCTGGCTATACACGGGTGGCACCAACAGGCTCCCGTCCATACAGCACGAAGCAAATCACACACGAGTGACACGAAACTGATTCTCGTCCATGTGACGCAGCACTAGTCGCACACGGGTGGCACTGATCTGGCTCCCGTCCATGTGACACCATAAAACTGGCCCTTTCACATGGGACACTGACCTGGCCCCATGTGAACATGGCACAAATCTCGCCGCTCTATGGAGTGACAGTCCCATAGAAATGGCTCCAAAAATGGAGATGGACCAAATGGTGACACTTTGTACCTGTCTAAAGTACCATCTGCATGAAACTTGACTTTGAAAATCCATTTCACACCAATAACACGACAATGTAAAGGCCATGGTACCAAAGACCAAGTGTTATTCCTCTCAATAGAGGCCATCTCTGCTTCCATGGCTTGCCGCCACTGCGGCTGTGAAAGAGCCTCCTCTGGACCCTCAGGCTCATCAATCTCTTGGAGAGAACTCATGAGAGCATAATTCACTGTGTGATGAGATGTGGAAGCCCGAGATGAACGGCATGGTCCACGGGTGGTGGTAGAGATCTGGTTATGGAGCTATGCATCACTGAGACCAGAACCTCTAAAGAGCTGCTGAACCCACCGAGGTGGGCCAGCCTTCCTCTCAAAGCGTGAAGAAGATCCAGCTGCAGTAGAGAACTCGTCCAATGCTGCTGGAAGTGGTAATGAGATAAGCACTGGTGAGGGTAATCTCGGAGTCAAAGAAGGACTCGTAGAGGGACTGGGAGCTGCAAAAGCTGATGCAACAGGAACGGGTGACTGTAAAGGAGCAGCTGGCACCGGGGTTGCAGAAGGGGGAGGAGGAGGAGCTGGACGTGGAAGAGATAAAAGATCACTAGCATCTGTCGGGAATGGATCATCTAGAAAGTCGAAAGATGCATCAGGTGGAAAGAAATCAACGCCAAACAAGCTCTCATCAAACCGAGCATTATTGGAAATGATGATGTCATCAACCTCCAGATCCCAGAAGCGGTACCCATTGGATCTCAGACTGTAGCTTGTTGAGATCATCCTCTTTGACTTCGGGGCGAGTGTGGTCCTATTCTTATCTGGGACATGCACATAAGCAACACAGCCGAAAACATGAAGATGAGAAACAGACGGCTTGTGGCTTGTAAAAGCCTCCTCCGGAGTTATCCCCTCAACCGCTTTTGTGAGAGAGCAGTTAATGAGATAAACTAAGGTAGCCACAGCTTCACCCCAAAAAGCAGGAGGGAGAACTGCATGATGCAACAAAACACGAGCCATCTCTTTGACGGGCCGGTTCTTTCGTTCCACAACTCCATCCTGCTGAGGAGTGTAAGGACGTGTAGTTTGTCAGTGAATGCCCTTTGAAGCAAGGAAGTCATCCAATGGTACAAACTCGCCACCATTATCAATCCGGAGAAATGAAAACTCTACCCCCAAACTGATTTTCCACCATCGCAATCCAAGTCTTGAAACTGGCTAAAGCATCTGACTTGTGAGCCAGAAAACATACCCAGACTTTGCGAGTGAAATCATCCACAAGAAGAAGAAAATATCGAGCCCCACCAAGAGACTCAACCTCCATAGGTCCTGCAAGATCTGCATTTATAAGCTCCAGTCTTCAGGTTGCTCGATAAGTGGCCTCCTCTGGAAATGCATCTCGATGATGCTTGCCCATCACGTAGGATGAGACTTGAGCTGTAACATGCGGAAGCTTCGAGGGAGATCGGTAACTGTTTTGGCTGAGATGGATCTTTGCCCTTGACCTTCAAACCTTCACCCTTGCGTTAGCTTCTCCCTTGGTTGTCCAGGCCCTTGAGTAGCTGCAGCACCTTGTGAATTATGAGAGAAAAGAACTGATTTATGCCTTGGGTATTTATACCCCCTACTGTATCCAGTCGTCGGCTGGTTTTAATCCAAGCGGCTGACTGAAAAATAGCCTGACGACTATATAATTAGCATTTAATGCTATTAACTCCTACGCTTCACACCTATGGAGGGCTGGCGGCCTCACCTTCCAAGTACCACTTGGCTAAGATCACCCTATCAGTATCATTCTTTCTAACTACGACAAAGTAAGCTTCAAATTGATGCAACCATGAATAAAGGGTTATGGGGTCAAGTTTCTCGAGAAAATGATTTGAGGAAGCCGCTGGTATCAGTCTTGCGTCCAAAGCCGCAAGGTATCGCTCATGTTCCATGCGTCGCATGACTTCGTCTTCACGTTGTCGTATCTCCAATGCACATGGTCAGATTGCGGTCCGGAAAGGAACTGCATATTCCCGCTATGGCGAGCTTTGGCGACGAGAGAGAACCAGAACCATGGGACCAGAGTGCACCAGGCAGCCCAGCTAGGGCACCCGGCTTGAGTGTACAAGACATGTTCCAGCAGATGATGCGAGCAATCGCAGACCAGACAACCAAGTTGGACGAGCAGAAGGCGCGGATTTTGGCTCTGGAGGAGCGTTCTCGCTCTCCAGCGTCGCGTTTTCCATCTCCTCCTCCCTCTCCTTCCGTACCCCAGATACCAGATCCTCGTCACAGGGACCCTCTCGAGGGGTCACAGCCACAGTCAAGCTCCTTGCTTGAGAGGCAGATACGGGCATTGGAGATTCGACAACGAGAAGACGAAGCCATGCGACGAGTGGAACACGAGCATTACCTCCGAGCTTTGGACGCCAGATTGACACCGGCGGCGCCCTCGAATCATTTTCCCGAGAAAATGAACTTCAGTAAGTATAATGGTAAACTCGATCCCACTACTCTGTATTCATGGTTACATCAATTTGAAGCTTACTTTGCCGCAGTTAGGAAATCAGATATTGACAAAGTGATCTTAGCCAGTTGGTATTTGGAAGGTGAGGCCATTCCTTGGTGGACTCAGTGGGCTCATGCCCACACCAGATCAGGTATGGCAGCTTATGGGTGGGACGAGTTCGTCCGTGACCTTAAGCAGCGGTTTTTACCGCCCCACTACCTTGAGCGACTCGAAGACGAGTTCAGGGGTGCGCGTCAGAATGCGCAACCAGTCCTTCAGTTTGCCAATAGAATTTCGACCTTGTGTCTACAATTAGGCTTATCTGATGCGGACAAGAAAGGGCAGTTTTTGTATGGCCTGGACACGCAAATCCAATGGGAGGTGTGTATGTTTAGGCCAGCCACCTTTGAGGACGCACTCTCGCTTGCGCAGAGTGCAGAAATGAAACACAATGGTGGCAAGCCCAAGACTTCCCAGCCGGTTTCTCCCAAGGCTAACACCTCGGGGGGCAAAAGCCAGAACCAGACGGGGTCTTCCCCAGGACAGAGCCCGGGAGCCTCTGGCTCCAAGAACTCGAACAATGCGTCTAAGCTTACTCCAGACCAGAAAGCGGAGGCAGGCAAGACAGGTGGCAAGTTGAGTGCTGAGGAGCTTGCTCAGTACAGGAAGGAGGGTAGATGTTACTTTTGTCACACAAAAGGACATACTTCTCGGGATTGTCCGAAGAAGCCTCCAAAGCCCGCCGCCGCCTCCACAGCTTCCGTGGTGAGCACAGCTCCCACACAGACCCCAGCGGCGACCCCTAGTTCTTCAACCCCCGGTGCTTCAGTTGGAGCAATTATTAGCCGGGAGCTCGAAGATAAGCAGAAGGGCGCCCATGACCAGGAGTATGAGCGCAACGAATTGCTCAAGTCCTTTGGCTACATAGGTGGCCAGAGAGTCGTTGTCTTGTTTGACAGCGGCAGCACGGAGGATGTGATCACGGAAGAGGCCGCTCGGCGTGCCCGCTTCGAGCTCACTCCGGTGGACAAACAAGTTGAGGGATTTAGCACAGGTATGACAACGAGCGTCAAGTATGAAGCTTTAGGTGCTAAATTAGTCATTCAAGGCATAGAGTTTGTGCGTGATTTTATGGTTGCCCCTCTTGTAGGAGCAGACATAATTTTGGGTATCCAGTGGTTTCACAAGTTCCTTCCTGATGTCAAGTGGGACAAGCACACGTTCCAGATTGATCGGAATGTGTCAAACACCCCTGTGACCATTAAGTGTGAGCCAGGTATTCCAAACTTTCCGCTCATAAGCCACTTGCAGGCTAAGCGAGCAGTCAGGAAAGGCGCACAGTGTGCGATGATTTACGTCCAGACAGCCCAGACGGTGGCCAGTGCTTCCGAGAAGTACTCGGTTCTCCATGAAAAGTTCCAGAAGATTTTTCTTCGGGACAGTCTCCCTCCCCAGCTTCCCCCGTCCAGACCGGAGGATCACAAGATTGACCTCCTCCCAGGCTCGGAACCCCCGAGCAAGTTTCCGTATCGCCTTTCTAAGGCAATGGAATCGGAGTTGGACCGCTAACTCCAAGAATTGTTGCAAGCTGGCTTCATCCGCCCCAGCGTGTCGCCGTTTGCAGCACCGATCTTAT
This sequence comes from Cibotium barometz, assembly GCF_041138505.1. Taxonomy (NCBI): domain Eukaryota; kingdom Viridiplantae; phylum Streptophyta; class Polypodiopsida; order Cyatheales; family Cibotiaceae; genus Cibotium; species Cibotium barometz. The sequence goes on along the minus strand of NC_141078.1, from coordinate 941,956 downwards.
TTGTCAAGAAGAAAGATGGGTCTTCTCGGTTGTGTGTCGATTATCGTGCACTCAACAAGCTGACTATCAAGAGCAGATTCCCGATGCCTCGAATTGACTATATTCTCGAGAGGCTGAATGGAGCTAAGGTGTTCTCTAAATTGGATTTAAAGAGTGGGTACCACCAGGTTCGGATTGTTGAGGGGGACATCCCCAAGACAGCTTTCCGTACAGAACGGGCCCACTATGAATTTGTGGTCATGCCATTTGGTTTGACGAACGCCCCAGCTACATTTAACCGCATGATGATGCGTATTTTCCGGGAGTTGATTGGAGTGTGTGTGTTCATATTTCTGGACGACATACTCATATTTTCAGCTACAGTTGAGCAGCATGACATTGATGTGGAGAAAGTCCTTAGGTTGCTGGAAAGCAACGAGCTCTATGTCAATGAAAAGAAGTCAGAATTTTATCTGTTCCAGGTACATTACTTGGGATATATAATCAGTGCCGAAGGCATTCGACTTGATCCGGCTAAAGTGGCCGAGATTGTTAACTGGGAAGTACCTCAGACTGCTTATGACATTAGATCATTTGTGGGTATATGCCAGGCATATTCCACCCACATTGATAAGTTTTCCGATCTCTCGGCAGACCTCACCGATCTGCTAAAGGGAGTGAAAACAAGGAGGCAAAAGATTCGAATGACTCCACGAGCATTGGAGGCATTCCAGAACCTCAAGGTGGCTTTGTCAGAAGCGCCTTGTCTAGCCCTTGCCTCGTGGGACGAACCATTTCAAGTGATCACCGATGCGAGTAACATCGCAATTGGAGGTGTATTGCAACAGAATGGTCATCCAGTAGCTTACATGTCTCGTAAGTTACTGCCCGCCGAAAAGAACTACTCAGTCTACGATCGTGAACTCCTAGCAGTTATACAGGCCTTGAAACATTGGAAACATTTCCTGTATGGCCGTGACTTCGAGGTCCGCACTGACCATCAGGCATTGCGCTGGATTCAGACAATGCCAAGTGCACAGTGGAGTGATCGACAACACCGCTGGAGTCAGATATTCCAGCAGTTTGGTAGCATGATTGAGTACCTTCCAGGAAAGGCCAATCCAGTGGCCGATGCTCTGAGCAGGAAGGGACAAGTATCTGCGATTCAGACCACTAGACTTGACCTTGTTGGTACAGGACTAGAAGACATGAAGCACACGTATGCGGATTCCGAGGAATTCGGTACACAGTGGGAACAGGCATTGGATGCCACAAGACCATGCCATTTTCTGATACGCGATGGTTGGCTTTACTACAAAGGCCGACTGTGTGTCATGAAATCATTCCGGGCAGCTCTTCTCCATGATGCCCATGACGCCATTACAGGTGGTCATAGGGGCATGAATTCGACTCTGGAGAAATTAGAACGGCAATACTATTGGCCAAAGATGAGGCGTGATGTGTTTACTTATGTACAACGCTGTGACATTTGTCAAAAGGTGAAAGCTCCTCGTGGAAAGAAGATAGGGTTGTTACAGCCTTTGCCAATTCCTGAGGGCCCTTTCCAAGACATTTCGATGGACTTTGTCACAAATCTGCCTCCCAGTCCGAGTAAGCGTAATACACAGTGTTTGACTATTGTTGACAGGTTCAGCAAATTTGTGATGCTTATTCCTTGCAGGGCCAATGTGACCGCCGAGGATGTTGCCCAGCTATTCATTCGGCATTGGTACCCGATTGGTGGGATTCCTAGAACCATAGTGTCAGACCGAGATGCCAAGTTTACCAATCATTTTTGGAGGGCATTGTTTGATAATTTTGGTACTAAGTTGAATTTTTCCAGTGCATTCCACCCACAGACAGATGGCCAGACAGAGATATACAACCAGTTGGCCTTTGATGTGCTGAAGTGTTATGTCCACGATCAGCAAGGTAAGTGGGAATCGTTTCTGCCTTTAGTTCAAGCTGTTTTGAATGACTCTTTTTCTTCAGCTATTGGCAGGACTCCATATGAGGCAGCGTTTGGAAGACCTTTCCAGTCGTTGTTAACCAGGACGTCGTCTTCAGTACCGGAGGCGAACAGAGTGACGGAGTCTTACCAGGAGATCCTAGAGTCCGTCAAAGACAGATTGGCTAAAGCGCAAGAGGCCTACACTCGACAGGCCAATAAAGATCGAAGGGACATGAAGTTTTCAGAAGGAGATTGGGTATATCTTCGGATTATGAAGCAAAGATTAAAGCAGGTGGGCAAGCGATGCCCAAAGTTGTCTTTCAGGAGCTTCGGACCATTCCCCATCCGGAAAAAGATTAATGAGGTGTCTATGCAGTTAAAGCTACCTCCGAGTTGGACTATGCACGATGTATTTCATGTCAGTTGGTTGAAGCCATATGCAGGTCCACCCCCTTCAGCGGTCAAAGACGAAGCGGAACCAGACATCATTGATGAAGCCGAAGTAATGGTTCCAGAACAGATCCTTCTGCACCGTTTCAAGCATGGCTCAGGCCGAAGACTACGACAGTTCCTCACGAAGTTTCAAGACCGAGGAACTCATGAAGCGGTATGGCTCGACAAGGAATTCTTCGAAGACTATCCGGCTTTATTGACGGATTATTTGGAGGCTATGCAGCTTCCGTCAAGTTAAGCAGAAGGGGATGTCACGTGCATCCCGCACTTGGATGCCACGTGGACATTCTGTACAGTAGGTGCAGGACCTGGGATGGTGAACTGGTCCCATGTGAGCCCAGTCCGGGACGAGTCAGCCAGGGATCCATCTCAGTCGTCCGAGGTCAGGTGTGCATTGTCCTGCACATGAGTCCAAGGTCAGGTGTGCATTGTCCTGCACATGAAGCAGTGCCAGTCCGCGCTGTGAGTCTCCCTCTGGAATGATGTCAGATGTGCTGAGTATCTGGTTTGCAACTGGATGCCAGTTATCTGTAGGCATGTAGTTTGCATGTAGAGATGGGGCCAGCCCATAGGGCTACCCCAGTGTAGGTATTTGCATGGGCATACTTAGATGGGCATGGGGGAGGTGTGGAACCACCCCCAAGGGGCCAGGAGGGCCCAAGACTTTGCCCACCAGCCAAGGCAAGGGCTGGAGGGGCAGTCGGCCAGCTCCAGAGCCTCTGGACAGGCAGCCGACAGTGGGTAAAAGCCCTAGACAGTAGGCAGCCAGGTGTAGGGGCAGTCCCCACACCTATGCGCAGCCTGCCCAGCAGCCAGGAGGCTGTCCCAGAGTCATGCGCAGGCTGGACAGCCATCAGACAAGTGTGAAAACACTTTATTAAGTGTGTGGGAATTTTAATAAAATTACTCAGTCGTGGGTGCTTCATAAAGCCAGCCGACTGGATGCTTTGAAGGGTATAAAAGCCCAGCCCATAATCCCATTATAGCATCTCACAATTCACCAAGAGTCTCAAGCATTCAAGGGCCAGGACAGCCAAGGGTTTGCTAAAGCTAAGGGGTGAAGGACTGAAGGTCAAGGGCAGGTTTTCCAGCCAAGAAAAGGTCAAGTACTTTGTATTTGTTTCAGATTTACATCATTCTAATAAAGCAAATACACCATCCGTGGTGGGGGGCCTACAGAGGGTAATTGGGACCCAATACTGTGTCCTCTCCATCTTCCCCTTCTCTCTCTATTTTCTGCACATCGTCTTTCAGTTTTGTGCGTTAATTCCGTCGCGAAAAGAGTGCTGTTTTCTGAGTTTTGAAGTACCGATCCTTCTCCGAAGCTTCCGCATATTACATTTTAATCCAGGCAGCTGACTGAAAAATAGCCTCACGACTGTATAATTAGCATTTAATGCTATTAACTCCTATGCTTCACACCTATGGAGGGCTGGCCACCTATGTGCATGGCCTTTGGCTGCTGGGCTGCTTGTGTGGGCTGCCCCACACCTGGCCGACTGGCCTCTAAGGGCTGGATGCCCTGTCGGCTGCCTGTCCAGAGGCCCTAGGGCTGGCCTACAGCCCTTCCAGCCCATCCCATGGCTGGTGAGCACAGCCAAGGCCCTCCTGGCCCTTTGGGGATGGTTCTACACCTCCCCCATGCCCACATAACTGTTCTTGGGGCAGCCCTATGGGCTGGCCCCATTCCTACATGCAAACCCTACCTGTCTACACAGTGGTTTGACATCCGGTGTCATACCAGATACACACAACCATTGACATCATTCCAGAGGGAAACTCACAGCGCAGACTGGCACTATTTCATGTGTAGGACAATGCACACTTGACCTTGGACGCATGTGCTAGACAATGCACAGCTGACCTGGGACGATTGGAGTGGAACCCTGGTTGACTCGTCCCGGACTGGGCTCACATGGGACCAGTTTTCCACCCCAGGTCCTGCACCTTCTGTCCAGATATGTCTACGTGGCATCCAAGTGCGGGATGCACATGACATGAGCTGAGGTAGTCCGCTGCTGACAACCTCCTTAGAATGGAACTTCTATAAGGCAGCAATGGGTACATGACCGAAGCGAGAATGCCACAAAGAAGTATCTGCCTCAGAAACCAAAGCCCACACGGGAGAGAAAAGCTGATGAATATGGAAATCAGTGTGAGCGATCTGGGAAGAAAAATTGGTGATCTTGTAGAGACCCCCATCATGGACTCCATTGGCAACAACCGAGAGAGTCTTCATGTCGATTACTTTGATGACCTCATCATCAAAGTACACACCAAGTCCCTTCTGAGAAGCTTTGTATATTGAAAACAAACTTTTGGAAATTCGTGGTACATGCAAAACATCATGTAAGGAGGCAGAGGAACCCAAAGAAACATTACCAACACCGGTGACAGGAAGCAAAGAGTTGTCACCGATATGAACTAAAGAAGAGAGAGTCTAGTAGTCCTCCAAGATATGGGCCTGATTGGTCATGTGGGCAGAAGCACCACTATCACCAACCCATTCCACCGCTTCAGGTGTGACACTAACCTCTTCAGGAGAAGTCATATCTGTGATCACGAGGAATGAATCCTTTGAAGAAGTGGATGAATCTATGACTGCCATGTATGCAACTTTGGCAGATCCCTCCTCTGAAACTTTGCCTTTATCTTTGGTGTTGGGCTTTATATTTGGCTTTTGCTGCTCGAGAATCATCATGACGAGCAAAGCAGCGAGCCTCAATATGACCTGTCCTGCCACAATAATCTCATTCATTGCTTTTGTCCTTGGATTCCTTAGAATCCTGTTTACCCTTTCCTTTGCCTTTATTGTTGTTGTTGTTGTTGTTGTTGTTGTTGTTGTTGTTGGAGTTGGAGTTCCCTTTTCCGCCTTTGCCTTTGCCTTTGCCCTTGTCAGAGGCAACAAAAGCAGACTCCGACTTGCCTTTTCCTCGAAGCATGCACTTGTCGTGGAGATAACTCACAACTTCCTCGAAAGGGGGGAGAGGATCACGGAAATAAATATTATCCCTGAAAGAATCAAACGAAGCAGGCAACTTACCAAGAAGTTTATGGATGGAATTGTTGATGGTGCTCCCGTACTCCTCAAGTTGCAGCTTGATACGGGAGAACTCTCCAATCTTCTCAATCAAGTTATCTGACTCAGTGATGGTAAGCCTCTCCAGATCTGACTCCAATTTGGCAATCTTCACTATCGAGACTCTCCCATACCTCCTCTAGATCTCTGTCCACATCTAATGAGCATTACTCCGGGAGGAGACAAACTGTGCCTGTATGGATGGAGTCATGCAATGGATGATGATAAGACAAGCCCAAGCATCCAATATGCTTCTCAAAGCAGGACCCACCAAGTGACGTGTGGAAATAGCCATCAACACACCGGCTCCTTCTAGCAACAACTGAGTGTAGAAAGACCAAGTATGATAGTTGGTTGTTGTAAGCTTCATGGAGTCACTGACTTGGGGAGGATTGTAGGATGGTATGTGGGTAGGGGTGGGAGCAAGACCTTGATGAGAGAAACTTAGAGAGGAAAGATTGGGAATAGGAACCACCTACGGAGCGGCGGGAGCAGGAGATCCAGGGAGGTTGGCTAGTGGTATTCCACAAAGCCCAAGGGGATGGTAGTCCTGTGAGTCGGGTGCCACTCAGGGCACACCAGGAAAGGCTTTCACGCAACGGTTCCAGGGGAGGTTGATCCTTCAAGGGGTTGAGTGAGAATGCCAAACTCATTTCTTAGGAAAGAAGACCAAAGACAGTGTTCAGGGACAGGGTAGGAACAAAATGGGGACTGGATGGAACAGATGCATAGATCTTCATCAGAGTTCAAGTAGATTTCGATACCGGGCCGGGTGAAAAGGTGTTGTGGGTGTGCCTGCCCAGGTGTTTTTGTTAGAAGTCATCACCTGTCCAGTTTTATACACCAAGGCCTTTGTTGTGGGTGTGCCCGCCCTTATGAGGTGTTTTATCATTTTTCCCCACTCTCCGCATTTTTCCCCTATTTTTCCTATTTTTTTTGTGGCTTGGGAGGCTGCCCTACAGCAGGCCGACTGCTGATGTGGGGGCATATAAATAGGCCCCCAGTCCCCATACCACTTTTGTATCATACCTCGGGATTTTCTTGTGTATATAGAGCACAGTTACACGCCTATATCTCTCTCTCTCTTGTGCTGTATTTTTTCTGCATGCGTTTTGCTCTTGTGTTCCCAGATCTGGTCATCATCTCCGTTGCGTATTCTGACATGGTATCATAGCCTAGGCTCTAGATAGTTCTTGGGATTTGTGTGAGCAAGAGGGGGACTGTTGTGTTGCTGATTGGTGGACTGTTTTGGACTGTTCGGGAAGAGGAGAAGCAAGAGGACGGCGGGCTGATTTGCTGGACAGTCACTTGCAGGTATTAGTTCTTCTTTGTTCCCACCCACGCACCTTGTTCAGAGTACATCCCCGCAATGGCAGATCTGTTTGAGATGGCCGAGAGACATGTGAAGATCCCGACACTCCCCACGTTCCCGGTGGACCGTCAGTTGGACGGGAGCAACTACGGCATATGGAAGGTTATGATGGAATCTGTTTTGGAGTCTTACGACCTCGCTGATTTCGTCGTTGTTGGTGTTTCACGGCCGGAAGTAGAGGAAGGGGAGTTACCGTCGATCCGAAAGGACCGGGAGGCTCAAACACAGATGTGGGATCGTGTCAACGCCAGGGTCCGTTCGTTTATCTTTCTCAACTGCACACCGCAGGTAATCAATCATGTAAAGCATATGACGCTAGCCAGAGGTATGTGGCAGCATTTGGCCTCTCTTTACAACAGGGTATCGCCCATGAAGAGGATTTCCTTGGAAGTACAGATGCAGGTTATGAACCCTGCAAAGTCGTCGACGATGCGGGAGCATATTAACAAGCTGCAAGCTCTTCAGCAAGAAGTTCTTCAGGCTGGGAAGGAGATATCGTCAGAGGACATGGCCATCACGTTGCTGTCACATTTGCCCTCTTCGTACTCAGCATTTTACTCATCTTTGATTACCAGTGGCAGGCTCAGCACCATCACGTGGGAGGAGCTTGTGCCCATGGTCCTGGACCAGGAGGAACAATTCACGAACCCTCCTCAGGGTGGAGGTTCGGAGGCCTTAACTGGCCAACGGTCGAAAGGCCGTAACACGGGCAAAGGGAAGGCTTCGTCGGAGAAGTCTTCTGAGAAGAAGTCCGTTACTGACCGCGAGAAACTAAAGGCAGAGAGGACCTCTAATGATTGTGGCGAGAAAGGCCACTATTGGAGGCAGTGTCCCAAGCAGAAGACTGAGAAGGGTGAAGATTCCTCGGCAGCAATCATGAAGACTCCGGCTTATGTGCACCTGGAGGTGGTGGACACCGATGTTTCATTTTCTTCAGGCAGGGAGGAGATTGGAGAACTCTCTGCAACGGATACTCGGGAGTGGATTCTCGATAGTGGTGCTTCCAGGCACATGACTCCTTCCCGTTCCAGTTTACAGGATCTCTGCAGGTGTTCTGGTCACATTCTTACTGGGGATACATCCACTATCCCAGTTCACAATGAGGGCAGGATGGAGATAGTTCCCGATGGCAGAGGAGGGAAGCATTCCTCCTAGGTGTTGTATGTTCCGGCACTTGGTTTTCATCTGTTGTCAGTGCATCAGGTTTGCAAGACTGGCGTACGGGTGGAGTTTGATGAGCATTTTGTTGCTGTCCGGGACAAAGCAACAGGCCAAGTGGTTTGGGAAGGCAGAGTGGAGAATGGAGTTTACAAGCTTTCAGCACTCTCTCTCCCAGGTCCTCAGGTTTGTGATGAGTGGCAGTTTGGTAATGGCCACTTAAGTGTGGATACACTGCAAGCGCAGGCTTTCCGGGACCAGATGGTGGATAGCTTGCCAGTAGATGGCAGCAGTTGGCATGCCAGTAGATGGCAGCAGTTGGCAGGAACTTTCCAGTACTTATGTTGGTAGTTCTTGTGTTCGTCAGTCAGAGGAAACTGAACAAGTCACTTATGCTCTGATGTCTCGTAGTATTCGGGACAAAGAACCTCCTGTAGATGAGGATGTTCTTTCCACGGAGACCTTTCGAAAAGCCAGGCAGGTGGCAGTTGATTACTTGCAGAAGGAGGTGCATACTCCAGGCTTTGTGGTTCCGGATTCAGAGAGGGTGGTTGACAGGTTTCAGAAGGCCTTGCGTGGTCTTCATCAGGTTTCCAGGACTTGTTTTGGCACCGTAACAGGTGTTGATCCTTGTGAGCAATGTGATGCCTCTTTGACTCAAAAGCAGAATGGTTCATTGATCTGGTTGATGGACACCAGATTGGACGGGAGCTTCCTGATGAGGTAGTTGAGCTCATGGTTGCGGATGACTCTTTGGGAGGCAGGATTGCGTTTCCTGTGGTTTCTGCGGCATGCAAAGGATCATGGACTCTTGTACACAGGAGGGGGATTGTTGGATGGAGTCCAACTCCACGGTTGGAGTCAATTTGGGGAGGAGATCCGGACACGAGGAGATCTACTTCAGGCCCATGAGCAGTTTTTCGGAGCAGTAAGAGGCAGTCATCTTTTGCCTTGTCGAGGACAGAGGCAGAGTACCGGGCTGCTTGTGATGCTACTTGTGAGGTGGTGAGGATGCAGAGGTTGCATTGCAGGTTTGGGCTTCCACTGGAGGAACCCATGGTCATCCAGAGGCACTTTGTTCGTGAACAGATCGTTGCTGATGACATCTTGCTAGAGTTCTGTTCGACGGAGGACAGTACGGTGGACCTCTTCACGTTGTGGGTGTGCCCGCCCTTATGAGGTGTTTTATCATTTTTCCCACTCTTCGCATTTTTCCCCTATTTTTCCTATTTTTTCTGTGGCTTGGGAGGCTGCCCTACAGCAGGCCGACTGCTGATGTGGGGGCATATAAATAGGCCCCCAGCCGCCATACCACTTTTGTATCATACCTCGGGATTTTCTTGTGTATATAGAGCAGAGTTACACACCTATATCTCTCTCTCTCTTGAGCTGTATTTTTTCTGCATGCGTTTTGCTCTTGTGTTCCCAGATCTGGTCATCATCTCCGCTGCGTATTCTAACAGTTTTCTCATTTTTCCTCACTCCCCGTATTTTTCCCCATTTTTTTCCTTTTTTTACCAGGTGTGGGAGGCAGTTCTTTGCACCCTGGCTGATCTAGACACTTGCCGACTACTGGTCAAGATGTCCTAGATGCTTGCCGACTGCTCCTTCTGGTCCCCGACCTCTCATGTATGCTGGCCGACTGGTGGATGGCGCTGGTCGTGGACATTTAGGTCCAGTCGGCTGCCTTTTCTATAGGCCGCCGACTGCATGTTTGGGGCCATATAAAATTGGCCCAAGGCCCCCACACCATTGTATCTTGTTTTCACTTCGGGATCTTGTGTATAGAGCAGAGTTACACGCCTATCTCTCTCCTTCTCTTGTGCTATCTATTTTCTACACTCTACTTGCTCTCGTGGTCTCAAATTTGGTTATCATCTCCATTGCGTATTTTGCCATGGCATCAGAGCCCTAGGCTCTTGAAAGATCTTGGGAGTTTTCTGAGCAAGAGGGGGATTGTTGCTTTGCTGATTGGTGGATTGTTGCGTTGCTGATTGTCACCTTGTACCAGCAAAGAAGACCTTCAAAGCTTCTGATGTTGCTCGAATATTCATCAAGGAAGTCCTCAAACTTCATGGTCTCCCAAAAAGGATAGTAAGCGACCGGGATTCTGACTTCACTTCAAAGTTCTGGCAGTCCTTATTTCAAGCCCTGGGAACTCAACTTTGCTTTAGCACAGCTTATCATCCAGAGACTGATGGCCAGACTGAGAGAGTCAATCAAGTAATTGAAGACATTCTCAGAGCATGTTGTGGACGAGAACCAAGAAGGTAGATCCAATACCTTCCTCTGGTAGAATTTGCCTACAATGCATCTTATCATCAGAGCATAGAAATGTCACCATTCAAAGCACTCTATGGGTAAGAATACTTGTCTCCTCTAAATTTCTCTGATCCGACCATAAGAGTTGAGACATCCAGGAAAATGCTCAAAGAGATGGAGGAACAAACTAAAGCAATCCAGAAGGATATTAAAGCTGCCGAAGATCGACAAAAACATTATGCTGACACCAAGAGGTCTGAAAGGATCTTCAAAGAAGGAGACAAAGTTCTTCTACGAGTGCGACCCAAACAAAGTTCTCTATCACTTGGGAAATATAAGAAGCTCAGTCCTAGGTATTGTGGCTCCTATACAGTTATCAAGTGTCTAGGTAAAAGTGCCTATAAACTCCAACTCCCAGCCCATATCAAAGTCCACAATGTATTTCATGTAAGTTTGTTAAAACCTTATGTACCCAGTCTCGATCATATTCTTGATGATGAATAAGTTGTAATCCCTACTCAAGGAGTCCTTGAATTACAGTCTAGTAGCATCATAGATTCTAGGGAAAGGCAACTCCGAAATAGAACTCTTGTAGAACATCTAGTACAGTGGAAAGATTACCCTAAAGAGGATGCAACTTGGGAAGATGAAGCTACACTCTTAAAGGATTATCCCCAATTTATGACGAGATGAGGACATCTCGATTTCTTTAAGGGGGGAAGGATGTAACATACCCATCTTCACTAATAAAGAAATGTCCATGTAATAGATAAATTTATGAGTTTTTATGGTATAAAAATCAATGATTTTATTAAATGAGTCATTTCTACTTAGAATCTTCAAATTCTGAGCCCAAATTTGGAATCTGCGCGCGATTTTACCCTAATATAGGATTTTATAGCATCCAAAACAGACACCGGATCAAGCTTATACACAAATTTCAATCATTTTAGTTAAAAAGCGACAACCTTTAAACCTTAATAAATGCACGACCGGGCGTCCGATTGACGAACAGTCTGCACCCCAACGACCAGGAGAACCTCCCAGACAAAAAAAAAAATTCGCCCCCGGGACGGTCTGACACGCAAATCGAGACCAACGTCCCAAATTTGGGAACCCCGCCCCAAAATTTGGACAGTACACACTTACCAAGGTACCCGTACAATGGCCGCACAAGAACCAAAGGACGACCGCCCACTGTGTGGTCCACACGTACCGGTACGTGGACACCCATGCTGCCCCAGACCAGATAAGGTACATGCATACCACTCCTTTCCCTGTTAACCGACACCGTACCTTTTCCACAGAGCCATGCAAACCACTGATCTGCAGCCTTTGCTGGTACACCGTCCTTTCGTCCTCGCTTTGCTCAACGCCCGTACCCATACCCCACAGTTATATAAACCCCCGGGGTGCTCCATGGGCAACACGCATTTCTACGTAGCTTATGCTCTGCTGTGCCGCCGTCCGTCCCTGTGCAGTATACTTGTTGTAGTACAGCCGCCCCTTGCAACCACCCCTCTCACACCCCCTCATTTGCCACTTTTCAGATAAGGCAATTTTCCTCTATCCTCCTCTTGCTAGAAGGCAGTGTCCTTAACTCTTCTCTCCTTCCCCCCCCCCCCCCCCGCGCGGTGTGAAGAGACTTACAGCAGCCCTCAACCCTTCTCCCCTTTAGCAAAACGTTTTTGTGTTAAGAACATCTCACAATCCCCCCCCCCCATTTACGTAGACTTTAGTAAAAGGTTTTAGCCTTAAGAGAGGGTTCATGCGCTGTGGTCTTTTGCTCATACGATGAGCAAACGATCTCATAATTGAGATCCGACTGGAGCGTTTCGACCGCGACAGCAAGCCCTACAAGACGACGTCCAAGATGGCCCCTTCCCAGAAACGACAGAATATTGCCTCGGAAGGAGCGCGCAACAACGAGATTAGAGAAGATGCTCCCGATGCGGCCCCAATAATCCCTTTACAAGCTCCTCAAGGAAATGGTGGCCAGGTTAGCTTGGTTATCTTTTAAAGAAGAGTTTTTTTTTTTATATTAGTGTTAATAAATGTGTATCTTTTCCTTTTAAAATAATGACATAAAATTGTATAAAGCTACGAATTGAGTGATGTTGTATTCAATGAATTGTATTGAAATTGTTATCTTTAAAGAGTGCAAGTTTTCTTGGCTTCGACACTAACTCCGTTCCGTGCTTGTGTAGCCGGCGTCGTTAGCAAAGCCCGGGAATGGCCCAAGGTATCCCTCATACCATTGGGAGAATAAGGTTCGCCAATTAAGGAGAGAGATTATGACGCCGTTCTGAGGGCCCAAGCTAGTGCGGTGAATAAGCCCACCCTAATGTGCAGACATCCCTCTGAGGGGGGGAGGATCGAGCGATGGAACCTGAGAGAGCGACAGGCCGGCTTAGTCCTCGCCAGCGGCCGGGACGATGAGGTGTATGGTCCCGTAGGGTTTTGCCCAGCATGTAGAGGCTGGAAGGCCGAATTCTAGATCATCGGCGGTATAAAGGAAAAGAATAAGAGAGTCGGTTTGGCTTGTATGAAATTGATTCATGTATAAACTTTTTTTTATAAATCTTGTCTTGGCATTATTGTATTGTGTAAAAAGGCTGTTTTAACAAACCTTGTGAAAAGAGCCTTAATTAAGGAACATGTTTATTTATGTCAAACAGTGTGGTAGGATTAATTAGAAAACAAATTGACGCGTGAGTAGGGTGGAAAGTGGGAGGATGGAATGCCCCAACAGCACCATCCTACGGACGGGTGGACCCGATTAGTCGGGTAGCTTGCCAACAGATTAAGTGAAAGCCTTACGCTAGATAAATAGGTTCTTGGGCAACTCTATTCTAGAAGACTAGGCCAGCGGGATTGTGCCTTGCATGGATGAGGAAAAAAGCGTTGCCTCTAGAAATCAAGTCTAGTAGTTGCCCAATTTATGATCAATTACCCTATGGGTGATTTGATTTTTAAAAGATCACGCTCCCCCTGCGGGATAGGACTAGGTCTTACCTATGAATCGTATCCTTGAATCTCTACATGGTCAAGGTGTTGATGAATAGGAAATTTTCTCCAAGTTAAGACTTAGTGGACTATCTTAAGTGTTTCCCCTATTTTTGGAAGGGGGGAACCTTACAGTGCCCATGGTCTTGGACCAGGAGAAACGATTCACGAACCCTCCTCACAGCGGAGGTTCGGAGGCCTTAACTGGCCAACGGCCGAAAGGCTGGAATAACAACAAGGGCAAAGGGAAGGCTTCACCGGAGAAGTCTTCTGAGAAGAAGCCTGACACAGATCGAGAGAAAGTGAAGGCCGAGAGGTCCTACAATGATTGTGGCGAGAAAGGCCACTATTGGAGGAAGTGTCCTAAGCAGTCTGGGAAGAGTGCTGATTCTTCAGCCTCAGCTGCAAAGACTCCTGCATTTGTGCACTTAGAGATGATGGACTCAGATTCTTCAGCCTCAGCTGCAAAGACTCCTGCATTTGTGCACTTAGAGATGATGGACTCAGATGATGGACTCAGATGCTTCATCGTCTTCGAGCGAGGAGACAGTTGGCTTCACCGCAAAGGATACCCGAGGATGGATTCTTGACAGTGGTGCTTCCAGGCACGTGACTCCTCCCGAGACTTCTTTTTGGATCCGAAACGGAAGTCAGATCACATCTTCATTGGCGACAACTCCAACATTCCGATACACAGTGAGGGCCGGATGGAGATAATTCCCGACGGCAAGGGGGGCAAGCATGCCTCCCGTGTTCTTTACGTCCCTGCTCTTGGTTTTCATCTTCTGTTAGTGCATGAAGTATGCAAGACTGGCTTTCGGGTGGAATTTGAGGAGCATTCAGTTGCTCTATGGGACCGTGAGACTGGCCAGGTTGTTTGGGAAGGCGGTGTGGAGAATGGTATATACAAGCTCTCTGCACTTTCCTCAAGTCGGAGATCTGTGGCACTTTCGTTTTGGCCACTTAAATGTGGATGCACTGCGGCGAGCTTTCCGAGACCAGATGGTGGTTGGCTTACCAGATGTTGGTAGCACGCAAGGACGTTGCAATTCTTACATACGTGGTAAGCAGCACAGGGAATCCTTTCCGAAGCAGGCTTCCAAGCGGGCTTCAAAACCATCGGAGTTGATTCACATTGACTTGTGTGGACCTCAACAGACACCATCATTGGGAGGATCTCTCTATTTCATGATGCTTGTTGATGGCTGTACCAGATTCACGTGGGTCCACTTTCTTTCACAAAAGGACCAAGCTTTTGCACGGTTCAAGGATTGGCATGTGATGGTGGAAAAAGAGTCTGGATTGCAGGTAAAGACTCTCAGGGCTGACAAAGGAGATGAATTCTCTTCGAATGTTTTTCTCAGATTTTGTGCAGATCATGGCATCAAGAGGGAACTGGCCAATATAGGATCACCTTCAGAGAATGGAGTTGTAGAACGCAAAAACAAGACTATGGTGGAGATGGCGAGGACCATGCCGGAGCATCGCGATCTTCCTCGTCCACTTTGGGGAGAGGCTGTGGCAACGGCTGTCCATACCCTCAACCGGTCTCCAACGACTTAAGTACCTAATATGACTCCGTTTGAGGCATACTTTGGCAGGAAACCTGATGTCTCCCACTTCCGTGTTTTTGGGAGCGATGCGTATGTACATATTCCGAAGAAGCAGAGGGGGAAGCTTGACTCCAAATCTCGCAAGCTTATATTTGTGGGGTATAATTCTCTTTCCAAGGGATGGAGATTGTATGACTCAGAGAGGAATGAGATTGTTGTCGGCCGAGATGTGGTCTTTGATGAGCATGTTCCAGTATCCACTGTCGAGGAGCCGCCACTTCTTGGAGATCCAGAGGAGTCTGATGATGATTCCCAAACCATTGTTCCAGTTGATCAACCAAAGTCAGTACAGGAGGTTGAGCCAGCAACTGGAGTAGAGCCCCCGCAACGGCAGGAGGCTCCACGATCTGTTCGAGTACCCATGTGGTTGATGGACACCCTTCGGGAGTCAGGTGTCAAGGAACTACCCTCCAAGTGGACCACAGAGGACGGCCCTCCAAGATCGCACAGAGTCCACGACAAAAGCAATACAGCAGAGCTTCTTCAGGTAAACTATGCCTTGATGTCTCGTATTATGCGGGACAAGGAGCCCACTTCCGTTAAGGAAGCCCTTTCACAGGATACTTGGAGGAAAGCCATGCAGGTGGAGCTTGATGCCATCCAGAAGAAGAACACATGGGAGTTGGTATCGAGGCCGTCGAAACGGTTAGTCATTGGTGTCAAATGGATCTTTAAGACCAAATATGCATCAGATGGGTCGGTGGACAAACACAAAGCCAGACTCGTGGGGCTAAAGGTTATGCTCAGCGGCCAGGCATCGGCTACGAGGATACCTTTGCACCTACAGCAAGGATGACCACGATTCGGACCGTTCTTGCCCTTGCTTCTTCTCAAAGGTGGCCTGTGTATCAAATGGATGTAAAATCTGCGTTCCTTAATGGTGACCTACAAGAGGAGGTGTATGTTGAGCAGCCTCCAGGCTTTGTTGTTCCAGGATCAGAAGGGATGGTTTACAAGTTACGTAAGGCCTTGTATGGTCTTAAGCAGGCTCTGAGGGCTTGGAATCAGAAGATTGATTCCTTCTTTGTTCGGACTGGTTTTCAGAGATCGGTTGCAGATCCCAACCTGTATCTCTTTGGGGAACGTGGCATGGTTACGATTATCATCCTTTATGTGGATGATCTCATTCTCACCGGCGGTGGCCCCATGGCCCCCACACCATTGTATCTTGTTTTCACTTCGGGATCTTGTGTCTAGAGCAGAGTTACACGCCTATCTCTCTCCTTCTCTTGTGCTATCTATTTTCTGCACTCTACTTGCTCTTGTGGTCTCAAATTTGGTTATCATCTCCGCTGCGTATTTTGACAGAAGCATGTAGAAGGAGCCAAGGGTCACCCCTAGGGATAGGCCAAGGGCTTAGATCATGTACAGACATGAAGTCACCTTTTGTATCATATAAATAAAAGAAAACCTTGACACCAACTCTCTCTCTTAATCTCTCTCCTTTGTCTTAATCATGTTAAATTAGCATCTTGTTCTTAAACGGGCTTAAGGCTGTGGATCAGTACAGCAAGGCTTATGCGCATGCAATATTTAGTATTATATAACTGAGCCCTAATCTAATGTTTATCTACTGCAAATCAAGGATTTAGCGTTTGGATTAGCATGTCCATGTTCATGGACATGACAAGATTTCCGGCTTCCCTAGAGCATCTTCAAACTCTTTTTTGTCATCTTCGTCAATGTGTTGGCCTCTAAGGCACCCACTTGTTGCGAGATGGTGTTAAGGTGCTCTTGAAGAGAATGGTGCTCTTTCATTTTGACATTGTGGTACTTTTGCTTGAGAATGTCATGTGCACACACATGTACATGCTAATCTCAGAGCTAATCCTGGAGGCAACATGATAAAGACTCACTAGAACCACAAATTTGGAGCATCGAAGTGCAGGTTATGGCAAGGGATGGACTGGAGTGGACATAAGGAGCTGTCGGCTGAGTGGAAAACATGAAGAGTCTGAGTTGGCTACAGTAGATCAGGTCAGGTACTTCATTAAAGTTTGGGTGTCCAGGCAGCAGGCCGACCAGCAGTTGGCCAGTTCTCTAGTCTCTCCAATGGCCTATAAAAGGCACTTGATCTCATCGTTTTGTTCATTCAGCCCCTTGTTGGCTGGGTCATAGAATTAGGGTTTTTTTAGGTGATTTACCTTTTCATGGAAGGCAGGCTATGGCTGCAAGATAGATGTACCTTTTTGTACCATATGAAATACTGAATTTCCAGCTCTCTCTCTCTCTCTCTACTCTCCCTTCTGTCTGCGTTTTTTGCATCATCATGTTCTAGATGGTGTTTAGGGCTGAAAGAAGTATCTCAGAGCTTCCGCATGCTCATGGATCTATTTTTTAGTCTCATAGACCCTTTGGGTCTTTTGTAGACATTAGAAATATTCCCTCCGTCACAAACTTCTTTGGATTACATCCGCCAAGACCACACATGCTATCACCCAAGCTCACATGGAGCACCAAGATCACCAAATGATATATTAACATTTTCAAAAAACCCAAAGGGTCTACTAGACCAAAGAGTAATACAATAACTCCGTGAATGCTTCAGATCCGTGTACGTGGCTTACTTGATGCATGGTTCATGGATGGCGATGAGGAGGGGTACTTAGGTGAGCAACTACATGCAACAGTGCCAATGATTAACTAGAAGCTAGTGTTTGCCTCAGTTTCAAGACAGGGTAGTCATCCAGTAATCACTTATCATTATAAAGATAAGATTGGGGTCTTAAAAGAATCAAGCAAAGGAACTCGCCCCCAATGCAACTCAAGCTAAAAGATACAGAATAAGCAAAGGTCAATGCAGCTCGGAAAGAAGGCGAGCGGGCAATGTATCATAAAGGTAGAGCGGTGGTTGAGGATTAACCTAATCACAAGCTAAAACTTTAAAAAAAACAATAAGAGTTGATCTTTAGTGAAGGTAATTGTACTTGATGCTTAACATTGCAAATTTTCTACTTTAGTAGGAAGTTTTTATGTATGTTTTCTTTTCTAGGCCAAAGATTTAGCTCAAGACCGACATGACCTTTCAATTATGCATTTGGTCTCGTAGGTCATTTTGGCCTTCTGCAAATGTGAATACGTCTCTCTCTCTCTCTCTCTCTCTCTCTCTCAAGGCTTGTAAGAAACTTCCATGCATAGCTATGACACCCCTCCAAAAAATTTAGGCTCAACTAAAAAAAGGGAATATTATTTTCAAAAAAAGTTTTCCAGTGCATTTTTGTTCCATCTGCAACATTCCAGAGAGTGTACCTCTACAGCTCCAGTGTCCATCCTGGGATTGAAGGCCTCCTTTGGTCGGGCTCGCAAGCGACCTTCTACCATGATGACATACTCAAGCCGCATCTTTTCCCCCACATAGTGAGCGTGGGGGTAGTTGTCAGGGTCTGTGGTGACCTTTACATGAGGAAAACACAAGAAGACAACCCCCTGAATTCTTCAGCATATAGCCCATGGCTACACAAGCAGGGCTAGAAAAAAACAGAAGGGAAAAGGAAACTGAAAGGGGGGAAGAACGGAAGCAAAAGACTTACCATCAACAGAAACAAAGGACCAAAGAAACCCTAACTTCCTTCTTATAAAATCAAGGAAACAGGCAAAGTTAAAAGAGAGGACAGACAGAAGCTGGGAGACGTAGCTTGCGACGGCTTACCTGAACAATGCCCGTGTGATCTCGGAGGGTTATGAAGGTTACTGTTCCATGGATTCGATGCAAAGCCACCCAGCCACAGAGGCGAACGCGATCCCCGGCATGCTCGAGGCGGAGTGTCCCACAGCCATGGCTGCGGGAGGTCCATCGAAGGGACTCGGAGAGGAGGGAAAGGGGGGGAGACTGCTGCTGCTGCTGCTCGGGCTTAGCGACGGTGAAGCTTGATGATGGTGGTGGTGGTGGTGGTGGTGAGGTCGAGGAGGAGGAGATTATGGGGAGGGCGTGCCTGGATACCGAAGAGAAGCGGCAGAGGCGAGGGGAAGACGAGAGCAAAAACTGCGGGAAGCGGTAGGAGATGAAGGGTAAGGATGTCGGTAGTGGAGAGCAGAAGACGAGACGAGCTGCAGCTGCCATAGCAGCCACCTTCTGCTCCCTGCACAAGTAAGAGCAAATGTTTTGGATTGAATTAGGCCCTTCCACCCAAGAATGGTTTTTTAGTCGCATTTTGCCATTAATTTGCAGCGGTTATTTGCAATGTTTCACTAAGGTTCTCCTTTAAGGCTTCATCATGAGTTTTTTTTAGCAAGTATCCACAATTACCTATTACATATTAGCCATGGACAACCAAGGCACAAGCAGATGAGAGAAAAAAGAAATCCTGGATTTTTAAAAAATAAGAGAAAAAAATCCCTTCAATTGACCTTTTGTATTCGATTGATTCTTTGTATTCCGGCTTCCATTCCTACATTTCGCTTCTTGATGTCTTTTACATACCGCAGCAACGCGCAAGTTGAGTACTAGTTACATATTAACCATGGACAACCAAGGCACAAGGAGAGGAGAGAAAAAAGAAATCCTGGATTTCTAAAAAATAAGAGGAAAAAATCCCTTCAATTGACCCTTTGTATTCTGATTGACCCTTTGTATTCTGGCTTCCATTGCTGTGTTTCGCTTCTTACATACCGCAGCAACACACAGGTTGAGTACTGGTCTTCCTTAATTAGTAGAAGACGAATATATATATGTGCATCTCTCCCTCTGCTCTTTGCAAAGCAGGAGGCCATCCTCCCTCTCTCTTTCTCTCCCTCTGCTCTTTGCAAAGCAGGAGGCCATCCTCCCTCTCTCACAGGTTTAGGAGCTTACTTGGAGTGCAGTGTGTGGAGTGAGCTAGAGGGGGAGTGTTGAGATATGGAGCTTAACTTAGTGCTACGAGATGGACATTGATGACCTGCCAGGGTGATAGCTTTCGCACTTATGTCATTGACACGGTTGGTGCGATTATGGCTGGTATATTGCCAGTGGATGACAGGCTGTGTGAGAGCCACTTTGGAGTACTAGAGTTATGGCATAGTTATAGCGCCAGCTCATATAGTCGGGTTCACACTATAGACCAACCACTTTGTATATCATTGTAGGAGAGTACTTTCCCTTTATGTATATACTCTTATTTGGTTGTAGAGAAGAGAAGAAGATAGAAGAAAACTCAGCCCTCCATCTCTCTCTTGTGTCTTGCACTCTCTTGTGTGAGGAACTCAAGCTCTCTCCCCCGCATTCTCTTGTGTCTTGCACTCTCTTGTGTGTGTGTGTGTGTTTACTTGTAAGGAACTCAAGCTCTCTCTCTCCCCCGCATTCTCTTTAACAAAGACCAAGCAAACTCACCACACACAAAGCTCAGGATCAGAGTAATATGTCTCAATCATGTATGCTCAAGTGGCTATTGAAAGGATAGCCAACAAGCACGTAGACTTTTCACCACTTCATTGCACTAGACATTGAGAGAAGGAGTATAGCAAAACTCGATCACACAAGGGTACCAACACGGTCTTGAAATTATAGCAGTAGTGGGTTTTGTAGTCTTCGAGGTCTTCACAATTGTCCACAAGATTAAGGCCTTCACTTGAGGATGGCCTTCTTAATGTGCTTCACAAGCTTCACTCCTCAATGGCCTTCAAGAGCTTCACTTCAAAAGATCACC
The DNA here is from genome assembly GCF_041138505.1 of Cibotium barometz. Classification (NCBI taxonomy): domain Eukaryota; kingdom Viridiplantae; phylum Streptophyta; class Polypodiopsida; order Cyatheales; family Cibotiaceae; genus Cibotium; species Cibotium barometz. The sequence continues at coordinate 921,462 of NC_141078.1, read as the reverse complement.
TCGCACACCCTTCCCCTTCTTCAACTTTTAGTTAAGCACCATCTTCTTCAATCTTCTCTCTTCCTTTCGAGCTGTTCACTTCAAAAGATCACCTCTGTCGCTACGCACACCCTTCCCCTTCTTCAACTTTTAGTTAAGCACCATCTTCTTCAATCTTCTCTCTTCCTGCTGTTCACAATGAGCTTCCCCTTGCAGCTCGACCTTAACAGTAGTGTTTCTGGCCCTCACTCTCCCTTCTGTTCTTCCTGACGAGCTCCTTCACCCTATTTTATAGTGTTACGAGGCGTTGTGAGAATTTTGGCAAGCTTGCTAAGTGGCCGGACATGCTATTGCTTCACCATTACTTCTCGATCAGTCCCAACGCTGCTGCCATGTCGCTCCGTCATCACCTTTCTCTACGTTGCTATATATTGCGCCTTCATTTATGCCAAAGAGAGGGCCCCCAATGCCTATCTCGAGCGATCAGTCGGCTCATTGCCACGCCATGCCCATGTGGGCTCCTGCTCCATACTCTTAACTATTATTATCCTCTCGCTCCACCACCATCATACATACACCAACTAGCTGCCACGCTGCATACACACCACTAATGCATGGTTGTCGACCACATGACTGCTCATAGTCTCCATTTATGAAAGTTTTATAAAACCTTAGTGTATTTTTTGAAGGATAGCCCAAAGCCATTGTTCACATGGCTAGGCTCCCACTTAACAAGTCCATCACAACACTACCACATCCACTTGTCCGTGGCCACCACTCTCTCCCTAAAGCAAGTTTTTGAAGATGTGATAGCTACACCTTCATCATCGATCCAATGTCCAAGTGAGTCAATGGCACCGTATACCATCAAAGTCTCTGAGATCAAGAGTGCGATGTCATTAAGAGCTTCTTTAGAAGAGTTGTTATCATCCCTTGAGTCTTGTCACAAACATATACACATTGTGCAACAAGCAACATGCTACATATACACATTGTGCAACAAGCAACATGCTATATATACAAAGATGAATTGATGCATCACTCAAACCATAATGCAAGAAGAGTAGTTGATCATTAGTACATCCCCATCAAAGGATCCTACTACTACTACTCCGATCACAAACACAAAGTGCATTCATTTGAGCATACCAAAGCTCAACACACACTGCCTTGGTTACTTATGTACAAGGTTTTGGGGTTTGCCATTTTCTCCTAACAACGTGCTCAACTCTCCCTGTCTCCACTCTCAAGGGATGGGATGAAACTTGTATATGGCCAATCACAATCCGCATGGCATGGGACATGTGAAGATTTAGGTAGCCCAGTTGTTGGATGAATCCATCCTCAGTGAGCGTGCATAAGTGATCTCTGTAGAAGTGCATCTTCAGTGGGTGCTCCGAAGGTGTGATTCATGTGCAATGGGTGAAGATGAGAAGATCTAAGCAGATAATCTGGTTGGTGTCCTCATGTGAAAGAGCCAAAGAAAAGGGGAGTCCAAACTGTACTGAAGGGGTGGGAGGCAGTCCATGCAGAGCCCATACCTTGAGGAACCAAGTGGAAACTTGAGCATATCATACTACAGGGTGGCCCTCGAGTGCTAGTTATCTTGAAGACTTCAAGGCAAGCCTCGGGTACCTGTGGAGATCCATGTGACTAATGCGATGGAGATATGTGATTGTTTGGAAGAGTGCATCCTCTACCATCAGGGTGCAACAAACTCTATCTGGATAATTTGGTGTGTAATTTGGTGTGGGACTGATGGTTTGTCTGCCAACCCTCATCGGATAAATTTGGCCCCTAGAAGGCTGCTCCATACATCAAGGCTAGTGCAACAAAGGTGTACAAAAGCTAACCCTTTGTTCTAGGCTCCTGGAAATGTGCTTGGAAGCACTGCTGCTTAAGTAAGCTCAAGCCTGCATATCCTCGTGTCACTATAGCATGTGTTGCGGGGGATTGAAAGTGACATCCCTTGCAAGCTACTAGATTCTTCCACGAGAGAGAGAGAGAGAGAGAGAGAGAGAGAGAGAGAGAGGGCCTTTAACTACTTAGTAAAGAGTAGAGAAAGGGAGAGAAAGAGAGAGGAAGGATGGCCCTTTCAAGTGAGACACATCTAATCTTATGCATGTAAACTTCTATTCAAGCGGCATACCATGAACAGCTACAGTGGGTGTCTTGTTCATAATGTACACAGCAATTGCTACTACTTCTACCAAAAAATAATGTGGCATATTCTTTTCAGCCAGCAAGGCACATGCCACTTCTGCAATGTGCTTTTTTCTTTCTTTCTACACCACCATTCTATTGCAGAGTGTACCTGCATGTAAACTGTCTCTTGATTCCTTGCATCCTTAGGAAATTGCTAAACTCATTGGAGAAATATTTCTTGACCAAGGCTTTAAATCTTTGAAAGTGAGCAAACACCTCACTTTTCTCCTTCATGAAGTAAACCCACACTTTCCTAGTGTGGTCTCATTAATGAATGTAACATAATACCTACAACCTGCAATTGTTGCAATCTTGGTTGGTCCCCATACATTTGAATGTAATATGGCCTTACACTGACATTCTTTTCATATGGCAGAGCATGTTTGGCCTACTTACCAAGCTGGCATGCTTCACATACTTTGTGCATACCGTCAACCTTAAACTTTGGCAAACCTACAACAATATTTTGGGCTTGCATAGACTTCGGTCGTTCACATGACCAATGAATGCGCTTGTGCCATATGTCAATATCTGCAATGATACCCGTTTCATGTGCAAACATGGTTGCCTTTACTTAAGGCATGCTCACATCTAAAGCAAACATCATGTCATTTCTGTTACCCTTTGCAACCAAGCGACATTGATTTTTGAAGTCTTTCACAAAACATCCTTGAGGATTAAACCTCACTTGCAGACCTTGCTCAATCATCTGTCCAACAGAAACCATGTTCTTTGTAATATTTAGAACATGAAATACGTCTACCAAGTACTTCATTTTGCCATCCTGCATAGACAATGGCACTTTACCAACATGCGCAATGGGATGCGCAGTATCATCACATGTTTCTACATAATCTAGTTTTTCCATTTTCTACATGTCTCTAAACCACTCAGCATGATTGGTCATGTGGTTAGAGGCGCTAGAATCCACATACCATGTAGAGATTGAGATCCTGACACATCTCATGTTATGGAACTGAGCATGTGTTGCATCACAAACAGCTACTCACTTCTGTCATCACCTCCCTATTTACTAAATGATGCATAGTTGCCTTGCTGCAACTTTCCACTTTTAATGTCATCCTGCTTTTTATAGCAGTCCTTTGCCGTGTGCCCTGGTTTGCCACAATAATAGCACTCTATGCTATTTGCATTCTGATTTCTTTGCCAACCACCTCAGCCTCTTTGGCTCCCCTTGGCCTCTTCCACTTGTGTATGATTGCTGCTGCTGTGCGAATCATTGGACTGTTGTCCATAATTATGATTTCCTTGTCGACCTCCACCTTGGCCTCGACCACGACCTCTACCTTTGTCTCTATGTGAAGTAGAGTAAAAGGCATGTTCTGATGTGTTCTTGCTTTGTGAAGAAGAGTCCTCACCTAGTGACTTTTCTTCTATTAACAACAAACAATAGACACCAAGTCCTGAAAGTTGGGAATATTCTCCCTGACTGCAATGGAGGTCTTGAATGGCTTGTACTCTTTGCCAAGCCCATTCAAATAGACACTCACCAAATCATAATCTTCCAGCGATACATTGATGGACCCAAGGGATTCAACAATGCCCTTGATCTTTAAAGCATACTCATTGATAGACATGCTTTTTTTCCGCAGTATGCAACTCTCTTGCTTTAGTTGCTATTTTCTTACCTTTGTATTGGTATGGAACATCTGCACCAAGTTTTGTCACATAACTGCTAGAGTGTTGGCATCTCGTATGTGTCATATCATCATGTCTGTGACACTAATTGAAAGCCAATACATGACTTTCCTTGCACCCTGGTTCCAATCCTTGAATGCCTTTATGTCTGCTGGAGTGGCATTCTCTTCAAACAACTCAAGAGGCTCCTCATTGTCTCCTTCGACATAGTCCCAAAATCCTTAACCCCCATAAGGAAATTGGTCATTCTGAACATCCAGGCATGGAAGTTGTTCTTATTGAGCTTCTCACTGACAATCTGATTGATTTTGTCAGACATGTTTTCCAGCAACAATCAAAAAATTGCAACAGACAATTTCTATATGCAACCTGTAACATAGTAGTATCTTTTGTGACTACTGCAAATGGTACTTCAGCACAACTTATAAGTCACCAGATCTGATCAAAGTACATGTACATACACCCAATGTAAGCAATATATTTGCAAACACTGTTTACACTCCCAAAATGCACTGCTGCACTGTAATAACTAGGTTTTAACCAGAGACAATTCTCAACCAGAACTTCCTGAAATGTCAAAAATACCTTGCAACGTCTGACCGCAAAACTGCAGTACAAAGTACTACATACCACACAAGCATCTCCAAGCCTACGAAGACAACTCCACAATCGGAGATGTGTAGCTCCCGGAGTTACCGAGGGGTGTTGTACCTAAACTGAGAAAGGAAAGAGATGATGATGCTCTTACCTTGTGCACTGCTTCCTTGTGTCTTGTATTTTAATGGTCCCAAAATAATTAAGTAAAGTAGCATCCTGTGCACACTTGATGACTTGAGAGATACCAAAACTATTAATGGTCCCAAAACAATTGATTGACACTTGATAGCTTGAGAGATTACACCAAAAACTATCAATGGTCCCAAAACAATTAATTAAAGTTGTGTCTAGTGCATGCTTGAAGACTTGGGAGATTATACTTATTGTATTTAATACAATGCCTACAATTCAATTTCATTAGTTACAATGCCTACACTTAAATTTCATTAAGTAGTCATGCTAAGTAGGGTCAAATATAGGAGTTAATAGGGTTCGTTGCATGACTAACCAATTAGGCTCAGCTACATGCATTTAATAGTGTGATTTTTTAAGTTCCTCAAGTCTACATTGGATGCAACTCTTAGTTCAACAAATTCAAGCCTTATTGTTTGTTTTCTAAGATTGAAAAGTAATGTTTGTTCTTATATAAAATCTATCTTTGTGATTCCTTTATAGAATGTATTGTACTCGTTTGTTTCTCCTCCATCTCGACCCATGCAGTGTGGAATTGCAATTCCTTTATAGAATGTATTGTACTAGTCTTTTTCTCCTCCATCCACCTTGCAATGTGGAATTGTAATGGGACACTATGGTTTGATCTCACCAATTTTATGAAAGGTCTTTTGGTGGTCAATGGATACACATAAGAGTTTTCACATATAACTGAAACCATAACTCTTGGAGGGGTTCAAGGATTAGGGGGGAGTGGTAGTATTGTTTAGAGACCATCTTAGCCACATGGTCACAATAGTGAAAAGGGATGAGGAAACTAGATTCATGTGGGTTAAGCTTACCTTTCTGAAAAGGCAGAGATAATACATTGTTATATGTTGCTTCTTCCTCCCACTAAACACATCGAGTTTCTCCTCGTAGGACTCTTCCTTGTACATGCCACTTTATAGTAGCATTACTAATTTTTTAACGCATGGAGATATCCTATTGGTGAGAGACTTCAAGGCATGCACATAGAGCTTCCAATATCAATCATATGATTTTGATTAAGACCCAACCATCATGTATGAACTTAAACTTGACCCCACTAAAATGGGTACAAATAGGACCTCGAAGGACATGGGATTCATGGTAGTGGATAGAGCCTTACTAGACATGGGTGGGGCACATAACTTTATCATTTTAGTGACATGCCTAGATTCCCCATTCTAGAGGATTCACATGTTTCCCACCACAACAGGAGGAGGGAGTAGAACAATGGACTACTTGATTGGATCCTAGATACCTTGCTTTCAAAATTTGAGGATTGCCCTATTCAATACCTTGCCCCAATCACAAAGGTCCACTTCCACCAGGACTTAGACTGCATATATGGGGATCACATATGGTGCCACCTCTCAAGTATTAACCTACACACTACCTTGCTATAACTACTATCACCGCTCGCTCTCATCTATCCCCTCCATGAGTTAGACCAAGCCACGTACACTTGCACTAACCACCAACAAAATTGAGCCCAGATTGTAGCTGGTATAATGAAGAATCTAAAGCCTACAGCTTGCAACTCTGCCAAGATCAAGTAAGGGGAATCATTCACAGCATGCCAAGCACAAGTGGGAGGAGGAGTTTTACATATTGTTTCTAAGTGCAGATAGTTCCAAGGCATGGCAGATACTGGAGGAGAAGAGGTCCCCCACTCCCATCATAGACCCATCTACATGGCATGTGTATGCACAAAGACTCTATGATGTTCCAACCCAACCCATCTTTGACACATCTCAGATACCTTGACCAACAAGATCCTCCCTCTTCTCTATTGACAATGTCACTAGGGCCATACACACAAGCCTAAATATAGGAAGGCCAAGACCATGATCTCCAAACTAAGCACATTATACATGCATGTGACACCTTGGCACCATGATCTCCAAACTAAGCACATTATACATGCATACATGCACGTGACACCTTGGCAACCCTCCTGGCTTAACTGTTCCATCAACATTACCATATGCCAAGGTCTTCCCCATCTTGGGCCACCAACACTATTGCATCATCATGATTGGGCATACCTTAGCCAAAGTCGCGGTTTAGTCCTAGAGGTAGAAATCAACAACCATGTATAGAGATGCAGGTAACGAGGCAAGGGGAAGGCAGGATTTAGGAGATCTTTCTCAATATTAGACCACATCTTCACTCTCAGAGCTATCATTGAGGAGGCCAAGCCTAGGGCCAAGAATGTGTATTGTTGTTTTGTGGACTTCCAAGCATTTGATAGTGTCCCATGGGCTTGTCTATTCAAAACACTCCAGGAGATTCCTATCCCAACAGATATGATATGGGGGGCTCTCACATTACATGAATGATAGGGAGAGTTCAAGAACCTAGAAAGATACCATTGAGGCAAAGCAAGGCTACCTGCTATCACCCACCCTCTTTGGCCTCTACATCCATGCGGTTGAGAGCTTTATTGACATGCTAGGAGGCATTGGATCCATGGATCCGCACTAACTAATATACATTAATACCTATCCTCTATGCTTATGACATTGTCCTAATTTCATATTCAAGGGAAGGGCTTTCAAGGCATCTAGATGCTTTGCGAGCCTTTTGTGAGATGAGTAAGACCTTATGGTAAACCTAGGGAAGCCAAAATTAGATAGCTCTAAGGCAACAACAACAACAAAAATTAGATAGCTCTAAGGCAACAACAAAAAGACATTTGGATAGCAGTGGACGCGGGGAGGTGTCATGAGGCCTAAATAACATACACATATGATATGAGGGCATGTAACCTTGGCTAGGTTGGAGAGACAATACCCAGCATAAAACTATGGTTTTTTGATCCTTTGGTCACACTTGTGTAGCCGTTATATGGTAGTGATGTGTGGATTTAAGTGGAATACTTTTCTTTTTCCTTGGCCTCTAAGTACTGCGTTGAGGAAGAGACTTTGACTGTGTCGAGGCACCCAAATTTGATTGGCACCTTCATAGTAGCCTTGAGCTACAAGTAGCTGCCTCGCCACCCATATTTTGATACCATTAAGATACCTTGATTTGTGTTGTCTTGGTGGATTTTTCTTTTTGGTGGAAGTGGAAGGTTTTGGGCCCTCCACATTGGTTGGCGTTGAGGCTCCAAGTTTGAGACTCATGGGCATTGTTGATGATGAGGTTAGAGTCTCTTGCTGTAGAGTGGTGGTTGGTGATGTGGAGGCTTTTGAGCATGCAACCCCCTCTTGTGATGAGATTGGTTGATGAAGAGGCATTTGCTACGGGGCTTTTGCCTTGAGTTACTTCTTTGAGATAGATGGTTTCGGTTGGGGATATTCTATAATAGGACTAGCAGGGTTGATTGCGTGGTTTTGGCATTAGACTTTGTTGGTGAGGATGGAGTGGAAGGGGTAGATTCTTTGTTCGAGTTAGTCATAAATGCAGATCGTAGCATTGTATAGAGAGGCTTATGTGGAAGAGGCTTGTAACTTTTTGCATTAAGCATCATAGAAATTTATTCGAGTTGGATCCTCTTATGTGAAAGCATAATGGTGTTTGGGTAGTAATAGTCCATTTATGTCCCAAGATCAAATCTTCTTCCAACACATACTCAACCACAAAAAACTTACAAGGGGGTTAGTTTCAATATACATTGTATGTTCAAAGTACCCCAGACATGGCATGTTCAAGTCTTGTGTAAATGGAATTCTTTCAGGAGGATGAGCCGTGAGTGTTGGTTGAGCCAACAAGTCACATAACTCGAGGGTCATGAAATTCTACTCTCATGTTGGATAAAGATGTGCTTGAATTGTGGTGGTGATTATATTGGAAAGTTCCAATCCAACCATAATTCTTGGGATATTCTCAGTAAGATATGTTGAAAGTTCCAGCTCCTCCAAGGTCTCTTCCTCTTGTAAGAGCAATTGCACAATGCTTGCAAGAGTGTTCAAGGTAACTGTTTTCATGGATTCATCAAGTGAATGCAACGAGTCATGTATCCAAGTTCCACCAAGAACGACATCATACTCAAGGGAATCTGGGGTAATATGGAATCTAAATTCCACATCTCCACCGATTGTTTAAGTAGCATAGCTAAAGTAACCTGGAACTTCAATGTTTTGTCCATTTGGCTCCTCTTGCAAGACCATTGTCTTTAGGGATGAGTTTAGGTTGCCCCAATGACACCCAAGTGTCTATTATCGGGATGTTATGACTAGCTCGAGGGCTAATCAACACGCGTTGAGGCACATTATACGAATCATGCGATTGAAAAAGCACGTGAGGAATTCGATGAATTCCTTACAAAATTAAAGCAATCTCTCAAATCCTTGTTTGGAGTAGTGCTCTTCCCTTGAAGCCAGCAAAGTGTCAGCACTTGCACCTTTAAAGGCTAAACATGAGTTATACCAAGACATAAAGAGCTCCATAGAACAGGACTGTGAGGATTCACAAATTTCCAAATAGACCTTAGTTAGAATTGTCAAAGGACCAAGTGGGCCATTGTACACATTGGGTACTCTTGAAAAAGCTGAGAGATAAAAAGAGGATGAAAGTGAATGGGAATATGAAACCGAAATGGGCTCTAAAGCTAAAATAAAAATTGAAATATCCATGGTTCCTCTTGAAGATTCTAGGATGGTACAGTTAGATTTCCCTACGGGCAATGATGTTAATCGTAATAATGACTCCTCTATAAAGAGTACATCTTCCTCTTGAAAGGGGAAGCGATACTCCTTTGGGTTTTGTATTTTGGTTTTTTTTAAGGATTAGCATTATGAGGTTCAATCACCGGTGATCCTGTATGACACTCAACAATGCTAAGCATGCTTTCCTTTACGTTTTGCATATGTCATGTGATCATGATTTTCAATTTGGGGTGGTTGGGCGGGTTCTAGTTTCTTGATTGGTCTGTGAGGTGCACCTACTGCCGAATCAGAACTTGTTTCATCCTCACTTAGAGGCATACTAAAACTTGTTTCATCTTTTGACTTTCTTTGGATCGTCAGGTTTTCAATATGTTTACCCATACGACGAGAACAATTTTTCTTTCGGGCTTTTGTATTCTATGTCACACATATGGGTGTTGTGGTTTGTGTGGTAGCCTTTGAGGTGGATGCTTCTGCAGCATGTGTAGCTTATGGCTCTTTTGGGGTTATGTCCTCCACAGGCTCTTTTTTCCTGTCCTTTATTTTAGCTTTGGTGTCGATAGTTTGTCACCCCTTGTCCTTTTTGGGTTTAGAAGGTTTTGCTTTTTCTTTTGGTTCCTGTTTTAAAGCATGTTCTTCTAACCATTTCAAAGTATTGTCTTTTGCATTCTTTTTTACTGTTTCTCATGTCTTGGATTGTAAGCATGTAAGCACATTCAAAGGTACCATAGACAATTGCCCGTTTTGTACGCTTAAGATATTAAGAGTTGTATTTTGTGAGACAAGTTGCATTGAAGCAACTCGCCTTGGGCAATCTTGGAGCATGTGATCAATGCCACATCATTCACACATGGGTTGCAAAGTGTCAATGACTATGGGCATGGAAGTATTCGAAACTGTGCAGTTTGCCACTTTGTGAGGGCCACGACAATAGAAACATTGAAGTGTTTGTTTAACTGCTTCTTGAGCAGCTTCTACCCTTTGGACTGTTTCTGGTGCAAGGGAGATGGAGGTTTTGAGTTAATTGTTGATGAATTGGGACATAGGGTTATGTCATGGCCAAAGGTTTTGCAATATATACAGTACAGAAAAATAGGTGCCTTGTATGCATAATGGGGATTGGGAGAGTCATAGTGATTACACTAAACACAAGGCATTTTGCTTATCACTTAAAGAGGCATTAGGATGTTTGTTTTTGAAGGATCTCATCCTCTCTTAGAAATGTTGATTGGAAGCTTTTAAGCAAGCCTAAATAGAATTAAGGGAATGACAACTCCGAGATCAATTTTTTGTTAGCCATTGCTTCACTTGGTTTAGATGAGGAACATCTCGTATCCTGATCATCTTTCATCATGTTGTCATCTAACCGTATTCCTTCTTTACAACATTGATTGAATGTCCAGATTGGATACAATGATCAAATTGTGTAAGTTATTATTCTTTAAGTCCAGCATGAAACATCTCTTCAATTGAGCATCATTTAGTTTCTCCCATGGCTCACATCGTGAGTCCAAGATTTTAATCCGAAGGATAAAATCTCTCATGGTTTTGCTTGGATTACGCTCACTTGAAGAGTTATGTCGCTGCACTTCACTGATTACCTTGTGTTGAAAAGCCATGGATAAAAGTTGACTTAAAGGTCTTGAAGTTTGTCATGATCGCGGGCATCAATGTGATGAACCATTGACTAGCTTTTCCCACTAAGCATAGGTTCAGTGCATGTACCTTGGTGGGGTAGTTTGGATTTCCAAAGGCTTTGCATCACTGTTTAAACATTTGTATAAATTGAACATCAGTTATTCCATCATATTTGCCCATGATTTTGGAAATCTGTACAGTCGTGTTTTTGTATGAGTCATTGTGAGGCCATGTGTGAGTGCTTGTGGGTAGGACCTCATGTAGTCCTTGAGCAACCCCCCTTCCTAGATTAGTCAATATGTTCAATGTGTGGGCATTGAGGGGTTGAAAAGAGTTGGTACCTATAGGATTTGTGGGAATGTTACGTAAAGGACCAAATCCTGGTGGGGATTAAAGTGATAGGGGGTGTAAAACCTGATGACACGCTTGTTGTTGGCATGGCAAATGGTAATGGGAGGTGCATTTGGGGCAATGATAGCAATGGCTTGAAGATGTTAGCCATTGGGTTCAGTGAGGGTGTCGGCCCACATAGTCCCTCTATCGTTGCCATGTTTGATGCTGCCAACTGCTCCTTAATGAGCAAGCACGTGTTATTTTATTTTATTTTTTAGATTTTTTTTGGCTTTATATAATTTATGACAGCCTGTTACAGCTTGTTACAGCCTTAGGAGGTCTGGCGTACCCTTCGTTAGGTCAAATGAGTGTCCGTTTGCCCAAATTAGCTTAGACGCTATACGCACGTGAACGACCTCAGAGAGATATTTTTTCCAAAAAAAGTGCATGCTATTAGCATCCCAAATGGAAGAAGAGGTCCTAAAACCTATTTTTCATCATTGTCTCAAGATGATATTTTTTCCTTGTTTCACTGCCCAATTTTGAAGCTGTTCCATAAGGAATTTGGAAAAACTCTGTACAAGAGAGTTGTAGTATTTTTGGAGTAGTACAACTTTATCTCTCTTTCCCTCTTTTAGACTAATCAAGGGCTCTAATTAACCTTAATTAATTCACACCATTGAGCACATCTTTGGATAGAGCATGGAATTTCTAAGTTGTGTAGTATTATCAACTAATGTGTAAATTAAAGTATAATTAGAGATTAATTAAACTTTTAATTAATGTCTTCTCCTTATGCAAAATTAAAGCAAAAGAGAGCCAATTTCTTCCAATTGAAAAAGAAATTGATGCAATTAGGTGTTCTGATGCATCTAGATGCTCTTAAAACACCCAAGAACACTAATTTCCACCTCTTACATGAGCAATTTTGACTCCAAAAAATACATTTTATTAAAAAAATTACCTCTTGAATAAGATTAATCACCCTTAATGACAAAAATCAATCAATTAAGAGAGATTAGTCAATTTCAAGAGTTTTTTGATGGTTTTGAGAACTTTTTTCAATTATTAAGCTACTCCTAATGCTTGCTAACACTATAATGCATACAATTCAAACAAAAAAACACGCAAATCAAACAAAAATTAACGATTTAGCCTCTATGTTTAACTCCTAAAGAGAGCTAAAATTACTAAAAATTGCATTCTATTGCATTGTTTGATGCAATGGATGCAAATTAAGCCTAATACACTCTATGTGCAAGTTGTAGGAACATTAAAAACCACATTAACAACAACAAAAACAATAAATTAAGCTAAAACTTAAGCAAAAAAAGCATTCTTTACAAAACAAAAAAGAGAGGTATTTCTCACAAAATCACACACAAATCTCCATCAAATCCATATCTTTTTCATGGGAAACCATTAATAAAGACAATGAGCAATGTGTAATGCATAGATTAGAGAAAAACTATGAAAAAAGCCAAGGGATGACTCCCCGACAGTGGTGCCAAAAATGTTAATGGCTCACCCTAACCCCCCTTGAAATACATCCAACAAGAGATTACCTGGTGAACAGCAATTGTCATGAGGATCTTTCCAATGGCCGAGCTTGTAACCCTTGAGGTCTCCAAGCTCTACAACTCCTTGAGAAGCAATTCCACTGCACCTCCCGCGAGCGTTGTCACACCGCCGTGTTGCAGTACGTGTACTCGTTCCTCCTCTCACCTCACATCACTCACACGCACTCACTAGCATGCATTATAGAGAGAAATTAGGAAGAGAAAGACTCTAATGCACAATGGGAGAGTATCTTGTATTATGAGAGAAATTCACTTATATACATGGCCATAAGTGTTCACACTCACTTAAATTGTGGTCAACCAAGCACTTTAGGCTCATAAGAGGCCTAATACTATTACAATGACTTCTCTCATAATATATCCATGAAGTACATCACTTAGGACTTCATCCTAACTTACTACCACACACTCTTCAAGCGGGAATCACCATAAGTGCTTGGCCGTGAAACACTAGAGTTTGGATCTCACGCCGTGAAATAGCAGACTGCTATTTCACGACTTGAGATCTATTTGTCACGTTAGTGATGTGATCGTAAGCAATCAAATGCATGACATTATAGGATGAAAAAGAGCAAAATTGATCAAACAAAAAGGAGGAGATTCAATTGTAATCATAAAGAGAGTCGATGAAACAGTTAGCAGAGTTGCAAGCATGATTGATGAATCTTTAACATGAGAAACATGATGAGAATCGATTGAAGCATTAACATGTGAGAGCATATGAGCTCCTACCTGAGGAGTGGAAGCGGTGAAGTGTTGGGTTAATGAAGCGCGCACGATGGACACAATCGGCAGATTTTCCAAGAACAATAGGAGCAAAGTGCAAGAAAAGGGAAAGGTAAATGTGTATGGTCCAGTCGTCGGCATGGTAGCCATCTTAATTCAGGATAACACATGGCAAAAATCTTAATTGAGGATAACACATGGCAAAACGTGATTCGTTGGATTTTGTTGGCCGTTTCACGACGTGAAAACTCATAGCTCTTTCACGACATGAAAGATTTGTAGTTTTTCACGGCATGAAATGCTGCCAAGCGGAGGTTTTCACGTCCTGAAATGGTCACTTTCCCTTATCATGCAATTGGTGATACCCTAGATGGTCCTATATGCTCATTCAATCCAAGTCCCAAAAATATGCATGTAGAGAAATAGAAACCGAGCTTGTGAAACGTATGAACCTGTTTCACGGCGTGAAATGGGTTAGAGATTTCACGGCGTGAAATGCTTAACCTTTTACCTTGTACCCATTGAAAAATAAAGTCATTTCTTGGTATCTAGGTACTTGTCCCTTGTGTCAACTTCCTCTTGCCTTATTTCCTGCCCCCTCCGCGCAACGAATTTGGGGGTGCTAGCAGCGGAAGTAGCACTTCTTGCATGGGGCAAGAAGTAGCACTTCTTGCATGGGGCAAGGCCTCTCACTCAGGGCCTGGCCCATGAATATCTCAACAAGAGACTAATCCCTCGGTTCTTCCAAAACCGAGCCCAAAAAAACTTCCCTCACCCGAAAAGCACGAGCGAATCCTCGAGGATATTTTTATTCTAACGTAGTCAAGGTCATCACTGACCAAACTGATCCGACCAAACCTGTAAGTCACTTGGTCAGATCAAGGAAGAACTTGTACTTGGATCATAGAGACCAACACTTTTTTCCTCATCGAGAGACATAGCTGTTGATTCTTTTTCATAAAACAATTACTATCCGGGATTTACTTCATCTTTCGTACCATAACAGAATTGAGTCTCATTTTAGGGATCCATCAGTCCAGCCTAGCCCCATCCCATGGGTTAGCCAACCGCCCAACCACTGTAGTGATGGGATCCAATTAGGAATTTGGTTAGGTTTTGTCCCGGGTACCAGGGAAAAGAGTTCCCAAGTCCCCTAGCCGGTGCTTCATGCAAACTTCAAGATAGTCACACCACTTACACACCCAATATGAAATTGCTTGTTTCACATATTCAGTTGACTTTAAAACAATCTTTTAACGAAACCATAGTATCACTAATCATAATCCTCCAAAATATCCAGTTGAATTCTAATTTCCAATCATTCCTTCATCGGTGTACCTATGGCATCATTGGCAACAACCAGAACGCTCACCACTTGTCCACTCAGGGGCCTTTTCGATAGTTCCTAGCTCATAGTACCCGATAATATATTCACTTATAAAAATCCAAATGAAATCTCCGTTGTTGCAGATCAGCAAAGATCAACCAACAGATCCATATAAAAGAGCCATGGAATCATCCGTTGAGGACCAGCAAGGTCAATCAACTAGATCCATGCCCAAATTTAGAAAACAACTCTTACTCCTTGTTCCAATATCTCCTCGACGCATGCGTGGGTATCTTCGGTGACCCAGATCCCGAGCACCGTATGGTCAGCACCCTCTAGGATCCTTTGCAGGTCACCTAGCGCTTCACTCATAGGCCGCTTGCTTGGTCATTCATCCATCGTACCGGAAGCTCGCAATTTAAATCGAACCGAGGCTAGTCAAGACCTCGACTGACCTTGCTACGTGAGACGTCCTCCATTGACTCTGCAACTTTATTAGTTAGGTCTCCACGACCTCATTCACAAGTTGGTCAAAATGCTTCCCCAACATTCTTGACATAAAACAATCATTTAAAAACAGGTCAAATACAGTTTTTATAACGAACTTTCATCCTTCCACATTGTTCCACACATCAATCCACATTACTTAATCCAAGCCCAATCATATGTATTCCCATTATCCATCCATTCTCATCCAATCACATCATTTTCCATCTCATCACATCTTTCCACATTTATACTCATCACATCTCATCCACTCGCATCTACCCATATCCACATCTCATCACATCACATTCACTCACATCTCATCCATTCATATCTACCACCCCGATCCACATCACATCACATCTATTTCACCTCACATCCCATTCATTCACATCTATCCCGATTCACATCCCATCACATCTCATCCATTCACATCACATCTCATTCATCCACATTTATCCTGATTCACATCACATCACATCACATTCATTCACATCACATATCATCCATTCACATCTATCCTAATTTACATCACATCCATTTCACATCACATCTCATTCATTCACATCCCGATTCACATCTCATCCATTCACATCCCACATCATTCATTCATATCCTGATTTAAAATCTATCCCAATTTACATCATATCACATCACATCCATTCCACATCACATCTCACCCATTCATACTTATCCGAGTCACATCACATCACATCACATCCACATTCATCACATTCATTGTATCCCCATCCCATCACATACATTCTATCTACATTACATCATATCTCATTCATACATATCCCATCTCATTTATCCACATCCATCCAATCATTCACATGCACGACTATCCACATCTATTCAAACATTCACATTTATCACTTCACATCAACATATATTCACATCACATCACATCTCATCCACATCCACATCACATTCAGATCCACATCTCTTTACATCACATCACATCACATCCAGATCCACATCACATTCAGATCCACATCTCTTTACATTACACCATATCTCATCCACATCTACATCACATTCACATCTACATCCCTTTACATCACATCACATCACATTCTTTCACATACACATCTACATCCATTCTTTCATATACATATCCATATCCATTCTTTACATACACATCCACATCCATTCTTTCACATACACATCCACATCCATTTACTTCCCATCTCACCCTTTCACATATCCTCTCATCTCATTCTCATCTCATCATTCACATCCACATCCATTTACTTCACATCTCATCCACATTATTTTTCATTACACCATATCCTATCACATCCCATTTACATCTTATCACATCCCATTTACATCTTATCACATCCATTCACATCCCATTTACATCTTATCACATCCATTCACATCCTATCGCATCCCATTTACATCTTATCGCATCCATTCACATCCTATCGCATCCCATTTACATCTTATCACATCCATTCACATCCTATCACATCCCATTTAGTAGCTTTTTCTATTTCGATATTGATAATGGGATTTTTTCTAAATTTCTGCCAATTGCTTGACCTAGATAAAGGTTCTTTTTCTTGACCACTATTCCCATATTCTTTCTCAATTTCTCAAATGAATTATATTCAATATTCCTCTTTTGAATAAAAGAATTCATGGGATTTACAAAAATCAATTCTACCCATATTTTCACTTTTGATAAATAATCATAAATTGAATTATACTAAAAATTTCTCTTTTTTCCATTTAATTTCTTGAACCTCAAATATCATAGGAATTCCTCTGTGTATTTAATTATTTGCATTCCAATGTCATGGAAATTCCTCTTTTATCATAAAATAATTCTATCTAAAATTTCTCTTTTCTTTAATAAAATATCTATTAATTCAATATTCCAAGAATTCCACTTTTCCCATTTAAATGATTGAATTCCAAATGTCATAAGAATTCCTCTTTTATCATTTAAATATTTCTCATGCATAAAATAAATTTATCTAAAATTCATCTTTGAATTTAAATAAAATATCCATTAATTCCAATATGCTAGGAATTTCACTTTTCCTATTTAAATGATTGAATTCCAAATGTCATAGGAATTCCTCTTTTATCATTTAAATATAATTACCATAAATTTCTCTTTTCTTAATTATTTAATTATACATAAACTTTAAAAATTAGTTTTACATTGAATGTGACAAAAATCATTCTTTTAGCCTAGGATATTCAATCCTAGAATATGGTAGGAAGTCCTCTTTTCACGTTATGCATAAGAATGAATTATGTATCAATTTCTTAAAAATTTTACCATAGCTCCGCTGCTATTACTGACAAATTTTAATATTCTTGAAAAGAATAAGACATAGTAATGTAATTATGATAGTATAACTATCTTTTAACCTTAAATCCAATTTATGGATTTATCTCATAATATTACCATAATTTTCAAGAATATAAGTATAAAAAACCATTTTCTTAACCTCTAGTTTCACAAGCCTAGAGTTTGATTTGTGAATTTAGAATTTCTCCATGAGAAGCATCAATTGAATAGAGAATTGGTCATAGGAATGACCATTCTTTGGGAGAGAGAGAGAGATAAACGTAAAAGCATTCTAAGCATAAATGTAAACTTTTCGTAATTATTCATTACAACACTTAAGAAAATATTGATTTGCATTATAAACACTTAATTAAGAAACTTCTCAAGCTTGAGAGGGGTTGAGGAGTGAAAACATTGAGATAGTATAGAAAAAATCATAAAATCACACTTTACCTCTTGTTTTTGCTTGCTTCTCTATCATAGAAGAAGTCCCCAACCAATCAATTGGTTTGTGTGTTGAAGGGAAAGCTCCAAGGATGGTTGAAGAGAGAGAAGGGCTCCACTCTCTCCTTTAAGGGATAATAAAAAATATCATGATTTTAGTATAATACTGGCATGGTATAGCTCACAGATTTTTTTACAAAAGACTAAGGATCTATTTATAGGTGAGGGAGGCCTCTAACCAAGTCCAACTAGGTTCTAGAATTTTCCACGTTCAGTTTGGCGACAAGATTTGGACCTAGTTTGGCTCCCTTTTGATTTGGTTTGATCCAGGAGAGAAAAAAATATTAAAAACTCCACCACATGTGTGAAATAGGTGCCTCCTTGAAGTCCCCCCTTCTCCTTACCAAGGTGTCAAAAATGTATCATTATACCAAAATATCTCATTTTTTTAGTAATATCTCATAGTTTTTAACTAATAAACCTTGTACTCAATCAACTCTTCATCTTATGTAGGCATTTGCTCATTTTTGGGTATTTTCTTTTATTCATTGGATTTATCTCCTCCCCACACTTGGATTGATCCTATTGGCCTATATAGGAACCTTAATTGGACCATAATCCAAAAATTTCTGAAAATCTAGACCCTTAGGCTAGGGTCCTTTATACACATTTTCAATTAATTCTAATTGCACATTGGAAAGTTCTTTTTGAATTTATGTTTCAGGGGAAACCATTTTAGACACTAGGAGGATTTTTATATCCAAAAATATCTCAATTCTAGATTACCTCCCTCTAGACATTCTCTCTCTCCAGGCCAAAACAGGATAAAACATGATCTTTCTTCTATTTCAGAGAGGGGAATAATTACAAGATCAGAAGGGGAGCTTCTTACACCTCAAAAGCTAAGAGGGAGGAATCTTACATTGTAAGTATTTGTTGTAAATGCCTTAGTTTGGAATGGAAACTCCTAAATCGTCACTTGGTCAGATCAAGGAAGAACTTGCACTTGGATCATAGAGACCAACACTTTTTTCCTCATCGAGAGACATAGCTGTTGATTCTTTTTCATATAACAATTACTATCCGGGATTTACTTCATCTTTCGTACCATAACAGAATTGAGTCTCATTTTAGGGATCCATCAGTCCAGCCTAACCCCATCCCATGGGTTAGCCAACCGCCCAACCACTGTAGTGATGGGATCCAATTAGGAATTTGGCCGGGTTTTGTCCCGGGTACCAGGGAAAAGAGTTCCCAGGTCCCCTAGCCGGTGCTTCATGTAAACTTCAAGATAGTCACACCACTTACACACCCAATATGAAATTGCCTGTTTCACATATTCAGTTGACTTTAAAACAATCTTTTAACGAAACCATAGTATCACTGATTATAATCCTCCAAAATATCCGGTTGAATTCTAATTTCCAATCATTCCTTCATCGGTGTACCTATGGCATCATTGGCAACAACCAGAACGCTCACCACTTGTCCACTCAAGGGCCTTTTCCATAGTTCCTAGCTCATAGTACCCGGCAATATATTCACTTATAAAAATCCAAATGAAATCTCCGTTGCAGATCAGCAAAGATCAACCAACAGATCCATATAAAAGAGCCATGGAATCATCCGTTGAGGACCAGCAAGGTCAATCAACTAGATCCATGCCTAAATTTAGAAAACAACTCTTACTCCTTGTTCCAATATCTTCCTCGATGCATGCGTGGGTATCTTCGGTGACCCAGATCCCGAGCACCGTATGGTCAGCACCCTCTAGGATCCTTTGCAGGTCACCTAGCGCTTCACTCATAGGCCGCTTGCTTGGTCACTCATCCATCGTACCGGAAGCTCACGATTTAAATCGAACCGAGGCTAGTCAAGACCTCGACCGACCTTGCTACGTGAGACGTCCTCCGTTGACTCTGCAACTTTATTAGTTAGGTCTCCACGACCTCATTCACAAGTTGGTCAAAATGCTTCCCCAACATTCTTGACATAAAACAGTCATTTAAAAACAGGTCAAATACAGTTTCTATAACGAACTTTCATCCTTCCACATTATTCCACACATCAATCCACATTACTTAATCCAAGTCCAATCATATGTATTCCCATCGTCCATCCATTCTCATCCAATCACATCATTTTCCATCTCATCACATCTTTCCACATTTATACTCATCACATCTCATCCACTCGCATCTACCCATATCCACATCTCATCACATCACATTCACTCACATCTCATTCATTCATATCTACCACCCCGATCCACATCACATCACATCTATTTCACCTCACATCCCACTCATTCACATCTATCCCGATTCACATTCCATCACATCTCATCCATACCCATCACATCTCATCCATTCACATCACATCTCATTCATCCACATTTATCCTGATTCACATCACATCACATCACATTCATTCACATCACATATCATCCATTCACATCTATCCTAATTTACATCACATCTCATTCATTCACATCCCGATTCACATCTCATCCATTCACATCCCACATCATTCATTCATATCCTGATTCACATGACATCACATCTCATCCATTCACATCCCATATCATTTATTCACATCCCGATTCACATGACATCACATCTCATCCATTCACATCTAACCCAATTTACATCATATCACATCACATCCATTCCACATCACATCTCACCCATTCATACTTATCCGACTCACACCACATCACATCACATCCACATTCATCACATTAGTATCCCCATCCCATCACATACATTCTATCTACATTACATCACATCCACATCATATCTCATTCATACATATCCCATCTCATTCATCCACATCCATCCAATCATTCACATGCACGACTATCTACATCTATCCAAACATTCACATTTATCACTTCACATCAACATATATTCACATCACATCACATCTCATCCACATCCACATCACATTCAGATCCACATCTCTTTACATCACATCACATCTCATCCACATCCACATCACATTCAGATCCACATCTCTTTACATTACAACATATCTCATCCACATCTACATCACATTCACATCTACATCCCTTTACATCACATCACATCACATTCTTTCACATACACATCCACATCCATTCTTTCATATACATATCCATATCCATTCTTTACATACACATCCACATCCATTCTTTCATATACACATCCACATCCATTTACTTCCCATCTCACCCTTTCACATATCCTCTCATCTCATTCTCATCTCATTATTCACATCCACATCCATTTACTTCACATCCCATCCACATTATTTTTCATTACACCACATCCTATCACATCCATTCACATCCTATCGCATCCCATTTACATCTTATCGCATCCATTCACATCCTATCGCATCCCATTTACATCTTATCACATCCATTCACATCCTATCACATCCCATTTAGTAGCTTTTTCTATTTCGATATTGATAATGGGACTTTTTCTAAATTTCTGCCAATTGCTTGACCTAGATAAAGGTTATTTTTCTTGACCACTATTTCCATATTCTTTCTCAATTTCTCAAATGAATTATATTCAATATTCCTCTTTTGAATAAAAGAATTCATGGGATTTACAAAAATCAATTCTACCCATATTTTCACTTTTGATAAATAATCATAAATTGAATTATACTAAAAATTTCTCTTTTTTCCATTTAATTTCTTGAACCTCAAATATCATAGGAATTCCTCTGTGTATTTAATTATTTGCATTCCAATGTCATGGAAATTCCTCTTTTATCATAAAATAATTCTATCTAAAATTTCTCTTTTCTTTAATAAAATATCTATTAATTCAATATTCCAAGAATTCCACTTTTCCCATTTAAATGATTGAATTCCAAATGTCATAAGAATTCCTCTTTTATCATTTAAATATTTCTCATGCATAAAATAAATTTATCTAAAATTCATCTTTGAATTTAAATAAAATATCCATTAATTCCAATATGCTAGGAATTTCACTTTTCCTATTTAAATGATTGAATTCCAAATGTCATAGGAATTCCTCTTTTATCATTTAAATATAATTACCATAAATTTCTCTTTTCTTAATTATTTAATTATACATAAACTTTAAAAATTAGTTTTACATTGAATGTGACAAAAATCATTCTTTTAGCCTAGGATATTCAATCCTAGAATATGGTAGGAAGTCCTCTTTTCACGTTATGCATAAGAATGAATTATGTATCAATTTCTTAAAAATTTTACCATAGCTCCGCTGCTATTACTGACAAATTTTAATATTCTTGAAAAAAATAAGACATAGTAATGTAATTATGATAGTATAACTATCTTTTAACCTTAAATCCAATTTATGGATTTATCTCATAATATTACCATAATTTTCAAGAATATAAGTATAAAAAACTATTTTCTTAACCTCTAGCTTCACAAGCCTAGAGTTTGATTTGTGAATTTAGAATTTCTCCATGAGAAGCATCAATTGAATAGAGAATTGGTCATAGGAATGACCATTCTTTGGGAGAGAGAGAGAGATAAACGTAAAAGTATTCTAAGCATAAATGTAAACTTTTCGTAATTATTCATTACAACACTTAAGAAAATATTGATTTGCATTATAAACACTTAATTAAGAAACTTCTCAAGCTTGAGAGGGGTTGAGGAGTGAAAACATTGAGATAGTATAGAAAAAATCATAAAATCACACTTTACCTCTTGTTTTTGCTTGCTTCTCTATCATAGAAGAAGCCCCCAACCAATCAATTGGTTTGTGTGTTGAAAGGAAAGCTCCAAGGATGGTTGAAGAGAGAGAAGGGCTCCACTCTCTCCTTTAAGGGATAATAAAAAATATCATGATTTTAGTATAATACTGGCATGGTATAGCTCACAGATTTTTTTACAAAAGACTAAGGATCTATTTATAGGTGAGGGAGGCCTCTAACCAAGTCCAACTAGGTTCTAGAATTTTCCACGTTCAGTTTGGCGACAAGATTTGGACCTAGTTTGGCTCCCTTTTGATTTGGTTTGATCCAGGAGAGAAAAAAATATTAAAAACTCCACCACATGTGTGAAATAGGTGCCTCCTTGAAGTCCCCCCTTCTCCTTACCAAGGTGTCAAAAATGTATCATTATACCAAAATATCTCATTTTTTTAGTAATATCTCATAGTTTTTAACTAATAAACCTTGTACTCAATCAACTCTTCATCTTATGTAGGCATTTGCTCATTTTTGGGTTTTTTCTTTTATTCATAGGATTTATCTCCTCCCCACACTTGGATTGATCCTATTGGCCTATATAGGAACCTTAATTGGACCATAATCCAAAAATTTCTGAAAATCTAGACCCTTAGGCTAGGGTCCTTTATACACATTTTCAATTAATTCTAATTGCACATTGGAAAGTTCTTTTTGAATTTATGTTTCAGGGGAAACCATTTTAGACACTAGGAGGATTTTTATATCCAAAAATATCTCAATTCTAGATTACCTCCCTCTAGACATTCTCTCTCTCCAGGCCAAAACAGGATAAAACATGATCTTTCTTCTATTTCAGAGAGGGGAATAATTACAAGATCAGAAGGGGAGGTTCTTACACCTCAAAAGCTGAGGGAGGAATCTTACGTTGTAGGTATTTGTTGTAGATGCCTTAGTTTGGAATGGGAACTCCTAAATTTTCCTTCCATCAAATGGAGGAGAACATCAATGGAATCCTATTATGAATCTTGTGCTTGTGGGTCCACTTCCATGTTACCTTTGTCTAGAACTTGGCCCCGCTTGATCTCTTTGGTGGGTGACGTTGGTGGTGTTGCACTCTCTTGTTTACTTGGGTGAATGGTTTTCTTCCTTCAAACCAATTTCGATGCTGCCTTGACACATGATATAGTTGGGTCCTCTATCTTCTTGCATGTGGCTCTCGTCTTTTCTTTTGGGGGTGAATGCCAGGTTGGATTTTTGGTTGTCCCTTGGTACCCATACTTGCGTGGCTTCTTAATAGTATCCCTGGGCTGCTAGTAAGTCTTTTCTTACCCACCTCTTTTGAATGCTTAATGGTGCTCAGGCTTGTCTAGGTGGCTGCTTTATCTCCATGGCCTGGTTCTCTTGGCCCTTGCATGTATCCCTATTGTGCTGCCTTAACACCCCTAAGGTGTTGACATTATCATAATAGCCTTGGGCTTTGAGTTGGGACTTGGGAATCCATTGTTGCCTTGCTAGATACATATAGTGCTAAAAGCTCGAAGACATTCACCCATCGCACTGGTTGTGCGCACGCAAAGAAGGAAACGTGCTTCTTGATGCACTAGTTCAAAATAAGACGTCCAGTCATCCAAACGTGTTGCCTGTTGTAATCGCCCAATCGCTACCTTTGGAAACATTGCCCAATCGTCCAATCATGTTGCCTATTGTAGTGGCCCAGTCGCTACGTCATCGCTATGTCAATAGTAAGACGCTTCTCATTTCAATTCAGCTAGCAGACCTACCACACCTCGATTGAAATGGAATGATCATCTCAATCACTGTCTCAGGCAGTTGCTGTAGACAGTCTTGAGTGTTGAGATTTGTTAAAGGTTGATGCCTTTTCCATGGATTCTCCTGATTTGCTTGTTATTGGCATACCCATGTCATCTTCAATTGCTTGATTTTCTTTATTTAAGGGACTCCATAATGGGATGGTCAGGGGCTCATTGCCATGGTTGAGTTGCACTTGCCGTTTCTCCCATTGGATGATATAGTTGGTGGAACAAATCTAGGACCTTCCTAGTATCATGCCCTCTTCCATTGTACCTATAGGCATAACAAATACCTTCCCAACCAAGGGATTATTTTTGATGGAGATGGTAACATTTAAAAACCCCACGGTTTGCGTAATTGATAGATACACACTCCAAACCTGGGCATTAGTTTCCTCTAGGCGAGGTTTGTCCATAGCGCTACCATGTTTACATGTAACATTCTTCCCTAGAGTCTCTGTTTTATTTTGGCTTCCCTTGCCTTGGCTTCCACGTGTGCTTGTTTGATTTTTTCTTTTTCTAGCTATTTCTTTTGTTTCAAAAGATGCTCTTGTGCAAGCATTTCTTGGGTTAGGGGTCCGTAATACTTTTTTAGCGTGATTCCGTTGATATAACCCTCCATTTCTACCCTCCATTGATATAACCCTCCATTTCTACCCCATCGATAGTCTTGATTTTGATTGACCCTTGTGGGGTGGTCTCGGACACTCTAAAGGGTCTTAGCGTGATTCCGTTGATATAACCCTCCATTTCTACCCCATCGATAGTCTTGATTTTGATTGACCCTTGTGGGGTGGTCTCGGACACTCTAAAGGGTCTTAACCCTTAGTATTGCACTTTCTTTTTCTTGGTGCTTCCAACACCATACACTAAGGCAAGGTCCCCCTTTTTCAAGTTCTTTATATTTTAGGTTATGGTCAAACCAATGTTTCCTTTGTAGTTTCTTGACCATAATCCCATGCGATGTAATTAGATGTGTTCATTAAGTTTCTCCAAATCAATCAACCTCTTGGCTAACACATTCTATGTGAGCCTTCCTTGTACTATAATGCGCGTAGGCTTGGAACTAAGAACTCCATAGGCATTACCGCATCGATGCCGTAAGCTAGATGGAAAGGAGTATATCTCATCACTACCTTATACGATGTACAATAGGCCCAAAATTCTATAGTTAACTTGTGCTCCCAATCCGTTTGACTGGCCTCTAAGATCTTGGTCAAGATAGCACATAGAATTGAGCTCTTGCCTTTTTAAGCTTAGAAGCCACAATTGATGCTCTGCTTCAACTATCTTAATGTTAACCTCCAGTTCCTCAGATGTGGGAAAGAAGATTTGACTCATTTTAACAACATTTTCTTTGTCTCATCTAACCCGAGGAGTCATTCCACTAAGTCTCAAGGTGTTAGTTTTAGTGTTCCTAAGGCCAGATGTTAGGGCTATAGGTGTTGTTGTCCCATTTTGGAATGTGTCTTGTGCTCATTGACAGACCATTATCCACAAATTGAGCTTCGTCTTTTGTGCTGGGTTGGAGACCAAAGAATCCCCTGACTATATCAAAGATTCCATTGGATTTCGTAGGAGAAGCGGGTTTCCCTTTCTCTCCACGTTCGCAGTACCTTAGTCCCTTTTCCATGGATTTTTCACTACTGGTTTCTACAAGCGGTCAGATTTCTCCAAGCTGCAACACTCAATTGAGTGCTTTACTGAGCGACTTGAACCAATGCTTTTCTGGTAGGAAAGTCCTAGGTAATTAGATACAGTGTTGTCAGGGATAGGGTCGTCTCCTATAAGTTTTCCTAACCTCAAGTGTATGAGAAAATAGTTCAGCAGGCCAACTCACTATTTTAAATTTTATGGTTGGTTGTCTGTTAGAAGAACGACATTTCATGCCGTGAACTAGTTCTCACGTCGTGAACAGCTTGTGTTTCACACCTTGCAATTTCAAGCTAGATTTGCAGTAACTTGAGTCGGGGAGATTACAATAGTGCACTTATGACCCTCTCTTGCCCCTGATTTGACAATCCTTCAATCTGTGAACTCGACCTATCTCACGTTCATAAGATGGCAGATGTATTTCACGTTGTGAAATGCAGATGCATTTCATGTCACGAAATGTACCTGTTTCACGAGATAAGATTTTTTAAGTTTCCTTGTGTCAGTCGCGTCAGTAAGATACACTAACTTTAGTAAGGCAATCTTGAGATTTTCGATCTCACGCTGTGAAATGCAGATGCGTTTCACGTCGTGAAATGCTTTCCTCCACTTTCACACGTTTATCGGTCGAGCCAATAGAATGATTTTTTCAGTGATTTAGAGTTTGATTTCCCTGGCCAATGAATCCAAAATAGTCGTGCCTAGCAAAAAGGAATATAATGCAAGTCACAAACATAACCAATGGCTCCTTATTTTTGTGATTTTTTTTAAAGAATAGAAAAAAGAGTATCACTAACTGTTAAATCACGATAGCAAACTTGGTGATAAAAACAACAAAATCAGAAGTAAACCCAAGTGTTTCATTTCCTCCAAGCATACTTCAACTCACAGAACTTTCACAATTAATCTAATTCCTTCACTTCCACACAAACAATATCCACACATGCACTTCCATAATGTAAAGGCAACAATGAATCTTGCATAGTGGGAGTTGGAGCTCTACAAAGATGGAAGAAACAATGGTGGTTTCCCTGGCAGCGGTGCCAAAAATGCTATGGCCTACTGCACCTCCCAAGAGAACTCCACATATTCACCAATGGAACAAGCAATAGACAACAACCGTCATAGGGTACTTACAAATGTTCTGAGCTCACGTCCCTTGAGGCTCTCCAAGCTTGTTTGTAGAAGCTTCAATCATCCGATCTCCACCTCCACTCTGTCACCGTGGAGTCACTCACACCACAACCGTCGTACGAGGGTACTTACGAATGTTCCAAGCTCACATCCCTTGAGGCTCTCCAAGCTTGCTTGTAGAAGCTCCAATCCTCTAATCTCCACCTCCACTCTGTCAGCGTGGAGTCACTCACACCACAATGTAAGGCAATCGTCCTCTCACTCTCCCACACCCA
This sequence comes from Cibotium barometz, assembly GCF_041138505.1. Classification (NCBI taxonomy): domain Eukaryota; kingdom Viridiplantae; phylum Streptophyta; class Polypodiopsida; order Cyatheales; family Cibotiaceae; genus Cibotium; species Cibotium barometz. The sequence goes on along the minus strand of NC_141078.1, from coordinate 893,804 downwards.
AGCATAGAAGAGGCACATGCACTAGAGTACACACTCTCTCTCTCTCACTCTCCCACACCCAAGCATAGAAGAGGCACATGCACTAGAGTACACACTCTCTCTCTCTCACTCTCCCACACCCAAGCATAGAAGAGGCACATGCACTAGAGTACACTCTCTCTCTCTCTCTCTCTCTCTCTCTCTCTCTCTCTCTCACACACACACACACACACACACACACACACATACACAAGACAAGACAATTCATTTCTTTGAACCACTCACCCCATGACTTGTCATGTGGTTTGAAGCACCTGAATCAACATACCACACATCATCCTTACATGGTGCTACATCATTTCGAGACATAGCATTAACCACATGTTTCATAACAAACAATCTCTCATTATCCTCATTATACATGCTAGAGGACGCATAGCTGTTTTGCTGCACTTTTCCATTTCGCATGTCACTCTGCTTCTTATAGCAATCTGCCTTCACATGTCCAGGCTTACCATAGCAAAAACAACCTCGGGTATCATTATGCTGCCTTTGCCAATTACCATGAACTCATTGACTCCCCCTGCCTCTAAACTGGCCTCTTCCACCTGTGTGTTGTTGTTGCGAATCTTGGGACTGTTTTGTTGCTGTGCTGACTATAATTCTGATTACCTGTTCGGCACCACCTTGGCCACCTCCATGATCTCTACCTAAACTTGTGTAGAAGGCTTGCTGCTCTGAATGGTTTTTGTTTTGTTAAGACTGTTGATCATCACCCAAATTCTTCTCTTCAATAATCAGCATTGACACCAAATCTATGACGTTGGGAATGTTCTCTCGAGTTTGAATAGATGTCTTGAATGCCTTGTATTGTGGCCCAAGACCACGTAGACACACTTCCACCTTATCATCATCATCAACAGAAACACCAATTGATGCAAGGGATTCCACAATGCCCTTGATCTTCAAGGCATAATCATTCACAGACATATTTTTCTTCTCCACAGTATGAAGCTTATTCTTCAACTGAATCTTTTGTGCCTTGGTGTTAGTTTCATATAGCTTCATCAAGGTGTCCCATGCCTCCTTAGGTGACTTGGCATCCTATATATGCCCAATCATGGTATCTTGTATACTAATAGAAAGCCAATACATGACTTTCCTTGCTCCTTGATTCTAATCCTTAATTATTTTACATCTGACAGTTGGATTAATCTCTGGTATCTCTGGTGTCTCCTCATGTTCACCTTCAATGTAGTCCCAGTAACCTTTTCCCATCAGGAAATTTGTCAATCTAAACCTCTAAGCATGGAAGTTGTTCTTGTTAAGCTTCTCTGCAACAATCTGGTTTATTCCATCATTCCACATTTTGTCTGCAACACAAATTTACCAAAAACTATACTCTTGTTTGACCTGCACAAACTGTTATATTCTCTGCAAACGGCACTATACTGCACACAAGCAGTGACCTCAATTTGCATACATATACCTGGAAACTTTAAGACCTCTTTGCAGTACACACCGTGTCTGCACAACCAATCGCCCTTCCTACAGTTTCAAAAAGAGAGTTCTGCAGAGAATCGAAACTTACCTACAGTGCCCGTGAATGCCTACAAACTGAAAAACAAAGGTGGTCCAGATATGCCCGAAACGCGGTTTGGACCCAAAAATTTATCCAATGGGTGTTATAGTTGCCTTGTAGCTCTGCTCCCACGAACAAAGCTCCTCAATTGAAGTTCGTTTGCCAATGCCTCCCAAAGAGCTCCCGACAAGGGTGTAGTAGCCAACACAAAGGGGGAAGAGTAGATGGAGCTCTTACCCTCTTACCGCTTCTTGTTCTTCTCTTGCTTGCCACTCAGCCCTTAGCATAAATTAGGCTCTAATACCATGAAAAGATATAGGGGAGAAGAGAGCTTGAGCTCTTGCAAGTACACACACACTCACACAAATCTTAGAAGAGAACACACAAGGTGAGAGGCTGAAAATTCTTCTTCTTCTTCACACAACAAAAGAGGTCTACAAAGAAGATAAAGTGACTAAAACACATAATAGAGTATATAAAAGCAATCCATAATGTGAACACGCTAAGAGGAGTGGGTAGATGTGGACTAGTCAGTGTAGTCTAGCTGTAGAATCTCTGTGGGGCGAAGATATGTTGGTGCTAGCTACCAAACCCGCTGTGATGTAAATGTCGAACGGTCATGCAGGCGCCTTGTGAGTGTCAACTCATGTTGAGCTTGACATCTCAACAAGCATGTCGAGACAACATTGACCATACAGGCCACATGGAACATATGAATAATACATGTTACACCATGATGACATTAAGTATATAAACATATCAAGAAACTTGTTATATAACTATGTGAGGACCATATTAACTATACTAAGCTTGTCGAGACAATGTTGACCATGTGAAGATCATTAACAACCATTTTAAGCCCACCATGTGGACCATGATGAGCACACCATGAGAGATCCAAGCACATAGAGATCACATAGAACACATTTTGCCCAATATAAATCACATGGACTATATAGAGCATACCTAAAGGGAGACAAAGCATATTAAGATTACATACTATCAGAATATATTCGTGGTGTATTGATCATGTAAAGATTACATACTACCAAACTATATATGTGGGGACCAAGCATATTAAGATTACATACTATCGGACCATAATCGTGGTGTATTGATCATATAGACCACATGGGGACAATGCTAACCACATAAAGATCACATGTAGCCCATTGCCATCTTATACAAACCATACAAATCCAACCATGGGCTATACTAAGCACATACATTTCATTTGGAGGCCATCCCAATCATACACGTGCTATATGGACCATATAGGTCATACATACAACCCCTCACCATATAATAGGGATCATATAGACTAGATAATAGTTATAAATGAGCAACATTAAGGGCTATAATTGAGCACATATAGACCATATAAACTAGATAATAGTTATAAATGAGCAACATTAAGGGCTATAATGAGCACGTGAAGATCACTTATAGGCCATTTGAATCATACATGTGCTGTATACACTATGCAAACCATACGGGGACAATAACAACAGCAACTACATAAAGACGAAGATCACTTATAGGCCATGTGAATCATACATGTGCTGTATACACTATGCAAACCATACAGGGACAATAACAACAACAACTACATAAAGATGATATCTAACCCATTCCCACCTTATATGGACCATGCCGAGACCACGCATGAGCTATCCTATAAGCACATATAGAGACCACATGGACCATGCAACAAAGCTTAACGTGAGAAGACGAAGCATAAAGAGACCATTCCAACCATATAAGGGTCACATTAACTACACTAAGAGAAGACCAAGCATGTAAAGAGCCTATACACTCCACTGCACAGATGTATAGAACATAAGGACCATCCAAGGGCAATATAATTTATTCCACACATGTGTGGACCATATGGACCATCCATGGCCATGTGGACATGATACTAAGCATGATACTAAGCATGTAAATATCTCGAGCAATCCATTTTGACCATGTAAGTGATGTACCCATACAAGGGGGATTTTTTTGGTGAGCATTTTCTAGCGAGCACTTTTTGGGAATTGGACAAGCAGATTCCAAAAAGATACCCTCCCCCATCCATCGAGAGAGAGAGAGGGGGGAAGAGAGTTGGAGAGAGTTTCATGACATAACTATTTGAGAGGGAGAGGACGATAGATATCTAGAGGGAGTGAAAATAGAAAAACATGACAACATCACATCCTCTACATCGAGATTATTGCTTTAAACAGAAAATAAAACCAAGTTCATTCATGTACAACTTCCAAATATAGAAATGCGAAAACCATCATCTTTACTACTATGGGCCTCGCTTGTCCTCCGGGGTGAAGGCACAAAGTAAGTGAACGGGGTTCGTACCCTTCCACACTTCCTCTAGCAAGACACGCTCAGACGATTCATCAATAAAACCATGAGCTTGCCATATCGCAATTAAGCCCACCGCTTTGGCCTTAACTTGAGAAATAGCATCATCATTACTAGGAAGTGGAAAGCATGTGAGACCTTTCCATGCTTGTGCACCATCTATGGTCTTCTACTTGATCTCCATGTTGGCCTCCCTCTAGATACGCGCAACAACAACTTCAATGCTAATATTTGATGAAGCTATCACAAATAATACGAAGGAGGGTTTAGAGTAATTTACTCTACTAATAAGGCTTAGTGTGGGAATGGTGATTAACAAAGTGCTTTGGAGCTTATCTCTATATTTATAGCAGTGGGAGAGGTGTACTCTAGTTTTGCAAAACACAAAATAAGAACCAATTTTTATCTTTTTTAATGTCAATAACAAAGGCATCTTTCCTCGAATTTCTACACCATAATAATAAAGGCATATTTTTTACTCTTTTAGGGAAGAGCGAGTATATATTGGATTTTTTTAAATACATGCAATTTCAAATAAGGGGTTGCGTGTTTTGTGGAGCATCTTCACCCTCTCTCTTCTCTCTCTAGCTTGCCATTCCCCTCTCATTTTGGTAATATTTTGAACCGATGAATGCTCGTAAACGTGAATACCATTCAACAATACATGACCGCATTCTACAATACCATACCAGCTTGAAAATGCACAACCTACAACGCGAGGGGGGAGAGAGGGAGGGAGGGGGGGAGAAAGATATTACACAATTGAATCCTCTACAAAATGAGGTTGCTTCCACAGAGGTTACAAAAGTCCCAAAATACTATAGGTCAACTGATAATCCATTTGGATCAAGCCTAGCACGCGCAAATAAATGAAGTACAAGTGTTTGCATGCAAGATATGACTTCTTTTGGGATCCTCTATCTACAAAATTTGGGAATCTCTATCTACAAAATTTGGACATGTACAACACAGTTTGTCTTTCACATGAACATCATATTTTCCCATGTGTGCATCATCCCCATGCGATTTGATCTTGAAAACTTTATACTTGTGCTCCAGTCTGTGCACTTCTTCTACCACCATAGCTTTCATTTTCAAAGCAGCCTTTTATTTTTTTAATTGCTTCCTCTGATATCGACATGTGGTACTTGACTCTTATGCCCTTTTGCATGCTTGAGCCTCCAGCCTCTATGTTAGTAGTGGACCCATATGGTGGTTCTTGGGAAGTTGCGGTTGTAAATAACCTTGAAGCCCCATTGCTTCTCAGTGGGGTGGGCATAACACCTTCTATATTCTTGCTCTCCACCCGTTATCCACCTTCCCATAATGAATGTACCTCCTCGTCTGTGAGGTTAGTTCCTATAGCAACTGGCCATATCTTGGGTGGTGGATTGGGCTTTGGGTGTATGTTGGTGTCCACAATATAGTAATGAAGCACGTGGTTAGGGCAGAACCATATCCATTATCTAATGAAACCATTAGGGTGCTTGCGAGATAGCCTTCAAAAGATGGTGCAGGCACACCCTTTGTAGATCTGGCTATGTATTTCCCACACCTCTTAGCCCCATGAGGCGTTCTGCTACATGTGACCTTGCTGCCAATGCATGTCCTTTGGATTTTCCACATTGCTTCATTTACCTTGTGCTCAATGACACTCAACTTTGTGACTTCCCCTATTCGTTTTTGACCACCAGTGGGGATCATACTTATGCTCCATGGAGTCCATTCTTGAATGTGTTTCCATGGTTGGTGGGAACTGTAATATCACCATTATATTGCCTAGGAATCTCCACGGCCTTGATAACCTCTTTGACATTCAACAAAATCTTTGTTAATGTATTTCCCTTCTTCAAGCTCCAAAGGTATTCCAAAATGCTCTTACCATCTCCTCTTGCAATAGTGGATGAGCTTGATTAAGGGTGTTAATCACCTTTTATTTCGTGTGCACTTGGTACCTGTTGTGTCATTCTTTCTTGTTCTTACTGTTTTAAAGTAATTATTATTTTTAAAAAAATATTAATTAAAAAAATAAATTATGGGATATATACATATATATTCAAAAATTAGCATCCCTACATTCTCTCTCTCTCTCTCTCTCTCCCTCTCCCTCTCCCTCTCCTCCATCTTCTCTCTCTCCTCATGGAAGCCGATTTCCAATTCAAGGCAATGAAACTGAATGTTGTTTTGTTTTCAAGATGTCTACTAAAGGACCAGCCTTAGGTGTCAAACTCGTCAATATAATAAGGCATTCAAGGAATGGTGATCTAAGAAGAGCTTGGATCGAATTTTACCACACTAGACGCATCATGGATCAGGTAACAATGGCTTACCATGTTTATGATCCAAGGTAGTAACAATGGTATGTCGCTAGTAATAATGGCTTTTGAAAAAAAAAGCTTTTTGTTATTACCTCTTTTAGCATATTAAGTTTTAGTTGCAGCTTGCAGGAGCTTCTAACTATTGTAACTTGCGAGATGAAAGAGGAGGATAAGACTTCCCAGGTATTGTTTTGGGAGTCCATAAATAATGGCATGGTGACTCATAGATTTGAAAAGGCATAGTTCTTTGGTTTCATGGGGGCAGATAAAGCCTGAGCAAATTGGAATTCCATTAGAGAAGTCTACAATAAAGGGCAAAAAATGAAAAATCGGGAACACTCATGTTTATTTCATTGGGTACAAAGCCTAAATATGCATACTGCAAAGTATATTATAAAGGCCTTCCAAGGCGTGCATAAGAGCATGTGTGAGACATGGCGGACTGAGTCAACAAAAAAGGTTGCACTAGCGCAAGGGCGACTTAGAGAAGTCTACAATGAAGGGAAAAAAAATTAATGCTCATGTTTATTTCATTGGGTGCAAAGCCTAAATATACAAACTGCAAAGTATATTATAAAGGCCTTCCAAGGCGTGCATAAGAGCATGTGCGAGAAGTGGCGAACCAAGTCAACAAAAAAGGTTGCATGGCGTGGTGGAAATGTAAGAGATTCAAATATACCTGCCATGGACTGAGCTGGTGGGAAGTGCGCATTGCACATTGGGGCAATGTAATGATTTTAGTATATATAAGAACCATTGTCTTAAAAAACAGTGTCTTTAAAGATGTTTCTAATATGTCTCTAACTATTGCATAGGTGGAGAAGAGTGGTGATCAGTCATGCACACCACAAACAAACTTGTCAGAGTCTAAACATGGAAGCTAGTTAGCCAGGGAGGGTTTCAAACAAAAAATAACACTCTACAATGCATGTGTATCAGACATGGATAATGCTTTATTACAAAGTGCAAAGCAAAATTCATACATGATGGGCAAGCATATCGGAGTAGGTCCAAGTCTTGAAAAGCTCATTGAGAGGGCAAATGCGTATAATCCAAGCCCAACACAAGTTGTAAGGACAATAAAGAGTACCACTGCTAGTACACCCATGTACAAGTCCCCAACTCCTTTGACAGGTGATCGAGAATTAGTCTGACATAAGAGATGACAATGTAACATAATTGATATGGATGATGATGCTAGTCATAGACCTGAGGACAATGTGCATGTTAGAGATTGGAATTCTATTAAACATCACAGGAAAATACAATTTATGGATGAAGATGTGGACATAAGAAATGAATCGAGTGACAAAATCATGATACACAAGACATTTTGGGCAATTAGGAGAACTCCAAAGGGTAGCAGAGTAAATTGTTTGGGTTATATAGGTAGTAGTAAGTGTGGTCGCATAATTTTAGGATGTGCAAAAGGAGATTTTTTTCAACAAGGTTCCATGTTGCTGGGAAGACTAATGATGTGGTTTTGCAATAATGACATCATGCATGCATGGGTTGTGGATAAGAACATTGACCATCCCCCACGCAATGTGCCTACTATGTAAAGAGTAGGCACAAATCTGACGGTTGAGGAGGTCAATGCATTGGTGCTTATTTTGCAAGCCAGAGTAAGCCATTGGGAAGGGAGCAACAATCTCCATTGAGCTCAAGTCAACTAGAGTGCCTAGAGAAGAGACAAACATATTTAGAAATAATATGTCATGAGATGACCATCACACAAGATACAGATCAGGCATTTCATAAGAAACTGCAAAAAGGATCAAGAAAGCACTATTAATGCATAAGTTACACAAGTGCAGGTGTTTCAAACTTCCAAACATGAGGCTTTCACCATTGAGTTGTTTGGAGAAGGTTCTCATGTGGGAAGTTATGATGTGTATATCAAAATGCATCCATCATGCTCATGTCCATATTTTTGGGGAAGGGTCAAGCAGCAAAAACCCTACTTAGCATGTAAGCACTTGTACTTTGTGTACATGAGAGTCATGGGATTGAGCCAAAGTAAAAATATGTTTATTCACCAACCAATTTTGACAAAAATGGAGGTAACCAAATGTCTACACAGAGAACGAACTTACCCTGAATTGGTTTAGTGGGGGTAACTCATGTTCCTAATTTAACTTCAGAGATGTATGGGATGTGCAGAAATGTTATAGGGTATCATTTTATTGGAACAATTTCCATGGAGTAATTTTATTTGAGCTTGTATCATTTTATTGGGATGTATCCCTTTATTGGAGTAATTTTATTATGCTATAGAGAGAGCTTCAGAGAGATAGAGAAGTGTCTTGGGAACAAAAACACACCGTTGTCATTTTTGTATCCAAGGTATTTCTCCCTTAGGCAATCAAAGTGGTCTTTGGTTTCAGCTTCTCAAAAGAAAAAAACTTGGGTGGGGAGACATGCACCAAAAAAAAAAACACAAGAGCTTATAAAGTTACTCCATCAAATATGGATATTTTAGGTCACATAGCTAATAGTCAAGGGAGGTTGACATTTATATTTATCAAATATAGAGAATTTAGGTCATTGTTAGCATCACCTTGCTAACATGGGAGAAACACACATGCTCCTACACACACAGCCATGGAGTACACATGTACACATGAGCATGGAGTAGGAGGCATGGATCAATAACAAGATAAACATACATGCAAAGCATCATAACATCATAGTGTATTCCATATCCATGTATCACATATTGTGTGTCCAAGAATCATGTGTAAGAATCATATACATACCATATTCATAGTCATGTGTCCAATTTGCATACAAGAGCATGGAGTAGGAGGCATGGATCAATAACAAGATACAAGATAAACATACAAGCAAAGCATCATAACATCATAGTGTATTCCATATCCATGTATCAATATTGTGTGTCCAAGAATCATGTGTAAGAATCATATACATACCATAGTCATAGTCATGTCCAATTTGCATATACAAGAGGGGCTTTATATAGCCATCCAACCATGTGACTCTTGGGATACCCATGTGACTATTGGGCTCCCATAACCTCCACAAGATCCTAACTCCCCACTAGCCCTCTTATAACCACTTCTTGATATAACATCTTGTAATAACGAAATCCCATAACTCATTAGTTGAAGCTAATGCTACTAATACTAGGGGGTGTTCACACCCAAGCTAGGAGGTGTTCACACCCATCAACACCTCTCTTCCCCTTTGTTTAGTTGGGAGTGTACTGTTTCCTATCAATGCTAAGTGCATCATGAAATTTTGTGAATAAGTGGCTACCAGAAGGTACAATGCAAGCCATTTTAAGTTATATAATATATCATGTGGAACCACAAAAACTGATGGTGGTAGACCAAGGAGATGGTGGGAAGATGATTTCCACCAATCTGATGAAGTGTCCACAAGTATATGCTGATGAAGAGTCCACAAGTATATGCTGATGAAGAATCTTATCCATGGGCACTCAAGTGTGCTACCGTCTGTGTCGATGTAGCCACCTACTTCTGATCCATGTGTCTGGGAAGTCAGCTTCATCTCCAAAATTCCACAAGGTGAGTCCTCCCTTGGGTCCTGAAATTACAACATGCAACAAGTAACTGCATTTTAGAAATCATTACAGCATTTTCTTATGCTTTTAATATTTCATTTTGGTTTTTATTTGTTCCTTTTCCTTATAGACAACTCGGTAGGGACCTCAGTGAACCTTTTATCTAGACCTCATGTCTTCTCACTAGGTCTTACGGGCGTCTCGATAGGTATCTCACTGAGCTTTCTCCTCCGGCCTTCATGCCTCTTTATCCGAGACTTATAGACAACTCGGTAGGACCTCAGTGAACCTTTTTATTTGTTCCTTTTCCTTATAGACAACTCGGTAGGGACCTCAGTGAACCTTTTATCTAGACCTCATGTCTTCTCACTAGGTCTTACGAGCGTCTCGACAGGTATCTCACTGAGCTTTGCATACAAGAGGGGCTTTATGTTTGGGACATCATAGCATAGCGGAGGCTACACTCCAACCCACACACTTTGTCAATCCGTGATTGCAACCCGGTTAGCGCATAGAGGCTATCCCGAATGGGAGAAGATGAGTTAACCACACACTAATGACTTCTAGTCCTACTCAATCCTTCTTCATCACTCAAGCAATCAATCTTACATAATCAAAGCATCAAGATTACGCTACACTTAAGCATAAAACTGCAACTTATGCAAAGAACCTAACATGCAAAGAGCCATCACACAAGCCTCAACTACACATCATTTCATGCACAAGCTTCATCACATGCACTCTACAAATCAGATTTTAGCATCAAAACATCATTAAGAAATCTAGATTAGCAAGTGTGTAGACCATAACCTCATATCATTGAAAATGTAGAGAATAGAGAGTACAAGATTGAAGCAAGAATGGAGATGGAGAGCCTTGGGAGAGCACATGAGAAGGAGCTATGGAGCAAGCTCTCTCTATGAGCCTCTCAACCAAATGACCAAAGAGTGCTCACTAGCTCTCAAATGGGCCACCTTTTATACAAAAATTCTAGAACTCCCAAAAGTTCCCATGTGGGATTATTGTCAAGCCCTCTCCCACATTCATCTACAACTTGGAACTCTTTTCAAGAGCCCTAAGTGTCTTTTTTGTTGCATCCTTGTATTGATCTTCATTCGTCATGCAACACTCCCCCCTTCCTATTTTGCACACGTCCTCGAGCGCAGTAGTAGCAAGAGCTGCAACAAAAAAACAATGGATACAAGTAAAGTCTTTTATTGAAAAAAAGAAAAGAAAAGAAAAGAAAAACCAGCAATGATAATTTCACACGTGAGCATACAAGTGCAAGGCTGATTAAAGTTTTAATGAGTACTAAAATAGGTGAGTAAAGACTAGTCAAAGTGAGACTTAAGTGGTAGATAGTGCTATGCAAAGGCAAGTGTGCTTTGTACACCGCCGGTTATGACCGCAGTCTCAATGTCCTACAAGTATGTAAGTTATTCCTAAGTGGCAAACCTACTCCTAAATATGAGCAAAGGTGATTGGAACTCTTTTTTTTTTTTTTTTGATGTGTGTGTAGAAGGTGATAAAGATTAAGGTTCCATCCCAAAGAGACCCAAGCAATGGCCAAGAGACCTCCGCCAAGAGAATCTAAAGACCGCTAAGTATTTCAAGGGCGACAGACCCTTTTTCTTTCTTTTATGACCTAAGGAGTACCCCATGAAGATGAGGGCATCGGTCTCGAGGGCCCATAGTGTACCCCAGAGTTCTACCAACATCTATCAAGGTGATAGATTCCTCAAAGGTCTTTTTCTGAAGCTTTTAGACATCAGTGTTTACCCCATGGAAACCAAGGCATCGGCCCCAAGGTGCTAAGACAACCCCAGATCCTACCAAGCATTCCACATGGCTGTAGACACATCATGTCTCAATTCACTTTGTATATATATTTTTTTAGGGTATAATTTTTTTAAAATTTTTATTACTCCTAGCACCTAGCTCATACCTAAGAGGTAGCTACCACTAGGGATAACTAATATACCTTGAAAGCATAAGAACTTGGCATACTCCCTTGGTATATATCCTACACTGTCTTTAGATAGAAATATCTTTTACTAAGTCTTCTAAGAGTCTAGAATTCACTCACCATATTTTAACAACTAATCAAAAACTTAAACCAGCCAACATTGTGTGAACATGCAAACCATATATTCGAAAGATAAGAGCACATAAAGAAATAAAGATTAAGATTTGAATACACATGTTGTAGTGCCCTGTTGATGTTGTTCGTTTGCATTGATGCATTGCTGATTTTGTGTAGATTGCTCCTCCTTGATCTTTGTAGGCGTAGCATGTCTCCCCCCTTCCTAATTTGTGTGCACGCTAAGTGGACTATTGGGGCGTGTTTGATGCTCTTGTTTTATAGAAGATCTCTGTAAAATTTTTATTAACAAACAAGAAAAGAAAAGAAAAGAATAAAATTTGCTATTGGTGTCAATCACCGAATATAGCCGAGGGAAAAAACCCAATGGGAGAAAAGTGCCCTGGCTTGTCGATCTTATTATGGAGTCACTGAGCTTACCCTTGCGCTGGTGGTGGATCCGTGTCCTCGTCTGTTAGAAAGATGGTATCAATTTCCTCAGGATGCAGGGACAACCCCTCACAAAAACCGGCCTCTGGAGAAGGTGGTAGAGGAAGGAGTGCTTCCTCACTAAAATATGTCATTGGTTCTATGGGAAGGTTAATCAAACAGTTTTGATTTTGGAACTGCGCAATATAGGTACTCATATTGATCCAATATTGACATGTTGAGGCTTGGGGAAGGAGGGCTTGCAAGATCGGTGGTTGCAAGTCATTTAAGCTTGTATCCCTCCATTGTTGTGCTTGAACCTCCTCAGGTAATCTACGTTGATTTGGTCCTCTCTCTGGTATTCTCACATTAAGAAGATTATGGCGTTGGGGTGTAATTCCCACAATTTGCTTCATTAAGCCCGTGCCATATCGTCTAAAGTAAGAGCGGCATATCCAACAAATATGTGAAGCTTCTCCTAATACAAGCCGTGCACACTCTTGACAATGTGGAAATGGGTGATGCTGTTGATAGAATAACGTGACAAAGTGATGCCCACAGCAATTTTCACCTAAGGGAGCATAGAAGTACCTAGAATGTGTTTGAAACGGAGGAGCACTATAACCCCCTCGATGATCAGGTCGAGTACTATCAGGGTCAATGCATGGTGGACATGTATCTCGCCAAATATCCATCAGGAGTTATCTTGACGTAGAACAATGAAATTTAGAACACTCATATCCATCATTACAATTCCAATCAAAAACAAGATTTTCTCAAAAAGTACACATCTTCTAAAAGCATAAGGAACTACATTATTCAAACATTGATTTACCAAAGAGCTTCAATTTTAGTGTTAATGCCTTATCTTTGGTTTTAGGTATATCCTTTTTAAGAGGTGGGAACTTTAGCAATTGTCTTGGAATTTGAGCAAGATAAGATGATTTAGGCATTGAAATGCTAGAATCTATGCTCAAATGAGACTCATTTGGACTTGTCTTAGGTACACAAGTTGATGGTTGAATTGTGTAACAAGGAGAAATCGGGACAACCGGTGTTTCAATACATGTTTTAGGAAGATCAACACAAGTAGATTTGTAGGTGCTATCACAGCCACCTTTCCTTTCTTGAAAAGTTTGTGTTGATTTCTTTTGCACCCACTGATATGGAAAATCAAGGGTGGCTTTTGGAATCTTTTTGAAACACTCTTTTACCCCTAGCAAACCATGGCATTTTGGAAGCCAAATTGCTGTTGCACCCTCATAATAGCCTTGTGCTTTAAGAACATGTTTTGGGACCCAACGAGTAACAATCTGAGGTTTAGGCTTGGAAAAGATGTGCTTCTTAAGAGGCTTAGCAACTGGACTCGATGGTACAAGTTTGTACGCATCTTTGGGTAGCCAAATTGATAATCCCTTCTTGCCTGGCCTTCTTTGAGCAGTGACTAAAGTAGTTGGAACATGCCAGCCATGGCTCTCACTTGAGTACTCATCAATTATCCACATCATTTGTTTTGGAGCTTCAAGAGCAGATTTTGAAAGTGCTTTGTGTAAGGTAGAAACATTATCCTTTTGACACGATAAAGCTCGTGGAGTAGCAGAGACTTCCTCTACATGCAATGCTGTTGTGGATGCATTCCTATAGTACACATCATCTAGAAGGGCACGTGGTTGTACCATTCGTATAGGTATAATGTCATATCCATCTGAGTCACAGAATTGAATTGGCTTAGGTAAAGCACAGGTTGATAATGTTGCAAGGACATGACTCCATTCTAATGGATCAATTAAATGCTCAGGGAAGGGTTGTGGAATGTATCCCTCATCTAATACACTTCGATTACCCTTAAGTCTCTCAGAGTTGAAATCCCTACATGAGGCTCCACACATCCACAGATCTTCTCGCCCATCTGACAATGTAACTCTTGAGCCCTCAGATGAAGCAGAATCAAACTCATCTATTGGAGACCTTGTTACATCACGATATGAGTGATTCCTTAGGTTGACTCTTGTGATGACAGAATCATGTCGGAGGTACAAATAATTGTATCCCCAATCTTGAATCATTTTAAATTGTCGCATGAATGGTCTACCCAATATCACTTCATAGTTTGGATGTTTTCCAAAATCCACTACTGCAAAGGTGTGCTCATATTCAATCCCACATGTGGTGACCAATATGTTCTCAAGCAGCCCAAGGGGATGTTCTGAGCTTCCGTCTGCTAGCTGCAAGCGCATCCTGGTACTCCTAATAGCTGGTTTGCCCCATTTTTCCCAAATGGACCTTGTCACAATGCCCACCCCTGCACCACTATCAAGTATTGCAGTTGAAGCTACTTTTCGCACTTCTAATGGGAGGGTAGCATTTCCCTGATCATCCTCACAAAATTTTCCTACTTTGTTGATAGGAACTGGCATAACATGCTTTGTCTCAGGGTGTATAGTACACTCATGGTGACCCTTTTGTAGCAATACCTGCTCTGACAAACATGTGGCAATATCATTCCACAACTCAGGTCGAATTTTTATCAAATCAAGCAAAGGTAAGGTACAAGCCACTGGTGCTGACAAAATAGCTTGCACCATACTCATATCCTTCTCCTTTGTCAACCTTTTATGCATGGAGGGTATCCTCAAGGTTTGAGAACAGTTCTCATATTCTCCCAGATATGGTGGTAAGGTTTTCATTGTATGCTTACTTCTAGGAGAAACAATTGTTTGAACTTCCTCCTGGATGCTTGGGCGTCCAAAGTTGTTTTCCGTGCCTCTGGTAAAATCCACCTCAGAGAATGGAGGCGAACTAATAGAAGACATATTCTCATTAACTTTCTCATGAACTATGGCCCACATCTCATTTGCCATGTCCTCATTAGCATCAATAACTTCATCATTGCATGGGAAGACAAGGCTAGGTGGTAGCAGATTACCTCCTTTCAACTGGGTGTCAATTGGTGCAGACCTTTCGCTATGAGCTTGTGAAATGAGCTCACTTTTCATTTCTCGACTTGATGACACTTCTGGTATGGTTTCTAATGTCGGCTTAAGAGAGGTCGGGCCCCGAGGAATAGGTGGTGGTGGTCTCTCAAGTATTGACTGAGCTTCCCTAATGAGTTGCTGATGTACAGCTAGATTGATCTTCTCCTCACGAGGGTTTGGGTATTCTTGAAGCTTCTTGGGTAGCTCAGATAAAGCTGCAATGCGACTTCTATGAGCATCAATGATGGCATCTAGAGTCTCATTCACTTTATCCACAAAAACAGAATCCCCAGAACTATCCTCAGTCGTACTAGCCTCATCTTGTTTAGTACTAGGCCTAGGTTGAGGTTGATGCTCCTCATGCACTTCTTGGGATGTAAAAGTTTTATCCCTCATGTTTAGTTTAGAGGCTTCTTGAGAACTAGTGGATGCACTTTTAATTCGCTTGTTTCGGTTCTTCTTCCTCCTAGTGGTCTTTTTTCTATTGGACTGTAGGGTCTTGTCCACTAGATTTGTCTTTGCATCCCTAGTTCGAGGTGTCTCATCAGTTTGTATTTCGGCGTTTCGTGTCTGTGATCTAGTCATGACTCTAAGTGGCACGACATTTTCATTCTCAGATGATGGTGGTGATGGAACTGCGCCTACAAGGTTGAGTGAGACCTTTGGTTGAGAGGTGCCTTCCTCATGTGGTTTTAGCAGACAATCTTTTAGGAAGTGTTCTACACAACACCCTAGACAATATCTTTCAATTGGTGAAAACTGTTGTACTGTTGTATTGGATCGAGATGCTTGCCTTGAGCGATGTGGACAATCACGAGCCCAATGGGGTTCTCCGCACTCATAACAGGGGCCCATTGGTTTGGTCTCTACTTTCCTTGGCTGCCACCATTGACCTGAGGGGCCTGGAGTCCTAGGTTGGTAGCCGCCTAGCAACATCAAAGAGTTATGTTCCCCTGGTTGAGTCTCCACCAGTGCTTGGCTTGGGTATGCGAGACTTTCAAAGAGATTTTCCTTAGATGAATATGATGCGTATTCCTCCTCCACATAGCCTGGGTTTACCAATTCTCTACACATATTTGAATTGTCGTAGTCCACAACCCTCACAGGAGCAGTCCCTGGAGCAGGAGGTTGAGCACCAAGAACAGGTCGTGCTTGCTCTTGTGCCATCGGTGGCTTACGTTCAAAATTAGTATACTGTTGATACATTTGTGGAGCCACTCCACCCCTTGGCTGCTCACGTTCCTGTCTCATTCTCGCAATGCGAGTACATTCCTGTGTGGTGTGGGTAAAGTTCCAAGCACAGGCTTGGCACCACTTTTTTGTGGGTTGGTTTGTGACTAGAGGAGAAAAGGTATTACATTCCTCTGTTTTATGGTTACCACCACATGCTCCACAAAGATGAGGACCTGTAGGAAGTACACTCCTCATTCTCTGCTGTTGTTGTTGTGGTTGCATGGGTGGACGATAGGTCTGTCCCAATCTCCGTAGTACTAGGTTAGCTATCTGGTCTGGATTTACTAGCGCGCTAGACCCTGAACTTTGGTCATCACCCCACTGATCTCTAGGTTTCACCTCTGGGCCAGACCCATCTTGGAATTTGAAGTTATCGGTGAAATCCATAGCATCATGGCAACACTCATTGAAATTTGTATGCTTCTTCGCATAGAGATGTGTATGTAGTGTCGAATTTTTGAGTCCTTTTAAGAAGAGAGAAATTAATCGACTTTGGGCGGGCTTCTCATCTTCTGGGCAACGATTAATGTACTGCTTCATTCTATTTACACAGTCTCTAACACTCTCATTCTCGCCTTACTTGAAAGAGTAGATGTGTGCTACCGTGTCATGTTGAATTCCCATCAAGGAAAAAGCAGCAATGAATCTCTCTTCCAAAACTCGTAAAGAAGATTTGTCTGAAGCCTCTAGTGCCTGAAACCAAGCAAGGGCCTTTCCCTCAAGAGTGAGTCCAAATCCTTCAATTTGAGTATGCTTATCAGCCACTTGCTCAGCTCGAACTGCTTGCCTAAATGCTGCTACATGGTCGTATGGATCTCCCGACCCTTCATATTTCTTTACCAGTTTCTGAAGAGTTGATGGCCTTACTTGTCTTGAATACTCATCATAGGGCCTACGGCCTCTCACTCTCAGTGGGAATTGTTCCTCTCTTTGGTAAGATGGTCCACATGCATCCAAACTTGGTGTGGGTCCCCTATTACCAGCCTCACCAAACCCCTCCAAAGATCTTGTCACCCGCATTTCAGGAGGTGCATTAATGGGAGGCCGAGTTGGCTCCCCTCTCCTCCGATTGTTATAGTGAGAAAGATGTTAGTGTGGTGTGACCTGTGGTCGCACATTTGGTGTAGGACGATATCTTGGTGCTAGAGTTGGGCTACTAGCAGTGGTCCACTTGGATGT
Source organism: Cibotium barometz (assembly GCF_041138505.1). NCBI lineage: Eukaryota > Viridiplantae > Streptophyta > Polypodiopsida > Cyatheales > Cibotiaceae > Cibotium > Cibotium barometz. Next base: position 876,121 of record NC_141078.1, on the reverse strand, counting down.
TGAAGGTCCCTCTCTAGTGAACTCTCGTAGGGGAGGAACAGCAGTTTCTCCAAGAAAGGCTGTCTCTCGTAGGGGAGGAACAGCAGTTTCTCCAAGAAAGGCTGTCTCTCCTGGTTTGGCTGTATTTGTTGAGAACACTTCCATGAATAATGGTTCTCCTTTCCACGTGAGTTCCCGAATCTCTTTCCAATCTAAGGTTCGGTATTCATTGGCCCATTTATCAATTATTCTGTTCATGTGTCCTGCAAGCTTCTCAACTACCACCACATGAGCTAGAGGAAGATCCAGCTCTGGCAATTTAGTTGTGGCATAATATCCCTCTAACGAGTCCTTATAGACCTCTTGAAGTGGGTCATCCTGTAAGACCTTTGTCACTGGAATTTGTCGTACAAACTCCCATTGGTTCTCAGCCCCCTGATCCATTTTACACTTGCCTTTCCTATCCCTTTCCAAATTTAGATCTACAAGAATTAAATCATCTATGGATGGCTTTGAGGACTGGGCATTGGATGGTCCAGGCATGTCCGGCTCAATGAGCCAGTCATCTCTAGACTCCCTTGTTCTGGAAAGTTTTGATAAGTCTAAGAACTCGGTTTTAGAGAGCTCCCCTAATTTGTCTACATTTTCTAGATGGTAGGTGACTTCATAGCGAACACCATCTCCACCCATGTACATGTTACCCTGGTCATTGACTAGAGGTGCTCTATCAAGTTCTGAGAAAATGTCTGCGATCTTAACAAGATACCGTTGTTGTGGATCCCTAAAGATCTCAGCTCCTTGAGCATTTGTGTAGACATATTGGAGTCTTACATTGAGTGTTAACTCCATGGTGTCGGCTTCAAATGGATTAAAGGATCTTGCGGGTGTCCTATTTGGGGCTACGGGATGACTATTTGTCGGCCCTAGATTGTCCATGGACAATGAACTAGTTGTTCTGGAGGAAAGGGTATCGGATTGGGATTCAGAAAGGGTTTCAGCAATATCTGCCAAATTGCCTACCGATTGGGTCCCACTTTCCTGCGTAGGTACTCTAGAAGGTGCCCTAGGCCCTATGGCAGAATCTATAAGACGTCCCGACCGCAAGTGCATAAGGTCAAAAAAAAATTTGGTTTTTTATGTGTTTTTGTTTTGTTTTTTTTTATAAATATATATATATGTATATATATATATATATATATATTTTAACCTACCTAATCACTAAATGCAACGAAAATGAGTATGTGTGGCGTAACTATCTATCCTATTTTTTTTAAATGATTTTTTTAAATGATTTTATGATTTTATGATTTTATTTTTTTTTAATTTACACAAAAATTATGAATCACACTAAAAAATACTAATTATGCACAATGTTACAAAAATTTTAAAAAAATGCAAGTTACACTAATTATGCAAACAAAAAAAAATAAAGAATTACAAAATATGCAAAAAAATAGACTCCTAAAAACACTTAATTTATAGATTTTCTTTTGTTTTCTTTTGTTTTCTTTTGTTTTTTTCTCCTTTTGTTGTTTTTTTTAAACTAATAAATTTCGTGCCAATTACAAAAATATGAATCTACTAATTATGCGCTCAATTACAAAAATAAAAATAAAAAATGCACGCTACTTTACTGATGCAAAATTTTACAGAAATTTTAAAAAATGGATTCAAACTACAAAAATAAAAATTGTTTATCTTCTCTTTTTTTTCCTTTCTCTTTTTCTTTTTTTTTTAAATTTAATTGTTTTTCTTTTTCTATTTCTTTTTCTTTTTTCTTTTTTTTTCTTTCTTTTTTTCTATTTCTTTTTCTCTTTTTTTTAAAAATATTTTTTTTGTTTTTTTATATTATTTTTTTATTTAAAAATACAAAAGAATGAAAAATTAATAAAAATAAAGAAATAAAAAAAATAAAAATTGCACCTACCTTATCTTTCACGCTCCACCGCTCGCCCGGATTTTTCGCTGCCCCCACGCGCTCGCGTTCAATGCGGCGCTCGCTTTTTTGCGCCTCCTGCCAACTGCACCACCAGAGTCGCCTTCCTCTCCTTCTCTTCCTTCGCTTGCTGTGCAGCTACTTGCGCTCCCTTCACAGCCTTAGCTGAAGGTGTGACGATGCCGCCTTCGCAACCGCAGCGGCCACCTCTTCACTCACACTGCAGCCGGCCACCGCTTCCTTCGCACTAGCCGCCGCCTGCTCTTTTGCTTCCTTCTTCCAGCCGCCGTCTGCCTGCAGGCTGCGCCCACTGCAGCAGGCGCCCCCCAGTACTGCACTCGATTCCTTCTTCTCGCTTTCCAGCCTTCCACCTCTTCGCTCTCAGGCACCCCAGCTCTCAGCCGGCCGCCCACACCTTCCACTTCGATGCAGACAACGCTTGCTGCGCTTCACACTGTCGATGCAGCGTTTCGTGCAGACAACGCTTGCTGCTCACGTCAATATAAGAAATATATATATTTATATATATATATTTCTTTAAAATCCGCCTTACTGGGCCGCCCACAGCTACACATATATATATTAGCTCACTAGTAGTTGCACGAACATCTCGTTCGCCCAACTTTTCTTGGAGGCTCATGCGACAGATCTGCATCGTCCATCTATTCAGCAGCAGCAAGAAGCGGTTGGAATCAGCACATATATATATATATATATATATATATATATATATGCTGCGGACGCCTCCCCACCAAACAACAAAAAAAGAAAAAATAAAAAGGCCGCCTCCAACACTTCCTATCTACCACTCGCCACCCCCGTCAAAGATGCAACAACAGAAAGTACTTAAATCTGATTAGTGGCGGGATTTCTCTACCGCAATGAGGTTTTAATTAATTTTGTTTTTTTTTGCTTCTAATCAAAAAACCGAAAACACACAAGGCGCCCTTGAGATCACACACTCAATGCCCTTGCAAACTCTACTCTAATCTACCCTAATCCACGATTTTGCAATCAATGGAGCACTTAGTAAGAAGTAATGGTTAACACCCTTCACTAACTTAGGTGTGCGTTCCCCGGTAGCGGCGCCATTGTTTGGGACATCATAGCATAGCGGAGGCTACACTCCAACCCACACACTTTGTCAATCCGTGATTGCAACCCGGTTAGCGCATAGAGGCTATCCCGAATGGGAGAAGATGAGTTAACCACACACTAATGACTTCTAGTCCTACTCAATCCTTCTTCATCACTCAAGCAATCAATCTTACATAATCAAAGCATCAAGATTACGCTACACTTAAGCATAAAAATGCAACTTATGCAAAGAACCTAACATGCAAAGAGCCATCACACAAGCCTCAACTACACATCATTTCATGCACAAGCTTCATCACATGCACTCTACAAATCAGATTTTAGCATCAAAACATCATTAAGAAATCTAGATTAGCAAGTGTGTAGACCATAACCTCATATCATTGAAAATGTAGAGAATAGAGAGTACAAGATTGAAGCAAGAATGGAGATGGAGAGCCTTGGGAGAGCACATGAGAAGGAGCTATGGAGCAAGCTCTCTCTATGAGCCTCTCAACCAAATGACCAAAGAGTGCTCACTAGCTCTCAAATGGGCCACCTTTTATACAAAAATTCTAGAACTCCCAAAAGTTCCCATGTGGGATTATTGTCAAGCCCTCTCCCACATTCATCTACAACTTGGAACTCTTTTCAAGAGCCCTAAGTGTCTTTTTTGTTGCATCCTTGTATTGATCTTCATTCGTCATGCAACACTTTATATAGCCATCCAACCATGTGACTCTTGGGATACCCTGTCCAATTTGCATACAAGAGGGGCTTTATATAGCCATCCAACCATGTGGCTCTTGGGATACCCATGTGACTATTGGGCTATCTATGTGACTATTGGGCTCCCATAACCTCCACAAGATCCTAACTCCCCACTAGCCCTCTTGTAACCACTTCTTGATATAACATCTTGTAATAACGAAATCCCATAACTCATTAGCTGAAGCTAATGCTACTAATACTAGGGGGTGTTCACACCCAAGCTAGGAGGTGTTCACACCCGTCACCTCTCTTCCCCTTTGTTTAGTTGGGAGTGTACTATCTCCGGAGCTCATGCCTTCTCACTGGGTCCTACAGACATCTTGGTAGTATCCTAGCTAAGTGTCTCCTCGACCCTCTCATGCTTTATTATTTTAATATTATTATCATTTTTCCATTGACACCATATTTTAAGATAGTACTTCAACAATTGATGTAATTATATTGTCCCATTACTTATCATTAAGTTCATCAGGTCATCCACCTTGAGTTTCCCATAGAGGTGAAGGTTGCATTCCATTTACTCCATGCAGTAGGCATAGATGAGTTGGATTATCAAAGCCAACATGTCGTATGCCATATGTATGCTTCTTTTTCTCCCCATTTTTAACATTTGATTTGATCAAAGTCCCCGCAACTAGTGCACCACACTAGCTCAAGACCGAGTGTGCTCCCAACAAGTAGAGCTTGGTGCAATACCAAGGTTCTTGCCGTTCACACACAAGGCTGCTTGATCTTAACTTTAGTGTTCATTTTATAAAAAACCTCTTACTTATGTGTGTTTCCCATGCATGGAAAGGTATTATTCCAAGGTGTCCAAGGAACCATAATAACTGTATCATCCTTATTGACATGAGGGTCATCATCGAGCAGCCCATGTGCATCATCGGCCATGGCGACATCTACATCAAAGAACACATCATCATCCTCCTCAACTATGCTCAATGCAATGGATTGGTTAAAAGCTTTAATGGAGTTTTGCAAAGGTTGTTATTTAAATTAGTGGAAGATCACCCCAGTAATTGGGACATGTACCTGGACAAAGAAGTATGGGCATTTAGGGTGTCTGAGAAGAATGCAACTGGTTATACTCCATATCGTTTGGTGTATATAGAAGACTTTGTATTGCCAGTGAATGTGATGCTACCATCACTTGATTTTGTTACAACATAATATGACCCAAGAGGAACAAGAGAGAAAGAGAACAATTTATATTCTTTACTATTGGACAGAGAGGAAGATATTAAATGGTATGAAATGGTCAGTCAAAAGAGAATTCAGACTTTAAATGATAAGTTGGGAAGCAAAAGATCTAAAAAAGGGAATGTTGGTCTTGAGGTACAATACTGCTCTAGATACTATATTTCAAACCAAGTTCAGGGTCAAGTGGGAAGGACCTTTTATTATACATGAAGTTTTTCCTAATGGGACTTATTAGTTGCAGGACGACCTGGGAGGTCAGATGCATGTCGACAGAGTTAATGGCCTAAGATTGAGGCCATATCATATCAGAGTCATGTGAGACAGAAAACAAGGTGTGAAACACTTGAAAGTGTTTCACTGAAGGGTTGGGAAAATATGTGAGAGTAGCGTAGAGCTCAAAACAAACATGGTGTGTGGGAACCGCTAATGTACATAAGAGGGTGATTAGTGAATCCTAGGTGGCAGAAACAACATGCAGTTGGAGGATAAGTGCGAGTGCCAAAAAATAAAAAATAGAAAGTGTATGGACGATAGTGGGAATTCGATGACCCAATAGTCCAGAAGGCAGTGGAGTGGCGATGGGCCAAAAAGGGGGAATTGAGGTAATTTACAAGGGAGTAGACAAGCAGACAAGGAAGGGAACAAGAGAGGAGAGTGAGTGAAGTGTGTGAAGTATCTATAGTAAAGAGACTAGCTGTCAGACAAAGGGTCTTCTAGTTTCGAAAGTTGCAGAAGTGGAGGTGGAATTGGGTAAATCAAAGCAGAGAAGGCACCAAGATCCAAAGAATAGACAGGAGATGTGTCCCCGGTATTTTTGTGAGGCAACTCTATTAGAAACATGGTTTAGTTCAATTCATGTTCAATTATTTAATGTTGTTAGTTAGCTGGTGACCTGATTTGTGTCTATTTGGGAAGGACATGTGGTTTGTAGTTGTAGATTCACTGCAGTTCGAATTTGTGAGTGAAGCTGATTATTGGGAGAGTGATAGTTGGAGCCTACCTATAAAGAATCTCCAAGTTTTTAATGTGTTCTTCTGATATGTTTGGTCCCATTGTCTCAGGGGTGTTGAGCCTTTGTTTTCATGAAGAAAGTTGAGTTTTCAAAGCTTGTATCTGTGTCTTTGATTGATGAGAATTTGTGATATGGAGCTTGATATGTGTTATTCTTATTGACTTATTTGAGATGGAATAATTATGAAGGTATGTCACATTGATGTAAATAAGTGAAGCAATTAGCTCCTCTACCATCATGTATCTTATTGGTATTCCATCTTTATTTTCTTTATGGCATTCCAAACCATCTTGCCTCTTGTTGGCATTCCATCTTTATTTTCTTGTGTTTCCCTAGTTAAGGAAAATATCTATGAGTTTCCATTGACACATCTACTAAGATTTAACTTGATGTCATTTTATGCATATTATTATGTAGGAAGATGGCCCATCTATAGCATTTATCAAATAAGAATGAATCCTTTAGGAGCAAGGAATTATGTCTTAAGACTTATTAATCCTTTAAGAGAGAGGAGGGAGGGAGAGAGAGAGGGGATGGAAGAAGAAGTCATAATTGCAATCCCTCTTCAAATGTAGCAAGTCATCATAGCCAAATGATGACTTAGGTGGTCTTCGGTGTGCGTGAGCTATTGACCTTTAAAACCTACAACAAAGGAAATTTTAATCACTTTGCATAAATGGGCTTAATAAATGCTTCTCTAATTTAACTCACTACTTGTTCTCAACTAGCGGGCTGAGCTCTTCTAGCACATTATTGAATTCTTTATCTCTAAGCTCATGTCCTTGATCTCCTTCTCAAACTAATGAAGTTAGCACCAATTGGCAACACACATTTGCACTTTTCTTGGACCAGCACTTGTATCAACTTTAATTACTCTTTGAACCATTGCTTTAGTCTTAACAAGCAATGTCTGATGTTCCGGCTTGGACACCATGTGAATGAATTCCATTGTGTATTAGAGGCCGTGTTAGTCCGTCTCATCACTAGGCATGACATAATGCACATAGTGCGCATAAGATGCCTTGCAACAAGTAGTTGGCTTTTTGTAATAGTGACAATTGAGCTTTCCATCATTAATGGCTAGGACACCAATTACCCCCTGGAAAGTTGACATTAGATGTAGCTGCCTTTGTCCACATGTGATCATCATACTTATGATCCATGCCATCTCAAGAACCCATGGTGGCAGGAAACTCAAATATTACATCCCCACCATAGAATCTAGAAAGCTCATTTACGTGTTGAGACACCCGCAGGTATACATCTCACTAGATTTGTCAAATCATTCTCCTTCCTCATGTTCAACAAGAATTCTATAATGCTTTTCGATTTCAAGGGTGAAAGTACTTCATGGTTGGGTAATTGGGTGTATAGAGACTACATCTAATACATATGTCTTCTGTACAAACTATCATCATAATTTGTTGAACTTTAAATATTCACATAATTAGAGGTACCAATTGATGATACACATAACTCATATGTAAGAGATATCAAGTCATTAAGGTGGTAGAGCTCCTTACCTTCTATTATATCTTGTAGTGGAACAAGGGCAGCATGTATCTCTTTATCTGCTATGATTGTGATTGCCTCTAAACCCTTGAACTGTGATGGTAAACATTTTCGAATAAGAAATTCCTTGTTCACAAAGCCTTTGCCATTTCTCAAAGGCACCCTCATCTCACCTGTTTCATTGTTGGGGAAAATAAGCTTGGCCTCCATAATAGAGATAGAGAGACATATGTGTGTGAGAGAGAGAGATAGAGAGGGATGTATGCGTGTGAGAGAGAGACAAAGAGAGAGAGAAAATCACTTGTTAGGAGGTCTGAAATCAAATATTACCAAATATCATTTACGTTACCATTTGTATTAGGATTAGGGTTAGGGTTAGTGTTAACCAATTTTACTTTAGTATTATAAAAATGAAAATTGGAAATTTTTAATTTTTACCATAAAACATTATTTTTTAATACTCTTTTAATTTTTATTTCCAATGTTCTTGTGCCTAATCATTTTATGATCATGTCGTTCATTCTCTCTATCAAACTGTCATAGACGCACACGTGCAACTCACCTCTCCCTCTCACTCTCTCTCAATATCACACACACACACACACACACACACACACACACACACCAGTCTAATAGATTTTATGTGGTCAATATAATTCGACCTTTGAAAATAAGTCTTCAAAGGTTTCCAAACACAACAATTTTGGTAGTTTTTTTTAATATGAAGAAAAGGGAGATTACTAGCCTTAAGTAGTGTGGTATAGAGTAAGCATGTGGGTCCAAACTCCAAACTAAGTAGTTGACCCATACATCTAGCTCTTACTATTTACACCTCTCACATAATGCCTGTGGAATTCTTGGGTCTAGAAATGCCATCCAAAAATTAATTAAGCCTTCAAACTACTTTTCCAAACCTTTAAAAAAAACTTTACAAGGCCATTATGACCAACATGGGTAATAGATTCTTTTTTTGGTGTCATAAACCAACACACCTTGCACTTGACTGCTCAAGCATGGTTGGTACTTATTATTAAACGAAATTTACAAGCTAGACCTATACACACCTTGCACTTGACTGCTCAAGCATGGTTGGTACTTATTATTAAACGAAATTTACAAGCTGGACCTATACATAAATGATGATAAGAGTGGGACATTTGTTTCTAGGAACTATGCCAAGCCATTGCCATGATTCCCTTAAAGTCCCTTAAAGGTGCACGCACAAGTAGTTGTTGTGAATGATTCCATTCTCTTTTTGTTTTGGCAACCCATCCTCGTCAAACTAGCCCCTCATCAACAACCTCTTCATGGGTACACCCCATAATCTTCTCCCAACCAAAGTGAGGAAAACAAAAAAAGAGTGAAAAAAAGTAGAGAGTTGGAGTTATCACATGGAGAAGAACACACGCATGCACATCTTCATAGCCCATGCACAACACCCCATGCCTAACACTGCAATGGGGTTTACACTTCCTAAGCACATCTTGCATACATAGGATCCTCCTTCGCATGTGTTGACATGCTCTTTTGCACGTGTGTTATGCTCGTCCTTGGTAAATGTGGTACTCATCCTCGGTAAATGTCAAGTGTCCTTGTCTTTTTCCCCCGTTTCGTTCGGCCTCCTTCAGCTGCGTGTATTCCTTTGCCGTGCCTCGTCTACGTCATCTCTGCGATTTATCAAGCAAGCGTCCATCACTTCAACATTTTCCCTGCATAATTCTTTGGTGAGTTATCAAGCAATCAATACTGGTCTGAAATGTTATATTCAATTAAATATATCATGTTTTACCTACGTTCATTAGATATTGGGTCAAACAAAAGGCAATGTCTGACAAATCACCACGATGAGAAGAATGAATTATGAATTTTTTTTTATGTAGCCATATCGCGTTATAGTGTTTTGGACATACTTTCTTGTCCTATACATTGTTTTGTGTCATGTATGTTATCTATGACTTATTTCCATGACCTACTTTGTGAAATGAAATGCCCTATGCAAGAAATCATTATAGCGCGAGGAGGGTATGACGATTAGGTCTGATGTGCCTGTATTGCATTGTAGTGATTTGGACCTATTTTATCGGTGTTGTTAGGTGTATTGTTCTTGTGTTATTTTGTCAAATGAAAGGGTCTCTTTGAGAAATCAATACAACGCGAGAAGTTGATGTAGATTTTGTCTGAAGTACCCATATCGCGTTGTAGAGTGATTTTAAGCTAATTTGTTATCAAAGTTAACTTTTTCAGTAGTTTTTGTATTATTGTCCTATGTATTTATTGACAAACTTATCATGTAACATTATGACTATTTTCAGATGGCGCATACGAAGAAGACCGCAAGGCTCTCATCTACAGATGATCCTCAATTAGGTAGAGAAGCTAGTTTGGGAAAGAAAATGTCTGCACTTCGCTCAATGAGGAGACGCAGATACGACCAACATAGATCCATCCTTCTTGAACTAAGGAAGGTGGAGAAACATATGCATTGCGCGATTCCAAAGTTACCATTCCAGCACGTAGTCCAGTATGCGAGAATTTTGGCATTAATATGCATTGGCAGGCCTCTGCCCTAGGATGTTTGCAAGAGGCTACGAAAGACTGGCTTGTCGAGTTTTTTCAGGATAGCTATGTCCTTGCCGTGCATGCACACAGAATCATTGTGATGCCGAAAGACATGAACTCGCTTTGTTTGCTTAGGTTCAGATATGACCGTATGCTGGAGCCCGCCGTCCTACTTAGTGACAAGAGAATGAAATGATTTTTGGAAATCCCCCCTTTGACGAAGAAAGTTAAGATCACAGAAGTGACAGAGGCTAGTCATTCACATGACACAAGGCTCCACGCACAAAGGATTGGCGACCAAGCTAGGATGTAGGAGCTCCACCAAGAATTGCGGTTGAAGAAAGCGCCTATTTGGGAAATGCATAAGTTGAATGTGAGAGCTTTGAGTTATTTTGTCCCCTCTTTTCATGTTAGACTTCTGGTGCGAGGCACTGGGCAATTTTTCCCTTTCGATGCGAAGGAGATTGATGTTTTATCCAATGTTTTAAGGGAGGTCAACGATAGAATTATCATAGCAGTTCTAAGGTTTGCTACGTCCTTTTCATCATCTTAATTGTAAAGTGGGTTGCTTGTCCAAAGTAACTAATATAATGTAATTTATCTCCCATTTGATATTCAAAATCGTGTATATATTGTAGATTCCCTTCTTTCCTCGGTTCTTACTGCACAACATACTTCATTGGTTGATGTATGTTCGTGGTTTAGTTCGATAAATTTCGATGTAGCTCAAATAATTCTAATGGCATACAATGAAGAGTAAGTGACATGCAATCTCATTTATAGTCTTAGTATTATGACCTAAATTTACTATATATTTTTTACGTTACTTCTGATACTCCTAATTGCATCTTGTAGTTCACACTAGAGTTTGATCCTTTATGATATGGAATCTAAGACTTGTTACTTGGCCAATTCAAGTGAAGAATTCCATGGCACCGTGAGATAGTAAGTCCACACATTCATTATTTATATATTGTAACGAGTTGGAGAGAGAGAGAGAGAGAGAAAGAGAAGGAGAAGTAGTTAGAAAACTTTCAGTATTGTTTCGTGCTGATCTGTTAGAAAGCTAATAACTACTCTCGAGGCCATAATCCAAGACACACTGCTAGAACACACAAGGACTGTGAGATACAGAGTCCCGCAGCAAACGGGATGGCCATAGTTGCGCTTGGAGGGTGTGCTACAACGCAAAGTTGATGCTACACTTAGTTCTCTCATTGCCTGCAGAAAATGTAGGCATGCTCCTTTTTTTTAATGATATCTTACTTTCCTTCCTCATTCTTTGACGGCACATGTCTATTTTTTTGGCTTTTTGTAGAATCCACGATTATCAGAATACTCCGATGTGGATTTAGGGCTGTTTAGGGAAGAGGCCATTGAGCATATTATTGTCAACATTCATAGCAGCCCGCCTAATATTCCTGTTGCATTTGTGCCCCCTCCACCACCACGGCCGCTACCAAGACCACCGCCAGCAGACAGTAACCCTGACCATAAGTCGACAGGTTTGTTGTTGAGCTTCCAAAATTTGATGAATCTGAAGACGTCAATTTGGAAGCTTCAACCCCACGAACAGCAAGCTTCAGTTCCAGAAGAGCAACCACCCCAAGAGCGTCTGAAAGAGCAACCACCCCAAGAGTGTCCGAAAGAGCAACCAACCCAAGAGCGTCCCGAAGAGCAAGCACCCCCATCAACGACAAGCCTCACCACCCCAACAACAAGAATCATCCTACACACAATAGCACACTTCGTAGGAAAAAATAAGAACATATTAATGTTTTAAATATCCAATAAGAAAATGTAGAATATTTGTCTTAGTTTCTATTGCTCTGAGAAATACAAAATGTTGTCATAATGTAGCTATATGCTGTCAAAAATACATTTATCTATGTGATGGTCGTTTGCACCACGAAAACTTGCTTCCTTGTAATGTCTTTACATTGAATGGTCCTTTCTTTTCTCCTTGGTACCTATTTCCAAAAATCAAAGTAATGTATATAAGTAATAATGATTATGGCATAGTTTTGGAATGAATACTTTTTCGAGGCTAGATTGAATAACATACCTTATGGTCGTTGCACTTGAACACTTAATCATCAGGCACTTGTAGGTCATCCTCATTTGCCAAGTCTGTTCTCACTTGGCGCAGTGAGATGTTTGACCTTATATTGAGTACTGTCTCAAGAGCTCATGTTTAAACCATACCTCTAAAAACATCAATGGATTTTCAATATCATCCTCCAAGTCCTGATCAATTGCTACAAGTTTTCCATTGACATAATGCCATCTCATAAAATTCTGGGAGCCAATCATATATTTACATACAATAGATTTCCTACGGATTTTGCAGGTAACCCCACAATAAAATTCTGGGAGCCAATCATATATTTACATACAATAGATTTCCTATGGATTTTGCAGGTAACCCCACAATAAAATTCTGGGAGCCAATCATATATTTACATACCATAGATTTCCTATGGATTTTGCAGGTAACCCCATTTAATTCTTTCACAGAAATCCAAACATTTCTCTGATTTACAGATAAACATTGACGATGTTTTTTTGACCTCCTCGTCATCATAAAAGAAGTCAACAAAAACATACAATGCCATAAAGACAACGATTTACTACATTTGGTCTTATACACCTCTGCACGTCTTGGTATATCTTTAATCTAAAGCACTCACTTGTTTTTGCTGTTGGTATGGGCCATTCTGGACTGTCGAATGAAGGCAGTGGTAATGCTTTCAAAGATCCAAAACTCCTCTCTCTGCCACCCAAAGACTTGCTTAATGTTTCTTTGTACAGCTGCTCACCAATAGATGCATGAAAAACATCGAAGATTCCCATAATACTATCTATAGGCTTCCAGTCAACCAAGTTTGAACGATATATATCTATACAGACGAATACAAGAGAAGCATAAGTATAGAAATGAAACACATTACATAAACATAATGTAGAAACATTTACTTACAATTTGGTCTATGGAGTGGGATTCCATTAGGCAAACGTTGCAGACGCAGTTCTAAGTGCATTGTAGGCATGTTGTATAAGGACTTCCTTAATGCTCCTACCTGTGTCTCAAAGAGTTTGAAGTCTTGAACTCTGCCTTTGTAAGTGTCGATGAACTCATTCTTTGTTTTTTTTCGCTCCCTAGTCAGCAACATAATCCAACTTCCAATAGAGATTGTGGTAGGAATCCACCTTTAATTATCCATATTAAAACTGTTATATAATATAATAGCTCTAGTAGAGGAGCAGGGACGCCTAGGACATGTGGTTTCCATGGAAGCAAATAGAAAATAAAAGCAGATGTAAGAAGATGAGATGGCAGAAGAGATAACCTCCAAAATGTGCGAAATTTTTAGAGGGAAATCCATTCATTAAATGAGCTAGGAACTTTTAAGAGACCATTTCAAATTTTGAGAGGAAAAAAGCACTTTTATTAAATGAACTCAATGAGGGAAATTTTTAGATTGAAAACCATTCATTAAATGAACTGAGATTTATTAAATGAGCTGACAACACTCTAATTTTCATATATATTAAAGAAATGACATTATAAAGTGTGGTTAAATGCATTTCATATTTCTTTAATAACAATATATTCATATAAAGAATATATGAAAAACGTCTAATTATCAAAAGTTTCGTTTTATGGTGGCTCTCTTCCTATTGGTCGAAAGCCTTTCTCTCTCTAGAGGAAAAAGGCCCAAAGTTGAGTCCAAAATTCGCCTAATGATGCAATCGTCGCGCGGTTACTCGAACTTGCAATCGTTGGCCATCCACTCACTACTACAATGGCCATGTAGTCGTTGCAAAAATTTTTGGCTGCTCCAATTCGCAATCGTCGCCATCCACTCGCTGCTCCAATTCACAATCATCGCCACTCGCCACCATTGACCTTCCAAGGCCAAAATTTGCAATCGTTCGACAGAATTTGGGTAGGCTCTCCCTTCATTAAAGTCTTCAATATGTAGGCTCTAGTGGATCCTCACCCTCACCAGGCCTAATTCCTTGTCCATCATCACCATCAAATACTTGAATCTTGAGAAATGATAATATCTAGCCAACACCAATTGAATGTGTTATCAAGCTACAAGATTCCCCTTTAATCTATATAACCACCAAAAGAAACAATAGAATCTTAGGGTCATGCTATTGAAAAAGATGGAAATAAAAGCAATCCTTCATTGAAATGCCATTTCATGAGATGCATTGATAATGATCCAAGTTACATGCACCTTGGTGAACAAGCACCATATTGATTAGCAAGATTTGAGAGAGCCATTATTTGACTTGAATCTTTGCTTACATTTTGTGGGAGTCAATTTGTGGCAAATAATAGGCTCCGTTAGGTTAGGGTTTGGGTTGGGTTAGATTCAACCATGGTTAGTTTGTTTGTGTATATAAAGCCATCTTCATGCCATTTTCATTCTATTGACCACCATCAGGAGCAAGGAGGTGATGCTCTCTCAAAGCCTTTTTCATTTTTGAATCTAAAGTCTTGCATGCATCTCTCTCCCCCACAAAGTCTTGCACACTTTGTAAAGGAGATTCTCTCTCTCTCTCTCTCTCTCTCTCTCTCTCTCTCTCTCTCTCTCTCTCTCTCTCATCTTGCATGCATCTCTCCTCCCCCCCCACAAATACACACACAACAAAAAACACAAATGAATGGCTTCATCCACCCAATTTGAAAAGCTTGTTAACAACCCGACATCATTAACATTTCTTAACCGATATTGTCCAAAAGCACTGAAAATGCAGGGCCAAGTGAGATTGTGTCAAATGTGGTCGAAGAACTATTATAGCAGGCTCCTCTACCCCATAGAACTCTCGAAAAAGGATTGTCACGAAATTGGTGGAAGAGGAGGACAAGAACTTGCCCTCCCTACCTGCTAAAAATTTTGGGAGGCTGGTGCAAACTAAGATGTTGCAGGAGTAGTTGTCTTCACACTTTGTCGATGATGTGAGACTTCCACTTGTACCATTGAGTAGGCTTTGTGTGAATCCAACCATTCGAACTACAGACGACTATCTTTTGGAACTTGAAGAGAGCTTCAATAGGCAAGATTATGTGCCATTGATGGGAGAGTTCATTGTTTCGGCGGATACTTTTGTTGGGAGAGCCCCCCAAGAATATAACCCTGAGAGAGCCCCCCAAGAATATAACCCTGAGGACTCGAGATGGAAATATGGGTTTTGGTGGCAACAATTGAATATTGTTAATGAAAAGCTCAAAGAAACACATAACTCGGCTCACCTTGCAAGAAGAATTTAGGTGAGAGAAAAATTTAGTTGTTTGGGATGGAAACCATAGACTTGTGTCATGGCTTCAATGCATGAAAACAAGTAAGTTAAACCACACTTCTTTCTTTGAAATGTTTTCAAATTTCCTTGATAGCTCGAATATAATTTTCTTCTTTTTCTTGGACATATAGAATGGTTACATTCGAAGAAGATGTATCCTCAAGTTTGGTGTCATGTCATTTGCTTCAAAAAGGAAGAAGAGGTAGAGTTATAATGAACCTTGTAAACCTTAACATGTATATAAATATTTTGCAAGCTAGATAAAAGGTTCAATGTCTTATATGCATGTATTCTCTCTGAAGCTGTTAATTGTTTGTTTTTCATTAGGGTGACTCGTGTGCATGTTCCACACACACCATGCCATGATATTTTTCTTATGCAACGTTTCGGTCTTGCCAATCCAAATACTCTGCTAATAGATGATGAATGGAAGTGGGCGATCACAATAGTTACTCGCAATAATAAAAAAGTGGGCAAACCAAGTTGGTTCGGTGTCCCAATTTGTTTTTAAGGTAATATTTGTGTGTACCTCTAATATTTGTGTCAAAGACGTTACTTCTTTAGCTCCAATTTTCTTATAAATTTTCATCTTGATTTATAATTACAGGATGTCTTCAAGAAGATGATTCAAATGAAAACAAGAGGATTGCCTGAGGAAGGGGAACGCACAGAAGATGAGGAGGAAGTGTACAAAATTACTTGAAGGAAACAGAGCTTATTTTCACAAAAAGGGGTATACATTTGCAACCATTGCAAATCGTGCAAATGGAAAGGATTTATTTGATCTTATATTTAAGAACTAGGGTTGGCATGAGAAGCAACAACAATTCACACTAGAGAAGATGCAACTCATTGCCCGCTCTAGCTTGCCTCCAAATGGCATATATTTAGAAATCTGGATAGAAGAACTTATGGGAAAAGAGGTATGGAGTTTGTGCCCATGGTGGTTAGATTATGCCAATGGGAAATATCCCCTGACAAGGTGACCTTGTGGAAAGGTATAGTCCTATGCCTTGCTCCATGTGATATATTGTATGCCTTGCTCCATGTTATCCATTTGTTTGATGTAATTTTGTGAAGTAGATCTACATCAACATAAGCAGCCTGGAGCCGAGGGATTAAAGCAACCTATAGGCCGTGGCAAGAAAGGTGTAACAAGGGCATACAGTGGGGAAGCATTGCCTACAAATATCATAAAAGAAGCAAGTGGGCAAGAGGTGCAATAAATCTTGGCACGAAAAAGGCAGGTGGCAAGTCAAATGTGGAGAGAACTGGTCCCCAAAAAGAAAGAAAGTTACCAAAAAAATAAAGGTTGTAAGCAAAAATGAGGAGGATGATAATGAGGTAGAGGACGACAATGACATGGAAGATGAGGAGGTGGAGGACAACGACGAAGCTAGTTCAGACAATCCTCCAACTAGTAATGGTTACTAACTTTCTTTTATAGCTGTTGTAATCATTTTCCTTAAAGCATGTGTTTAATTATGTAACCATGTTTTATTTTTGTATATAAGTGTTTTGAAATATATCACCGAAGCACATGAATATTATGGGAACCATTGCTGATATAGCAGACAATATAATTGGGAGAAACATCTCACAATAAGTGCATGAAAACCCCCAACTTGTATTTTGAACATAACTACTTCTTCTAGTTCCAACACGGTTCTAATATTAACTTGGCTCCTAGGCGCATTACACTAGGTTGTCCAAGTTTGTTGGGGGCTTGAACAAGTCCGGAAATATAGGAAACCAGTCCTCATCTTTGGAAGGATGTTCAATGGTATGGGCAGATTTTCCAGGGCAGATTTTCCAACAGGGTTGCTTATAGATAAGGACACTCCACTAGTCCCTCGTTGAAAATTTGGAAGAAAGAGCTTATTGAGGCTACATGTGTGCTTGCCAATGAGTTCTTAAGAGAGGATGGAACCTTTGTAACCACTTGCAACGGTGATCATTTTGGTGTGAGTAGTGGAGGCAGCAAGAGCGCATGATCTAGCTCTACAACACACTTTATATCTTGAGTTGCAAAGAGAGTTACCATCGCTTTGACGAGATAGATTTTGAAGAGGTATGAATCACCACTTTCTTTTCTTCTAGTATTGGGAAATTAAAAGAAAACTCTAAATCACTTTTCAACCAATCGAGGTGTATGTCATGAGTATGCAGGTAATAATGTTGATTGTTGGAGGTGTTTGTTCGGTACCCACTAAGAGTCCAACCTCCAATATATATGAGAGTGAACGGTAATGATGCATCAACATGAACCGTGGGTTTACACACTACACTGACCTTTTGAGTGAGTCACTCCACTTAAAATGATATCGTGCCACTCATATTAGGGGGACAGATAATCATCCACTATGGGGTGCAGCTGAGCGACCCATTCAGACTGCAAGGTACATAATAAACACTACACACTTGTTTTGTTATTGATGATTTGATACAATCATGGAAATTAATCTGAAGTTTTTCTTCATTTTGGCAAATGGATCCTTGGTACTTTTACAACGGAGGGGAGCTAGTCCTTGATTGCTTTGTAGGGACTGGTGTCATGGCTAAGGCATGCAAGGAGCTTCGCCCTGACATCGTATAAGCATAGAAAATGATTGGCCGTGCTATAATCATGAGTTGGCTCATTTGCAAGATGTGTCATAGACCTAGGTTCCATGTGGTTTCAAGGAAAAGAATCTAAGAAAATTATTCAAGCAAGCACGCAACCTCGAATTTCGTTGGAGGAACCTTGGCATGGACAACTCCAATGGTTGCCAGGGTATGATGCATATGTACCACATGGTGCTACTTCTATAGCTCATAAACTTTCTTACTATCCACCACCACCACCTGGAGTAGAAATGACACCAGCAATGATACCATACCCTTATGATATACCACAACCTAACATGACCAATCCATATTAGTATCCAAATTGGAAGGGACCTGCACGACCAAACACAAACCAGCATGATCATGGAACTTCAAGTAGTGTTGGTGCCCCACATGGAATATGAGTCATGGAGATTTCCATGGATTTTGTATTGATGTTTCCCAGGACTTTGTATTCAATGTCTCATGAATGGAAGTGACTTTTATCAATATCTCTCAAAAGTGTGCAATGTGTTGGTGTGATATCTCTCAAAAGTGTGCAATCTGTTGGTGTGTACATGTGTCAATAACCACAGAGAGAGAGAGAGAGAGAGAGAGAGAGAGAGAGAGAGAGAGAGAGAGAGAGAGAGAGAGAGAGAAATGTTAGAGGTACCTATGTATTACATTTTCAACCAAGAACACTTTATATTATTGATGTTTTCCAAGGACTTTGTATCCAATGTCTCATGAATGGAAGTGACTTTTATCAATATCTCTCAAAAGTGTGCAATGTGTTGGTGTGTACATGTCTCAATAACCCGAGAGAGAGAGAGAGAGAGAGAGAGAGAGAGAGAGAGAGAGAGAGATGTTAGAGGTACTTATGTATTACGATTTTAATCAAGAACACTTATTATTGATGTTTTCCATGGATTTTGTATTCAATGTCTCATGAGAGAGAGAGAGTGAGAGTAAATGAGAGAGAAAGAGAGAGTAAATGAGAGAGAGAAATGTTAGAGGTACCTATGTGTCACGATTTCATCCGCTTGCCAGTTTCGTAGAACTGCTCGCCCATAATTGCTCACCAAAAAAAGTACCCATTAAAAGCCATAATCCCCCCTTTTATCGGACTTTACAAATCGAAAGATTAAAACAACTAAATTTTATAGTAAGGCTTTCTTAAAATAATTATCCTAGACACACTTATGACTTCAATGATCACTCCAAGGAAATTGTGTTTCCCATAGGCCCTCACATATGCGACGATCTTTTGTGAAAGTTGTGATCCTTGATTTCCATTGCACAGTATGTAGCATCTAATCTTTTTGTGATCCTTGATTTCTGTTGCCCATTATGTAGCATCTAGTCTTGTTGCATATTGTACTTATAGCTTTTATATCAATAATGCAAAAGCAACCAAGTAGTGGCCACATATAGGTCAAAAAACTAGTGAACTTCTGCTTTGAGTATATTGTAGCTTCAGTGCATCATAAGAAGATCTACTTTGAGTATATTATAGCTTGAGTGCATCATAATAAAATCACACAATTAGCTTTGCAAAGGTAGAGCATAAGATAGGTGATCATTCAAAAACACTCTCTTAGTATACATTTTATCAATAGGGCATACCTCAAGTGCATGTTAAATAGCGACTTCATCAACCAAGAAACTAAAGAAATTTTCATCGTACAAACAAAAACTTGTCAATTTTATTACCCTTGACATCTCAAATGACATCTTGTGTGAAACAAGAAAGGCTCATAATGATTTTAATGGCCTTCATATGAATATGGGCATGTGCTCACATGAATATAAGTATGGCTTTCACCTCCTAACAAAAAAATGGAGAAATATGGTGGAGCAAGTTTCACATCAAATGCCATTTGTTGGTAGTGTATGGGAACACCAAAAGATTTTATATAATAATTTACAAACTAGAAGCTTACATAAATTAAGAAGGCCATGTGAGAAAGTGTAGAAAAAGCATCATGACATATGATGACATTATATAGATTAACCATACGAAGTTTGACATAGAGTGCAAATGATGGTAGACAATAGAGTATTTATATTCATAAATCATCATATTTTGTTCCTTTTGAAAGAGTGCATTATTTTGACAACTCTCAAAGTATATTGGGCATAACAAGCAATGGCTTGACTTGATAAAAGACATGATGTACTCATGAGAAAAAGAATGTAAGCATAAGAATCGAGACCAAATAGTGACATAAAAAGTGTGAGAATAGTGTCTTCAATGTAAGTAGCATAAATAAACATATTCAATGAGGGAAGACTGACGTTATGCTGAGAAAACAATAAGATGCACATCTCTTAATTGAGGAAAGAGAGAGAGGAAAGTAATACACACCAAACATCAATGTGCAACATGTCATATGCATTGTTTTGCATGTAAAACTTTGAAAAAGTCTAATTATTGAATATGGTCAAAATACCACCCTCTAACAAGTGGAAAGGGAGAACCCAAATATAACTTTGCTTGGAAATGACTTAATTATAATGAGCAAACGCATGAAGTAATAATGGATTGTAGGATTGACATTAGAAACATGGTCCAAACTTTTACCATGTTTCTAATGGATTGTAGGATTGACATTAGAAACATGGCCCAAACTTTTACCATGTCGATTTTGAGTCTCCATATACGCCAAGTTTTTTTAGTTACTTTAGATTTCAAGAGATAAATTTTGGAGGTCAATTTCTTGACTCTCGTGTTGGGTTTCCCTTGTAGGGGGTTTAGTTGCATGCTATCTTTATGTTTGCAAGGTATACATGTGCGTATTTGTGCATCGAAGCTTGCGAAGTGCAACTATAAAGTCAACAATTCTATTTATTAGTGAGTTAGGAGGCAACTTTATGTTAGAAAAGTTAAGGAAGAGGGCAAAATTGGAATTTTGTTTAGTTCTTAATGGCTTACAGCATGCTCATTTGAATTTTAGAAGGGTGGTGGACAATCAAAGCACATGATATATGCATTACTAAAAATGGCTGATAGGTAGGGACATACTTAAGTGTAGCTTGCTAGATTCACTTGTATGGTTATTGACATAGCTAAAAATTGTTCCATAAGGAAGCATGATCTCCACTATCAAACTTACATTAAGGCATGGTTTCTTCATTTGGAAAGGGGGGGGCGTGGGGCTAGCATTGTGGCTGTGAATCTATGTAGAGTGCATTAGTCTCCATACATGCATTGTTGCTCAGACATTATTGGGCGAGTTCATGCTTCATACATGACAGGTTCACCCTGATTTTATAAGGAAAAAAGCATGGGACATTTTGGACAATGAAAATGGCCCAATGATGATCAGAAGAATAGCACATGAGGAATGGGCTTGTGTGGCCAGGATTCCATGGGCAGAATACTTTTAAATAAACAAAGACGGCCTTACATTAGAGAACAGTGTGAAAAGGACAAAGTTGGCCTTACATTAGGGAACCCAAGTGCTCGCTTTCATCCAAGCACACAGGAAAGAAGAGAGAGAGAGAGAGAGGAGAGAGTACAGTGAGAAGAGAGGAATTTACATTTAGCCCACGCGCCACGCACACCCCAGAGACGTGCTTTTTACGCTCTAATTTCTCTCTCTATGTGGGCGATGGCTACGATGCCCCCTGGCGCTCCTTGTATTTCTCTCTCTAGCTGGGGCTTCCTGTGTTGGGTAGGTTTTTTGTATATAGACAAGGTGGGTCTTCTCAGTAGGAACTAGCGCGCGAGCGCGTGTGAGTGTGTGTGAGAGAGAGAGGGAGAGATCTTTGTGTTGTGTTGTGCTTTGCTTTTGCTTCTTCTTGGTTTTGAAAATCTGGAAGAAGAAATGGTCCGCACAGCCCTTCTCAGAGCACTGAGAAAAGGAGAAGAAAGAATGCACGTGGTGTCCCCGGCGGCTGACAAATCAGAGCCCCCGGGTAACTTTGAAGACCATTACTAGCAGGCGTTTAGAGAGAGAGAGAGAGAGAGAGAGAGAGATAGAGAGAGAGATATGATGGTGATGGCTCCCTGATGCATAGAGAAGAAGTGGGCGCTTTGCAGATCCTAGCCACAAGGTAAACTTGAAAAGCAGATTCAATTATCAGCAATGATGGGTTGCTTTTTGAGACGCATGATTTTGGAGGACGCTTTTCAGGGTAGCAAGATTGGTGGCCTAATTTGGCACTTTTTCTGAATTTTGTTCATGTCGGACCTGGGCAATGTTTGGTGCTAATTAGTTGGCAGTGGGCAGTGCGATTTGGTATCATCTGACATTGATTTAAAGAGAGTTAGTTTAATTTGGGCTCTAAGCTAAAGATTAGTGAAAGCTTTCTCAGTAATGGGTTTGCTACAGCCCCCTTGTGGGAACCCTGACGATGAAGCTGATGCAGTTGCTGGGGATAGCTTTACCATAATCGAAGCTCCCTTACCTGGAAGAGCTTGGAGAAAAGAAAAAAGAGGAGGTATCAGCACATCAAGTGCCCAAACCAGCCTTGGATACACACAAACCTTCTCAACTGGCATGACGCTTGGCTCCAACATATACACTAGCAAAGTGTTGGAATCTCATATAGCCCCCTGTGATGTTATCCCGCAGCCTGCTGCCGGCCTTTTCACAGCCAAAACAGTTGGTCAGACTCCTCATTTTGTGAAGGATTCTGTCAGCAATAGCAATCCTGGCTCCGTCGTCGTCGGTTTTAACACTCAAACCAACACTTGCTTAGAGAGAGGCCAAGTGCAACATAATGATTTGATCAATCCAATGGTCTCATTTCAAGAACATATAGATCATGGGTCTTTAAGAAAGAAGGCATCCTCCCCTCTTTCAGATTTGCTGACATGTTCCAGCAATGCCGGTTTGTTTGGAAGCCTCAAAATCGAGGCTGAAAAACCAAAGGAAGAACATAGTAAAGCTCAAAGGCTAAACAAGTCACAAGATTCAGGCACCGATATTTTGTTGGAAGACACAAGTACTGGGTTCTGTGTGTATCAAACAGCAAAGTGTGGGAGTTGCAATAAGAGTAGCCCATTGTCTATCCCTTTAACAGATAGGGACTTTTATGCAGCCAAGCCGCAGTATGCCTGCTTGCAAACAGATGGCCCCTTGCTTACTGAGAAGGAATTGAGAGCATTGCAGCAAGCTGAGACCCAGAATCATTTTAAACTGCAAGAATCGCCTCCGAGAGCACATGGAGTGCAAGCTGACAGGTGGAAAAGGGGGACCTTATATCCACTTTATTCACAACAGTGTATATCTCCTGGTCTTTCTTTATCACCCCTTGGTCCGAAGCGTCTTTCAAGGGCCAAAAGCTCACCAACTCTTGAAGACGGGCATTTGGTATCGGTTAATCTCACTCCTACTAAAAGCATTTTTGAAAAGCATGGGATAGGTAGAAAAGGCATCCAAGAGAGGGCTTTGCATTATGAAGATGAATACGATGAATTGCGTTCTCATATACCTCATAAGCAGGACTTTTGGTGCCAAGGATGGGGTTGTGAAACTGCCCCATCAGTGCCTACTGGGTGCAAGTGCAAGCCTACGGCAAGTACAAGGAGATCCCTTGTGGGGTCATTTGAAGAATCTCTGCTTTCTGGCCGCCTTTTGGCAGGAAAGCCTTGTCAGGTAGTTCTGCTAATCATGTCTTTGAATCTTCTTTGTTGCCTCTTTGACAGCTCAAGGCCGATAGAGCTGATGGAACACTGATGCTCTTGCTTTATGCACTTTGTGTGGTTGAGTTGATTTTGGATCAACTTGATAGCTGCCTTTGCAAGTCCATTGTCTTTGAAGAATGTAACATGAATTGTGTGTGTTTTTCCTCCCTTTTCTTATTTCAATAAATATGCATGGGCACTTTGCAGAAGCTGGATGGTTTTTTAGCACTGCTAAGTGTGACAGGTGGATGTTGGTCTCCACCATTGCAAAAGCTCCCATTCTCTGTTACTTGTGTGGATGGGGAGAGTTCTTTACTCTATTACGCATCAATTGATCTTTCTGGGAATGCCATCAAGAGGAGGAGCAAGGGCGATCTGAGCAGAATGAATGATGCTCTCGATGATGCACCTGTAAAAAAAAACCG
The DNA here is from genome assembly GCF_041138505.1 of Cibotium barometz. Lineage (NCBI taxonomy): Eukaryota > Viridiplantae > Streptophyta > Polypodiopsida > Cyatheales > Cibotiaceae > Cibotium > Cibotium barometz. Next base: position 852,113 of record NC_141078.1, on the reverse strand, counting down.
CTTTATGATTCCAGTTAGTGGTCGCGTTCAATTGGTAAGTTTGTTCTGCTACACTGTCATAGTGTTTGGGTAGAGGGAATATTTTGTCCAAAAACACTGCCTTTACATCAATGACCATTTTTTTGCCCTATCAGTAATGCTGAGTGATTTGTGGTTTTGTTTAAATGCTTTGTTTTCTGATGTTTTGGACTATGTAAGACTTTTGAATGCTTATTGTCTGCTCTCCTTCACAGGTTCTCAGTAATCCAGAAATGACTCCTGTACACACATTTTTATGTAGTTATGACCTGACAGACATGCCCCCTGGAACAAAGGTATATAAGTCAATGCTGCACCCTTTGGAGGTTACTTCTATTTTAATGTAATGGATTGAGTGTGGCAGTCTACTCATCTCTGTATGTGTGTGTGTGTGTGTGTTACAGACATTTTTACGGCATAAAGTATTCTTATTGGCACCTACGTCAGCAGGAAAGATCCGAAAGGGGTCGTCTTTGACTGCAGAAGAACGCTCCAGTTCCAAACTGTCCTCAGGGGATAGCCTCACTGTGTACAGCAGTAACGATGGGGCCATCTCTACCTTAGACAGAGACATGGTACAAGTAGAAACAAAGGATGGGAGTCCAAAGTTAAATTTTTTAACAGCCCATCTTATCAAGTCATTTGAAGATGGTGGGAACCCGAGCTCACATGACTGTGAAGAGAGTTGCAGAAATGTTGCATTACCAGGTAAACATAATACAGTTGCCTTGAATGGAACGAACCATAAGGAAAACCATCTTGTTTACCCGGGACAAAGCAACAGCCAAGATGTCTCCAAATGTAATGTTGTACATGCCAATAACCTACACACTAGAAAGGCTTCTGAAGGAGGAGGTAGTGTATTGCGCTATGCTCTGCATTTGCGTTTTGTCTGCCCTCCCTTGAAGACAACCCAACAGACAAAGAAGTCAAGTATACTTCCTCGCGACTCTTCTCAAGTGCCCATCTTCAGTGGTGAAGATCATGTGGTGCAGGACAAAAGGCGTTTTTACTTGTACAGCGACCTGCGTGTTGTCTTTCCTCAAAGACAAGCAGATTCTGACGAGGGAAAGGTCGGTTATCTTCGAAGCTCTAACTTGCAGTCTTTTTCACCATATTTTGGCAGAGGCAGCATTGCTTTGTGTTTTAAGGATGTTTATTCACTCTCTTTTTGGGCACTGTATACCATCAAGTTGCATGTAGGAATCAAGGGCTGAAGGCACTAACACGTGCTGTGGGTTTTGCTCAAGGATTTTGGACCCCAAGAAGCACTGTTGGCCTCTTTTGAAAGCTGATAATTAGAGGCCTTTAGAATGTGTGTAGGCCTGAAGATGCTCCTTGCAGCATGACAAGCTCACTAGCTCATGGAGAGACTGGTGAGCGGATTCCTGACTAGCAGACACCTGCAATTAATCAAAACACAGGAGCTGTAAGAGCAAACATCTGTGATTAAGCAAAACATGGAAACTTATAAACAGTTGCATCTAGCTCACTGCCCAATCATTGAGCCGTTTAGGCTCACCTGCTGTGAGCATGGAGCTTAGTAGCATCTTAGACATGGCTCTGTTAGAAGTCATCTCCTGTCTTAATCAAACACCAGGGCCTCTGTTGTGGGTGTGCCCGCCCCGTATAGGTGTTTTATCATTTTTCCTCACTCCCCGTATTTTTCCCCAATTTTCCCATTTTTTCCATGGTGTGGGTGGATGCAACAGGCTGGCAGGAGCCCCTGATGCTGGTCGACTGCACTCTTGTGTACCTGGAGCTGGCCGACTTGATCAGGAGGGGTCGTGGTGTTTTTTCTCTGCTGGCCGACTGGTTGTGCCCAGTCGTGAAGGGCTGGTGGGACATTATGCGCTGGCCGACTGCACTCATGGGGCCATATAAATAAGCCCCATAATTCCCACATTGTATTCATTCAGTTTTCCTGGGATCTTGTGTATAGAGAAGAGTTTTCACACCTATCTCTCTGTCTTTCTTGTGCTGTCTATTTTCTGCACTCTACTTGCTCTTGTGGTGTCAAGTTTGGTTATCATTTCCGCTGCGTATTTTGACATGGTATCAGAGCCCTAGGCTCTTGATAGATCTTGGGAGTTTTCTAAGCACGAGGGGGATAATTAAGTTGCTGATTGGTGGATTGTTTTGGACTGTTTGGGAAGAGAAGTTGCAAGACAAAGGCGGGCTAAGGTGCTGGACAGCCACTTGCAGGTTTAGAGTTTTTTTTCCCCACCGACCCACCCTTTTCAGTTACATCCCCGCGATGGCAGATTTGTTAGAGATGGCTGAGAAGCTCGTGAATATCCCGACTCTCCCCACGTTCCAAGAGAAGTTGCAAGACGAAGGCGGGCTAAGGTGCTGGACAGCCACTTGCAGGTCTAGAGTTTTTTTTCCCCACCCACCTACCCTTTTCAGTTACATCCCCGCGATGGCAGATTTGTTAGAGATGGCTGAGAAGCACGTGAAGATCCCGACTCTCCCCACGTTCCCTGTGGACCATCAGTTGGACGAGAATAATTACGGCATCTGGAAGGTTATGATGGAGTCTGTGCTGGAGTCATATGACCTTGCTGATTTCATCGTCATCGGGGTTCCACGGTCGGAAGCAGAGGAAGGGGAGTTACTGTCGATGAAGAATTGGGATCGTGTCAACGCCAGGATCCGGTCATTTATTTTCCTCAATTGCACACCACAAGTAATCAATCACGTAAAGCACATGACGCTGGCCAAAGGCATATGGCAGCACTTGGCTTCTCTTTATAACAGGGTATCACCCATGAAGAGGATCTCTCCTTGGAAGTGCAGATGCGGGTTATGAACCTTGCAAAGTCATCGACGATGCGGGAGCACATTAACAAGCTGTAGGCCCTTCAGCAGGAACTCCTCCAGGTTGGGAAGGAGATATCATCTGAAGACATGGCCATTACTTTGCTGTCCCACTTACTTGCTCAGTATTCTGCTTTCTACTCCTCTTTGATTACGAGTGGCAGGCTCAGCACCATTACCTGGGAGGAGCTTGTGCCAATGGTCTTGGACCAGGAGGAACGTTTCACGAACCCTTCTCACAGCGGAGGTTCGGAGGCCTTAACTGGCCAAGGGTCGAAAGGCCGGAATAACAACAAGGGCAAAGGAAAGGCTTCACGGGAGAAGTCTTTTGAGAAGAAGCCCGGCTCAGAACGAGAGAAGCTGAAGGCCGAACGATCGTGCAATGATTGTGGTGAGAAAGGCCACTATTGGAGGAAGTGTCCTAAAGCGGACTTGGAAGAGTGCTGATTCTTCAGTCTCAGCTGCAAAGACTCTTGCATTTGTGCACTTAGAGATGATGGACTCCGATGCTTCATCGTCTTCGAGCGAGGAGGCAGTTGGCTTCACCGCGAAGGATACCCGAAACCGTTGGAGTTGATTCACACTGACTTGTGTGGACCTCAGCAGATACCATCATTGGGAGGATCTCTCTATTTCATGTTGCTTGTTGATGACTGTACAGATTCACGTGGGTCTACTTTCTTTCACAGAAGGACCAAGCTTTTGCACAGTTCAAGGATTGGCACGTGATGGTGGAGAAAGAGTCTGGATTGCAGGTTAAGACTCTCAGGGCTGACAAAGGAGGTGAATTCTCCTCGACTGTATTTCTCAGATTTTGTGCAGACCATGGCATCAAGAGGGAACTGGCCAATACCGGATCGCCTTCAGAGAATGGGGTTGTAGAATGCAAAAATAGGACTGTGGTGGAGATGGCGAGGACCATGCTGGAGCATCATGATCTTCCTCGTCCACTTTGGGAGAGGCTGTGGCAATGGCTGTCCATACCCTCAACCGGTCTCCAACGACTTCAGTACCTAATATGACTCCGTTTGAGGCATACTTTGGCAGGAAACCTGATGTCTTGCACTTCCGTGTTTTTGGGAGTGATGCGTATGTTCGTATTTCGAAGAAGCAGAGGGGGAAGCTTGACTCCAAGTCCCGCAAGCTCATATTTATTCTCTTTCCAGGGGATACAGATTGTATGATCCAGACAGGAATGAGATTGTTGTCAGCCGGGATGTGGTCTTTGATGAGCATGTTCCAATATCCACTGTCAAGGAGCCGCCACTTCTTGGAGATCCAGAAGAGTCTGATGATGATTCCCAGACATTGCTCCAGTTGATCACCCTCAGTCAACACAGGAGGTTGAGCCTGTAGCTGGAGTAGAGCCCCCGCAACAGCAGGAGGCTCCACGATCTGTTCGAGTACCCAGGTGGTTGTTGGACACCCTTAGGGTGTCGGGTGTCACAGAGTTACCCTTCAAGTGGACCACAGAGGACGACCCTCGAAGATCACACAGAGTCCGAGACAAAAGCAATACAGCGGAGCTTCTTCAGGTAAACTATGCTCTGATGTCTCGTATTATGCGGGACAAGGAGCCCACTTCCGTCGAGGAAGCTCTTTCACAGGATACTTGGAGGAAAGCCATGCAGGTGGAACTTGATGCCATCGAGAAGAAGAACACATGAGAGTTGGTACCGAGGCCGTCGAAATGGTCAGTCATTGGTGTCAAATGGGTCTCTAAGACCAAATATGCGTCAGATGGGTCGGTGGACAAACACAAAGCCAGACTTGTGGCTAAAGGTTATGCTCAGCGGCCAGGCATCGACTACGAGGATACCTTTGCACCGACAGCACGGATGTCCACGATTCGGACCGTTCTTGCCCTTGCTTCTTCTCAGAGGTGGCCCGTGTATCAAATGGATGTAAAATCTGCGTTCCTTAATGGTGACCTGTAGGAGGAGGTGTATGTTGAGCAGCCTCTAGGCTTTGTTGTTCCAAGATCAGAAGGGATGGTTTACAGGTTACGTAAGGCCTTGTATGGTCTTAAGCAAGCTCCCAGGGCTTGGAATCAGAAGATTGATTCCTTCTTTGTTTGGACTGGATTTCAGAGATCGGTTGCAGATCCTAACCTGTATCTCTTTCGGGAACGCGGCATGGTTACGATTATCATCCTTTATGTGTATGATCTCATTCTCACCGGCGGTCATGTGGAGCACATTAGTGTGATGAAGGCTGCCTTGTCAAAAGAGTTTGAGATGACCTACTTAGGCTTACTCCACTTCTTTTTGGGATTGGAGATTTGGCAGACCCAGAGGGGGTTTTTTGTCTCTCAATAGTGGTATGTTCATGAGTTGCTTGAGGCCTTTGGGATGGAGAACTGCAAGCCTATTACTTCGCCGATGGACCCAAACACAAAGTTAACCTCTAATGATCCTTGTGAGCCAGTCGATGCCTCGCAGTACCGGAAGTTGGTTGGTTCATTGATTTGGTTGCTGAACTCAAGATTGGACTTGAGCTTCTCCGTGGGGCTGTTGAGCTCTTTTATGCTGACGCCACTGAAGTCTCATTGGGACGCAGGATTGCGGATCTTGCGGTATCTGCAGAGTACGAAGGATCTAGGACTCTTTTACACAGGAGGGGATGGAGTCAGACTCCAAGGTTGGAGTGACTGAGATTGGGGAGGAGATCCAGACACGAGGAGATTTTCTTTCAAGATACAGTTTTACCCTTGGCTCAGGAGCAGTTTCTTGGAGCAGTAAGTGGCAGCCAACTATTGCCCTATCTTCGACAGAGGCAGAGTACTGGGCTGCTTGTGCTGCTGCTTGCGAGGTTGTATGGTTGCGGAGGCTGCTAGGCGAGATTGGGTTTCCACAGAAGGAGCCCACAGTCATCCAGTGCGATAACCAGAGTTGTATAGCTATTGCTCGGAACCCGGTCTTCCATGCCCGGACCAAGCACATAGAGATATAGTATCACTTTGTACGTGAGAAGATCTTGGCTGGTGACATCTTGCTCCTTTATTGTTCGACGGAGGACAATGCGGCGGACCTCTTCACGAAGTCTATTTTCAGTCTATTTTCTGCACTCTACTTGCTCTTGTGGTCTGTGTGGGAGGATCAGGAATTAGGGTTAGGTTAATTCATGTGTGGGAGACATACACAGAGAAGCAACTAGGGAGAGAGAGAGAGAGAGAGAGAGTTGTGGGGATAAGTCAACTCATAATATGAGTGTGTGACTCCCCTATCACACATGTATATTGCACTAGTACACATAGTGCACTTAGTACATTAAAAGTACTAAGTGTACTATGTACTATAACTTATGGGCTTGTACACACTATAAGGGTGGGCATTATGCCTTTACCCCAACAACCTCCCACTTAAAGGCAAAGTGCCCTTAAGTAAAGGAAAAGAAAAATCAGCATGTACATGATAATATACAAGGCCATATCAAGGCTGAAAATGGCCTCATTTAATGCCCATCAAGTGTCGGCAATGAGCAAACCGCTCCGGAGGCAAACTCTTTGTCAACAGATCAGCCGGGTTGTCATCCGTATGAATCTTAACAAGCTGAATTTGCTTGTTCTCTATCACCTCTCTGATAAAGTGATACTTCACATCCACATGCTTCGTCTTTGCATGAAAGACAGGGTTCTTTGCCAACTGGATGGCACTCTGACTGTCACAATGCAACAGTGGAATATCCCATGTATAACCCAAATCAACCACTAACCGAGATAGCCATAATGCCTCCTTGCAAGCCTCTGTGGCTGCAATATACTCGGCCTCTGTAGTAGATAAGGCTGTGCACTTCTGCATCCTGGATATCCATGACACAGCACCTCCTGTGAATGTAAACACATAACCGGTAGTAGACTTCCGGTTATCTGGATGACCGGCATAATCCGAATCCGTGTAACCATGCACTAATGCATCTTGTTTGCCAAAGCAAATGCACATATCCTGTGTGCCCTTCAGGTATCTCATGACACCTTTCACTGCTTCCCAATGCTTCTTGCCAGGGTTGGCCATGTATCTAGAAACCACTCCCACTGCAAATGCAATGTCCGGCCTAGTAGCAACCATGGCATACATGAGACTGCCACAAGCTGAAGCATACGGAACCTTGGCCATATCAGCCCTGTCTCTATCCGACTGTGGGCTGTCCATAGCACTGAGTTTCACATATGGAGGCAAAGGAGTACTAGTCTTCTTCCCCCCGTCCATATTGAACCTCTGCAAGACTTTGCCAATGTATTCCTTCTGAGACAAATACAACACATGCTGATTTCTGTCCCGAAGTATCCGCATACCCAAGATGTGATTTGCATCACCCAAATCCTTCATATCAAAGGTTTGATGCAGCCTCTGCTTCAAGGCATCCATCTCTTTACGAGATTTCCCGGCAATCAACATATCATCAACATACAAGATGAGGATTAATAGACTGCCATCCAAAGCTTTTTTGGTGTATAAGCAGTGATCTATGTCACTTCTCCTGAATTTCTGAGATTTCATGAATGTATCAAATTTATGATACCATTCCCTTGGTGCCTGTTTGAGCCCATAAAGACTCTTTTTCAGCTTGCATACAAGCTTCTCCTTTCCACTCACTGCATAACCCTCTGGCTGCTGCATATATATCTCCTCATGGAGATCACCGTGAAGAAAAGCAGTCTTCACATCCATCTGAATCAAGTCCAGATCATCATGTGCAACCAAAGCTAACACAGCCCTAAGTGTGGTCATTTTGACCATCGGAGAGAAGATCTCCTCAAAGTCCACACCATATTCTTGCTTGAAGTCCTTAGCCACTAACCTGGCTTTGTATCTTGGCTTTGCATCTGATGCAACTTTGAGCATGTATACCCACTTGCATTGCAAAACCTTCTTGCCTGCAGGCAAAGGCACCAACTTCCATGTTCCATTTTTATGCAGAGAATCCATCTCTGACTTCATGGCACGCTCCCAAAGAGCCTTGTCTGCCCTCTGTAAAGCCTCTTTATAACATGAGGGCTCCCCACAGTCAGTAAGCATCAAGTAGTCAACCCCTGGAACAAATTTGTCAGGGGCTCTGGAGGGTCTAGTGGACCTCCGTACCCAATGACCATCATTTGCAGGTTGCTGTCCAGCCTGCATATCACCCATTGGTGGCTCCTGTTCCATGCCATAAGGCTGAAATATCATGCCCGGTATGTCCTCCAACTGTGGTATATCCATAGGGATATTTTCTGCCATCTCTGGCTGTCCATTTGGACCATTTTCAGCACCATTTAAGGGCTGGTTTTCCTGCTGTAATGGCTGATTTACAGCCCTTTGTTGTTGTCCATGATGTCCATCATCATCAAAGATGACTCTGCCAGGCTCCTGTTGCCTTGCAGAATCCTTATACATGCATGTTTCATAAAAAATGACATCATTGCTGCGTATGATCTTTCTATTCATGGGATCCCAAAGTCTATACCCCATTTCACCTCTGTCACCATATCCTAGGAATATGCATTTGTGAGACTTAGGATCAAGTTTGGTGCGCATTTCCCTGCGTATGTGCACGTACGCAACGCAACCAAACACTCTTAAGTGCTTGTATGACGGAGGCTTCCCTGTCCATACTTCTTCTGGCACTTTCCCACCAAGCCTTGTGTTAGGTGACCTGTTTATAAGGTGAACGGCTGTCATAACAGCTTCAGCCCAAAAACCATGAGGTAATGCAGCATGTGACAACATAGAACGGACCTTCTCCTGAATGGTCCTGTTCATCCTCTCTGCTGTCCCGTTTTGTGGAGGATCATAAGGAGTAGAGAGCTCCCTCTTGATGCCTTTAGCATCACAAAAGTCCTGAAACTGTTTGGACATATACTCTCCACCATTGTCGGAACGCAAAGCCTTCAGTGTTTTGCCAGTTTGATTCTCAACAAGAGCAACAAACTTCTCAAACACTGAGAATGTATCACTCTTCAAACGAAGAGGATAGACCCACACCTTGCGTGTGGCATCATCAATAAAAGACACAAAATATTTTGCCCCTCCCAAAGAAAGCTGAGGCATCTCACATACATCTGTATGCACAAGCTCTAACTGAGCATCTTTCTGTCCAAGAGCTTTCTTGTGGGGGCACTGTAGTTGCCTACCATATATACAATGCTCACAAAACTGAAAACTTGAAAACTTTAGAGAAGGCAAGTAACCCAAACGAGACAATTGCTCCATTCCCTTGACACTCATGTGTCCCAACCGGCTATGCCACATAGAAATTTCCGGCAGCTCGGTTGCATTTACATTAGCATGGTGACAAACACCTGCATGCATGAAATAAAGAGTGTCCACCTTAGAGCCTCTGGCAACAACCAGTGAGCCCTTACTAATTTTCCACTTTCCACTACCAAATGTGGTAACATAATCAGCATCATCAAGCTGTCCGGTAGAAAGCAGGTTCTTCTTGATCTCAGGCACATGCTTGACATCATGGAGCGTAAGCTGTGAGCCATCTGAAAACACAAGCCTCACATCACCTCTGCCAAGAATCTTGCATGCATGGTTATCACCCAAATAAACCACTCCTTCATTGCCAGCAGTATACCTGACAAACAAGTCTCTGCAACCTGTGACATGAAAGGAGGCACCTGAATCAATGATCCATGAGTGCATACCATGACCACCTGTAAGAAGTGAATGGGCATCAAGTGAAGAAGTAAATAGGACCTCATCCTCACTGCCACCTGCATGTGACATATTGATTTCTTCAATCTTGACTCCACTTTTGCCCTTTGGCTTTACATCTTTGGCTTTACATCTTTGGCTTCATCTTTCTCTTTGTCTTTGCCTTTTCCCTTTTCCTTTTGATCATTTTTCCATTTGTAGCATTGCTTTTTAATGTGTCCCTTCTTGCCACAATAATGGCATTCCAAATCCTTTTTGGAGCGAGACTTGCTCCTTCCCCTTTCTTGGCTTTTACCCCTTTGCTGGGATCTCCCACGTGCATTCATTGCATTGGACTTTCCAACAGAGTTGTTTTTCCTGTTCATCTCTTCTTGAAGAAGAGCACCCTCAACATCTGCATATGACAGCATAGCATTCGAATTGCTAGTGGCTGTCCTGAATGTGTCCCAACTCTCTGGCAAAGTGCATAAGAGAAAAGTGGCTTTGAACTCATCGTCCATTGCCAACTTTTGATTTATAACTTGGCTGACAATACCATTAAACTCATTGAGGTGGGCTGCCATAGACGCCCCTTCCTTCATCTGAAGACCTATGAGTTTCTTTAACCAATACACTTTGCTTGAGGCACTTTGCTGGGCATACAAGTCCTGCAATCTCTGCCACATTCCCCAAGCTGTCTTCTCTTCACGAATGCTGAAATGTAAAGAGTCTGACACAGACAACATGATGGTGGATCTTGCCAGCTCATCCATATCTTCCCACTCTTCAGCAGTAAGAGAAGGTGAAGCAATGAAGAGCTCTCACCTGTGGTTGCCATAGCAATATGCAACCTGTCAATGCCTGACTCCCTGCAAAATGTGCAAACACTGCACCAAAAGCACACAAAGTGCTCACAGTTGTTCTACCAAACTTTATCTCCCACTGCGGAAGCAAGAATGCAACTTTTCTCCCACTTTATGTGATGAAATCACCAAAATCTGGTTGCTGCAGATTTTGGACAGCACCTTAAATGTGCTCTGTTGCCCTTCCAAAGTACTGTACAGCAGTACCAAGTGCTCACCAATGATGTACCAAACCTGTACCGGCAAGTACAGCAGCTGAAATTGAACCTTTTGGTCACTCAAAACAGTGTACAACCATGCCAAAACTTGCACAAAGCTGTGCCAAATCTGTACCAACAGGTACAATAGCAATAAATGCTCTCCTGGCTGTCCAAATGAGTAAAAATCAGACTTTTACAGTCCTGTACACTGCATACAACAGTCCCGAACAGAAATTGGGCAAAAGCCCCTTGACTGTAAGCTGATTTTTGAGGATTCAAGGCATAAATGTCTTGCCTGCTGCCTTGCCAAGCTCAACAAGCATACGAACTTGAAAAGCCCCTTGATTTAAGATCAATTTCTGATCATACATGGTACATTGACGCACATGAAGGCATCCAGAGTGTTCACGATGCTTCCCCCTGGCCACATATACATCCAAATAATGAAAGCCCCTTGATTTACAGGCACATTGAGTGCTTGTAAGGCATCAGCACATTATCCACAGCATCAAATGCGATTGCCTGCATGCAAATCAACCAAATCGGCACAAAAGCCCCTTGATTTGCACTGCAATTTGCTGCAATTTTGCCCAAATGTGCGATTTTTCACATCATACAGCATGTATGAGTGCTTAATTGCACAATTACATCAAAAGCCCCAAATTTTGACATTCAATTTCTTGCAAATTGATCCTGATTGTGACCAATGTCCTGCAAATTGATCCTGATTGTGACCAATGTCACCCAATTTTGCCAATTTTGCTCAAAAATTAGCAATTGGGCACCTGTACCTGCTCAATTGTTGATTGTACTTGCTCAATTGCAAATCCCAAAAACAAATTGAGGAAAATACCTTGTAATTTTCTGATTTTTCTCTGATTTGCAGGCGGGTTTTGTTGTTGCAGGAAAAGGGGGTGATGATTTGGTGCTACTCTGTAGAAATCTGATGCTGGACAACCATGTCTGCTTGTGAGGGGTGATCTGTAGACGAGGACGGCATCACAAGGGTCGCATCGGCCTTCATCGCTTCAAAATCAGAAGACCTGGCCGTGCATATAATATTTGTGTTGTTCGTGAGAAACCTTAAACGTTGTGAAAATTAGGGTTTCTGGCGCCTGGGATACCAGATTACGGTTTCTAAGCGTTCTGCAGAAAGACTATGCTTTGCACACGATGGATAGTCCTTAAGGCGTTCGCTCGTGTTGAAGAAGAAAGACTAGTGATTTGACGTCCGCCTTGTGGACCAGCCGACGCTTCTTCGCTCGTTTAGTATCCTTCGCCGTCGAGCGCTACGTCGCCTACGCTCAGTGTTTGTTCGCCAACGCTCACTTCAGTGGCTCGCTACACGTAATCGCTCACGCCTGGTTCTGCCTTTCGCCCACCTGCCTGCGGAGCTGCTGCCTTGTGGTTCGCTTGGCTGCTGCGACCCTGAAGGGGCTTGGAGTCGGCGCTCTCCACTGCTCTTGCTGCAAGCCTACAACTGGCTGTTGGCCACGACCAATTGAATGGGAGAGTCAAGCTGATTGCTACTGCACAGAGATTCGAAGGGCACCGGCTCTGATACCAGTTGTGTGGGAGGATCAGGAATTAGGGTTAGGTTAATTCATGTGTGGGAGACATACACAGAGAAGCAACGAGGGAGAGAGAGAGAGAGAGAGAGTTGTGGGGATCATAATGAGTGTGTGACTCCCCTATCACACATGTATATTGCGCTAGTACACATAGTGCACTTAGTACATTAAAAGTACTAAGTGTACTATGTACTATAACTTACGGGCTTGTACACACTATAAGGGTGGGCATTATGCCTTTACCCCAACATGGTCTCAAGTTTGGTTATCATTTCCGCTGCGTATTTTGACAGGCTCTAGGTGCAAAGCCGTGGTGTACCATACCACCAAGGACACACCCCTCTGGTGTACACATGGAGTAGTCTCATGGGTCCGGAGTACATGTCTGAAGAGCTCTCCCTCAAATTGTGAGTCGTGACACCCCTACGAGCATGTAGGGCATAGCCGGACATCAGAGAGCAATCGACAGGCAGAGTCGGACAGCGTAGAGGACATGTGGCACTGCCACGTGGTGATGATGACATGGCAGGCGGGTACAGGTGGCCAACTAGGAGCATTGGTGCAGATATATACGCGGGTAGCCAAATTTGCATATTCATTTGCTTTCCGTAGTGTTGTACTTCACAGAGCGTTTCTCTGTAGGCGAAGTGCTAGCCAACAGTGTACGTAGGTCACAGGGCTGTGATTTGACATCTTCATTCTCAGCCACATCTTGTTCTTGAATTTCAATTGTATTACCTCTTTTTTGTACATAATACAAAGGAGTAGTTTAGGACTCGTGCGTGTGATTCCCTGATGCCACCAGAGCAGACAGGCCTTCTTAGACGGGCGGGCTGCCCTCGAGGGCACCAGGTGTACATGGGAGATGATCTCACTCCAGCAGAGGTGGCACACCGGCGTGAGGCGATGGTGACTGTTCATGAGGCCCGTATAGCAGGTAAGTGGGCTATCTACAGGGATGGTAGAGTCATTATCATTGAGCGCCGTCCCAAATAGGGACGCAAGGTCTATGAGACCAAACACCTAGGGTTGGCAGTATGGAACTGCAATGGCATGCTGTGGTCGAATCCAGGAGGCTTGAGCGAGATTCTCACAGGCAGGGATGTCATTTTTTTTAAGAGACTCATTAGAGCCCTGAGAGGGGCTTACCATACATAGCTGGGTATGAGTGGGAGTTAGCTTTTCGAGGTGAGACCCGCACATCAGGAGGAGTACGTGGCTTTGGGGGGTAGCTGTCCTTTTTAGATCCCATCTCCGACAGATTCTCAGCATCGTCCGAAAGGACGAGGATGCACGATATCTTTGGGTGTGGCTACAGCTTAGCAGTGACAGAGTCATCCACATTGCTGTGTGCTATTTTGCACCACGCCACTCCCCTTACGCCGCACAGCATGGCTAGGCACCGTACTTACCATTATATGAGGATATCATGGAGTTCTCACAGCTGGGAGAAAGTCCTCCTACTCCGGGATTTCAATGCCAGGACGGGAAGTTAGCAGGTCCCACTACTCGATCTAGACGACCCTATTAGACTACAGGAGCTGGACATCACTAACACAGGGCTGCAGCGATCATCACAGGACCGTGAGGACGTCACAGGACCGTGAGGAGGTCATAGTGTCCGGGAGATATTTCTTAGAGTTGGGAGCTACACATGGTCTCGTTATCTATAACGGGATGTCTCGATGGCCCTCCTCCGACGCCCTTACCTCCTTCCCTCGCTTAGGAGGTACTAGCACTGTGGACTACCTTATGGGATCTCCGGCTTTGGTGCACCTTATCCCCAACTTCTCCATTCCGCCACCCCCTTTTGAAGCTGACCATGCCTACCTCTCTTTCACTCTTACCTGCACACCACCCGTCCCTCCACCACCTCTCCCCATCTCACATTACACTCAGGTCCTCTTTGATCACGAGCTTGACCTTGTTTACTCCAACCACATCTACTGCCAACTCCAGGATGTGGAACCTACTGTCTGCCTATCCACCCTCACAACACAACTCACCACCATACTCCACACATCCGCCACAGCTTCTTTCATATGCACGCGGTGGTCTACCGCCAAGCCACCTTGTGGTTCCATGCCCCAGAACTGTTGGTATGATGACGAATGTCGGGCCACATGCTCTCGTCTTAAGCATGAGGTACGGATTGTGTCACGACCCTGTGTTTTTCTCTGGACAAGATGCAGATGTGCACGGGGACATGGTGGACAGTGTGAATGGCATCAGTTTGGAGTCAAAAAGGGAGCCCATGTGTGGATAACCCCATGTGTGAAAGGGGGCAAAAAGATTTTAGCTTAAAAGGTTTAAAAACCTTTAAAAGTCATTATAAAGCCCTTCATTAAAGAAAACGTGGCCCATAAGCTATTTTGGGGCCACGTGTGAGCTTTTTGGTAAAAGAGGGGCTGTTGGGCAGAAAAAGGAGGAGGCGCCTATCTCTCAGAAGGAAGTGTGTGCTTTTTTTCGCTGAGGAGGGCTGGTCGCCTGAAGATGCATGTTGGCTGCGCATGGTAGGGCCTGTGCAGGTACAGTCCACGTGGCAGTGTACGGTTGCTGTGCAGGTACAGTCCACGTGGCAGATTTGGTTGTGCAGGTACAGGCGTGTACAGGTTGCTGGTACAGGCAGCGCAGGCAAGTACGACAGCAGGTATCATATTGTATGACTGTTGGTACAGTAGACTGCACGTGGGCTGGACAGAGGGACAGAGTTGAGCAGCAGGCAGGCGGTCTGTTTACAGGTGGCATACGGGGGCTGAACAGCACGTGGAGGTTCTCCCTCTCTAGCTACAAGTTAGGCCAGCAGACGGGGGTGCTTCTTCTTTGACGGCTGGTCACCAAGGAGCGCAGGTGGGCAGATTGCAGGGCAGCGCACAGCTCAGCAAGCTCACCCACTGTAACGGGAGGCGGACGCGTGTATTGGAATCGTATAAACGTGAACAAGATTCTGAGCACTTAACACTTGAGCATTACAACCACAAAGCTGAAAATGACAGTACACCCACATAAAGGGGCCGATGATAGGCTGACCCCCCCCCTTTAGGTTATATTACCAAAAGAGTCTGCAAAGTACAAGATTACGGGTGCCTGGGGATTCACCACCAGCCTGCACCTGATTCTTCCAAATACATCATGAATGAATACATTTCAAATAAGAGAATCTGTAGGTACATCCGCCCTACACACAGGTACATCCGCCCTGCACAAGCCTCTTCACAGGTACATCCGCCCTGCACAAGAGTATCACAATCCTCACAGGTACTCCGCCCTGCACAGGATGTAAATGGATCTTTAGGCCCTGTTTCCACGCGAGAAACTGATCCAGAAACCTGTGTTCTCCGCGAGCAAGTGTTCCCAATGCTTGCCCTAAACACCTGTTACACGAGGAATCCTTGAGACACATCCATGCTCATATATTCCATTGCTGTCCGGCCTGTTTTATGCAATAACCAGTCCAAAACAGCAACTTTCCATCGCGAGAAATCCACCTGTAAAGGGTCCTATAGCCCTGTGGAGGTCCCTAGAGCTGTCCTGTATTGTCCAAGTTGACTTTGGACACCTGTAACCAGCCCAAAACTCGCAATAACCAGAAAATACAGGTCTGAAATTTACCAACCAGCCCTTTAGAAGAGTGTGGGGATCGATATCCAAGCTTGTGTGAGTCCGGGAAGCAAGCAACCAGCCCTGTAGCAACTCCCAAAGCTTCAACCAGCTCTCCAATGTGTTGAGTAGTGAATAAAACAGCCCAAAAGGCCTCTTCAAGGAGGCGCCTTTCTCCAGTGCCACCTAAGGGGCTTGGTGGGTTCACAAACAGGCTGACAAGTGTCCCCATAAGGTGTCCAGGTAGGTGTCCAGCCCATAGTGCTCCATTTGTCCTGTTTGTATAAGTTTAGGTCCAACCAAATGGGAAATGGCCATAAGCTGTCCGGACTTAATTTTGGTCCAACCAAATGCGAACGCATTATAAGTTGTCCGGCCACTTATTAATGAGTGTGGACCTGCAAACCAATAAACTTTAGTAGTAAATGAAATAAGCTGTAAATTGAGTGTGGACGCACTTACCACCTGCAAAACCCATAAGCCCACAATTTTAGGCCCAAGCAGGAGTGCACACACGTGTCCACATGGTGCCTGGGCGTCCCCGGTCCCTCGGACTTCACAAGCCAAAATAACAAGCATTGTCCAGGCAGCAAGACAATGTCACACAAAGTAAAATAAAGTTATGGCATGCATCATTTATGCATTGTGCACATGTAAACTTGGAGAACCACCTATCATCATTCTTGTACTTGAAAATATTCCGCCTGCCATCATAACACACCATGTGTGCATGGCCGGAATCCACACGGGCACCGCCCGAAAGTCCACAAATGTCCTGCCATGTCCTTGGACTCATATGCATCCACTCATATGATCCATACACATGCCCAGGTATAATACATACATGCATCCGCATGTTTCTAGGCCTGACACGCATCCGCATGTCCCTAGAATATAGGGATTTGTGACACCCACTCTTTATCTCCCTTTTTGGAAAGCTGGCAGACTGCAGTGCTTTCTCTCTCTTTCTCTCTCTCTCTCCCTCTGCTGAAGAGTAGACAAGGGTTGGTTTCTCTTGACACAAAGGTGGACAGAGACTGGATTTCCATGAACATAGACATCATGATGATGGCGTTCAACTGATGGAACTTTCAGCTTCTCTTTGCTTTGGATTCGAGACTGTTTTGGGACAGTTTATGGGCTGTTTTTGTTTGGTTGAAAATTCAGCTATGTGCTTGGGTTTTTGGCTGCAAGTACAAGGTCATTTGGTAATGTTTCTTGACATGGGAGTGATGCAAGCTCGCATGGCTGCGTGCTCATGGAGCAGATTGTTCTCTTCCTGCTAGAAAGGAACAGTGGGACCTACAGTATGGGAATCTCTATGTTGCCAGATGTTTCATGAGAGAACAGGTAACTAAATGTATGGGAAACATGACAGAAGTTTCAAAGGGAAACAGGCCTAAGGGTTTCATGTGGAAACAGGTCGTAGGTTTTCTCGAAGAGACATGTTTTTGGGTTTCTCCAGGAGATAGGTCACATGCAGGCAGAAGGTACAGGAGTAGACACATGTTTGGTACAGCCTTGCTCCTGACAAGACAGGGGACAGGGAATCCATGACAGAGATGGAAAGCACCCTTGGAAGGTAGAGAGGGTTTGTACAGGTGTGTCGACTGTATGGTATGCTGTGCTGTGATACGAGTTCTCTTTTGAGAGACAGTTTGGGAGTCTGTGTTGTGATGCAGAAGCACTGGATGTGTCAGGGTGTGATGCTGTTTATAGTGTGAGAGGCTATGGATGGTTGTGGCAGCCTTGATCATGGGAGAAAGCTTATGTATGCAGACTCAATGTGAGAGAGTCTTTTGATATGAACAATGGCTGGACTTGTTTGTGGAGGCCGTGTGGACAAGAAGCCAGATGCAGGTTCTTTGCAGGCTTCAGAAGTTCTACTGGGACGGCTGAGTTCCCAGCCTTATATTGTAATCAAAGCTCTTATAATCAATTAAAGAAATACCGCAAGGGGCGCCACTGCGATTTGGGGCCAATCGGTGTCCATGTACTATCTGCAGGAGCACTCTAGCTCCCCTTGTTTTTTTTACCGGTGGTATCTTCATAGAGGCTTCGTGGGTTCGGTAGACAGTTTCTTTCTATGTTTAGCAGTGGTGATCTACTATGCTTCATCAAGGACTTGTGCTTATCACTTGGGTGGAGTGCAAGCAGGTTTTGGGTGCCTGAGGATGTATCAGATGAGGCTCAGATGGAAGTGGAGGAACTTGACGAGGTTCTTATTCCTGAGCATATACTAGCACATAAGGAAAGAAAGGTAGAGGGTAAAGTTTCCCGTCGCTATCCTGTGAAGTTCAAGAGCTGTTCACTGATGGATACGAAGTGGATGGAGGAGGTTCACTGATGGATGCGAAGTGGATGGAGGAGGGTGACTTAGCAGATTCACCTCAGGAGTTGCAGCTTTATCCTGATGCCTATGAGTTGGAGTCGACTCTTGTTACGGCTCATTTAGGTTCAGCAGAGCATAGGTCTGGAGCATTGCCTGATGCTCAAGAGGGGGGTAGCACCTCCGCTCCCTTGTTACAGACAGGCTCATTTGTTATCTAGGAGTCGCTTGGTGACATCTTTGTATTCACCCGAAGGTACTGAGGCTGACAGTACATCTGCTTATGGGACTTCTATGATATTGTGTTCTAGACACATGAGATGATGGTTGAGTATGGTTCACAGTCGCGCGCACCTTGAACTCTAACTGCAACTATGGATAACTCTATGGAGGACATAAGTCTTGCGAGCAGTCCTAGAGTTGGTTTGGTTCATGGAAATATGGATCGAACCGTGTTTGTGCATGTATGCATTCACTTTTGAGGTAGAGGTATTTTTGTATTCTGGTGCCATTGGATCCTGGTATCATTGAGAATACATTGGGAAATACTCTGCATTGTGTTATGTGCTGCATGTATGTTGGTATGATACATCAAGTGCTTTATTATGTTCATGGATGCACCACTGGGTGTGACTCCTGCGGCATGGCCATGAGACATATGTGGGAAAGTACTTAGTGGATGTAGTGTTTGGATGCATTGAGTGCTTTCATATGCTCATGTTGTACCTTCAGTCGTGGGTCCTGCGGGATGCCCATGGGCGTAAGGCTTGCGAGCAACCCTTAGACTGTTACTTTAGAGTAGGTAGAGCAACTTGAGGAGCATATTGTTTGCGAATGCATATGTGTGTCATGCATATGTGTGCCATATGTAGAATGATGCATGGTTTTGTTTTTGGCTAACACAGTTAACGTGTTTCCATTTGGTTTTAGACTTTTGCTGTAGGTTCTGAAGGAACAAGCAAGAGGACAGTGTGGCTTATTGTGCAGGATGATTATTTTATCACCCAGATGCATTGGAGGGCCATTGTTTTTGCCATATGGGGTATCTTTGCTCATGAGATGCTTTACTGTGCCATTGAGTGCAATCGAGGACGCTTGCCATTTTTCAAGAGGGGGGTATGTCACGACCCTGTGTTTTTCTCTGGACAAGATACAGATGTGCACGGGGACATGGTGGACAGTGTGAATGGCATCAGGTTGGAGTCAAAAAGGGAGCCCATGTGTGGATAACCCCATGTGTGAAAGGGGGCAAAGAGATTTTAGCTTAAAAGGTTTAAAAACCTTTAAAAGTCATTATAAAGCCCTTCATTAAAGAAAACGTGGCCCATAAGCTATTTTGGGGCCACGTGTGAGCTTTTTGGTAAAAGAGGGGCTGTTGGGCAGAAAAAGGAGGAGGCGCCTATCTCTCAGAAGGAAGTGTGTGCTTTTTTTCGCTGAGGAGGGCTGGTCGCCTGAAGATGCATGTCGGCTGCGCATGGTAGGGCCTGTGCAGGTACAGTCCACGTGGCAGATTTGGTTGTGCAGGTACAGGCGTGTACAGGTTGCTGGTACAGGCAGCGCAGGCAAGTACGACAGCAGGTATCATACTGTATGACTGCTGGTACAGTAGACTGCACGTGGGCTGGACAGAGGGACAGAGTTGAGCAGCAGGCAGGCGGTCTGTTTACAGGTGGCATACGGGGGCTGAACAGCACGTGGAGGTTCTCCCTCTCTAGCTACAAGTCGGGCCAGCTGACGGGGGTGCTTCTTCTTTGACGGCTGGTCACCAAGGAGCGCAGGTGGGCAGATTGCAGGGCAACGCACAGCTCAGCAAGCTCACCCACTCTTTATCTCCCTTTTTGGAAAGCTGGCAGACTGCAGTGCTTTCTCTCTCTTTCTCTCTCTCTCTTCCTCTGCTGAAGAGTAGAGAAGGGTTGGTTTCTCTTGACACAAAGGTGGACAGAGACTGGATTTCCATGAACATAGACATCATGATGATGGCGTTCAACTGATGGAACTTTCAGCTTCTCTTTGCTTTGGATTCGAGACTGTTTTGGGACAGTTAATGGGCTGTTTTTGTTTGGTTGCAAATTCAGCTATGTGCTTGGGTTTTTGGCTGCAAGTACAAGGTCATTTGGTAATGTTTCTTGACATGGGAGTGATGCAAGCTCGCATGGCTGCGTGCTCATGGAGCAGATTGTTTTCTTCCTGCTAGAAAGGAACAGTGGGACCTACAGTATGGGAATCTCTATGTTGCCAGATGTTTCGTGAGAGAACAGGTAACTAGATGTATGGGAAACATGACAAAAGTTTCAAAGGGAAACAGGCCTAAGGGTTTCATGTGGAAACAGGTCGTAGGTTTTCTCGAAGAGACATGTTTTTGGGTTTCTCCAAGAGATAGGTCACATGTAGGCAGAAGGTACAGGAGTAGACACATGTTTGGTACAGCCTTGCTACTGACAAGACAGGGGACAGGGAATCCATGACAGAGATGGAAAGTACCCTTGGAAGGTAGAGAGGGTTTGTACAGGTGTGTCGACTGTATGGTATGCTGTGCTGTGATACGAGTTCTCTTTTGAGAGACAGTTTGGGAGTCTGTGTTGTGATGCAGAAGCACTGGATGTGTCAGGGTGTGATGCTGTTCATAGTGTGAGAGGCTATGGATGGTTGTGGCAGCCTTGATCATGGGAGAAAGCCTCTGTATGCAGACTCAATGTGAGAGAGTCTTTTGATATGAACAATGGCTGGACTTGTTTGTGGAGGCCGTGTGGACAAGAAGCCAAATGCAGGTTCTTTGCAGGCTTCAGAAGTTCTACTGGGACGGCTGAGTTCCCAGCCTTATATTGTAATTAAAGCTCTTATAATCAATTAAAGAAATACCGCAAGGGGCGCCACTGCGATTTGGGGCCAATCGGTGTCCATGTACTATCTGCAGGAGCTTTTAGCTCCCCCTGTTTGTTTTCCTTTTCTAGGTCCTCAATGGTATTGAAGTGTTTTATGTGCGAGTGTTTGTTCCACCGCCCTTTGGTTTGTGAAGGCCGGTTTACAGATTGGGCAAATCATGAAGCTCCAAGCGCAATGGATTTCTCAACGGCTCACCCGACGCAAGAAACGGGAGTTCTATGCTTGGAAAGAGAATGAGTTATACCGACTTTTCTTAGGGCCGAACTGCAAAGAGGCATGGAGGAAACTCTGAGAACATCGCCCTCCCACACCTATCACCTGCCCAAACACATGGCACTCCTATGCACGCTCCCTCTTATCATATCCCCCATCAGCCACCCCTACCCCCACCACCAGACCCCCGCCCCACCACCTCCACCTTCTTCACAAAGGGCATGGTCCTCAAGGCCATTCGTAGACTATGCAATGGGCGAGCCCAAATCATGAGGGACTCACTGCCGAGTACATCTTGCATGCCCATGATACCCTAGCGCCCCTACTAGCCTACATGTTCAATAGAGCCCTTTGTGAAGGATTTCCACCCTCTTGGTCCACCAACACCATCACCCCCATCACCCCCATCCTCAAAGCCGGAGATCCACTTGATCCTAATAACTACAAGACGATCATGATTGGCCACACATTGGCCAAGCTCTATGGATCAGTGCTAGAGGCGGAGCTTAGTTCATTTGCAGAGAGCCAGGGATGCAGAGCCTCAGGACAGGCTGGCTTTCGGAGGAGCTACTCTACCCTTGACCACATCTTCACCCTCCGTGCCATCATCGAGGAGGGTAGAGCACAACACCAGAGGATTTACTGTTGCTTTGTGGATTTCCGCAAAGCTTTTGATACTGCACACCGAGCCCGCCTCTTACACCGTCTACAGGAGATCGGAGTCCCATCTGACATGGTTTGGAGCATCATCGCTCTCTATGAGTCCGTCACCGGATGAGTGAGAGCCCCAGGAGGTACATCTTAGGAGATTTCCAGCACCATTGGGGTGAAACAGGGCTGCCCTCTATCACCCACTCTTTTCGGCCTCTATGTTGACAAGATCTCAAGCTTCATTGATGGATTAGGCGGGGCTGGTCCCACACTGGCAGGCATATTGATCCCCATACTACTTTATGCAGATGACATCGTCCTCCTCTCAGACTCAGCCGAAGGGCTTCAGAGACAGTTGGATGCCTTACATGACTATTGCACTCAGCGGGACCTCTCTGTTAACCTTGGTAAAACCAAGGTAATGGTCTTCAATACCTCCCGCCCCGTCACATCCAGATTGAGCTTCAGTGGATCCTGTGGAGATTGTCTCATCCTATGTCTATCTTGGTGTCACTTTCAGTGGCCCACGCTTTACCATGCTTCCCGCAGCACATGCTAGAGTGACGCGGGGATATGCAACCTTGAGCTTACTTGAGCGGCAGTGCTTCCAGGCACATTTCCAGGAGCCCAGGACGAAGGGCTGGCTTTTTGACACCCTCGTCACACCAGCCTTGATGTATGGAGCAAGCTTTTTTGGGGGCCCGATTTATCCGATGAGGATTGGCAGCGAGTTGAGAGGCCCTAGGTCATGATGTTCTCCCGTATGATCCACAGCAAACCATCAGCCCCACACCAGATTATCCAGGCAGACTTTGCTGCAGCCCTAATGGTAGTGGAGGCACTCTTCCAGACAGTCGCATACCTTCATTGCATCAGTCACATGGATCCCCACACGTACCCGAGGCTTGCCCTGGAGTCCTCCAGACAGCTAGCACTTGAGGGGCACTTTGGAGTATGGTATGCACTGGTTTCCACTTGGTTCTCAGTATACGGGCTCTGCATGGACCGCCTACCCCCCCCCCCTTCAGTACAGTTTGGACTCCCCTTTTTTCCGGCTGTCTCACGAGGATACCAACCGGGTTATCCGGTCAGATCTTCTTAGCCTCTACACACATTCCACATGGATCACACCCTCGGAGCTCCCCACGAAGATGCACTTTTACAGAGACCACTTCCTCACACTCACTGAGGATGGATTCATCCAGCAGTCGGGCTACTTGAGTGTTTACATGTCCCATGCCATGCGGATTGCGATTGGCCAGATACGGGTTTCTTCCCACCGCCTCAGAGTGGAGACAGGTAGAGCTGAGCGCATCTTCAGAGCCGGGAAGCTCGTACGGACACCCAGCAATGTTGGAGCTGAGGCACGATTGGTAACGAAGGCTTGCGTCAATGTGAGGCAAAGGCACTCCGAGAGGTGGTCGGTGTTGAAGGTTCACGTTGGTGGATGCAAAGGCACTCCGAGGTGGTATTGGGCAACGGAAGGTGAAGTGGTGCAGACTTTGGTGACAAGGGTGTTGCGGTACTTGAAGGGTGATGAAGAGCAGAGAGGGTTGCCGTCCCGAGTGGTGCAAGCTCTGGTGACAAGGGTGTTGCATTACCTGAGTGTGGTGGTGAGGAGTAGAGAGGGTTGCCGTCCCGAGTGGTGCAAGCTTTGGTGACACGGGTGCTGCGTACCTGATGTGGTGTTGATGGTGAAGATAAGTAGAGAGTGGGCTGCCGTCCCGATGGTGTGATGTAGCAGAGTGGGCTGCTGTCCCGATGGTGAGAGCTGAGGAAAAACGCTGAAGTGCTCTATGTAGCAGAGGGGGCTTCTGTCCCATGAGCTGTGGTAAAACGCTGATGTAAACTCTGATGTAAACGCTGATGTAAGTGCTGAAGATATGCTGATGTAAGCGCTGATGATATGCTGATGTACTGAATGTAAATGCTGAAAAGTAGCAGAGAGGGCTGCTGTCCCGTGATATGGCCAGATGAGAAAACGCTGAGGTGTTGTCCTGTCAGACATAGATGATGATGCTATGTGGTGTAAAGCCCGGCAGAAGCAGCAGCATATGAAGTGGTACTGGATATGATCAATGGTATGGTACACTATGGTGAATGATGAGCCAAGGCTATATATATACTGAGGGGGATTGCTGGTCGGCTGTTGACCAGCAACAAAGACAAAATCCCCAAATAAAACCAAAAAATCGAGAAAAATCTCCTTTTTACGACTGGGTAAAATGCTGTTTTCACACACAGGGTGTATGTGACATTCCCTCCTGCTTAGCTTGGTGGCAGGTTCATTGCTTCCAAGTAGTCTGCGAGGAGTTGGAGGTATTTGGGAAAGAACTCTTCTTTGAGCCATACTGCTTCATGGGTTCTCGGTCTCAAAACTTTGTGTAGAATTGTCTGTCTTCGACTGGATCCATGCTTCTATCTGTGGAGGAGAATCTATGCAGGCTCAATTACTTCGGCTACGTCTACCACGTCTGGTTGTTGCTCATTTGCATTATCCTGCAAAGCTGGACCAATGTAGGGCTTCAACCAAGAAACATGGAAAACATTATGTATAGTCCAACTATCTGGAAGCTTAAGGTTCATAGAGACATCATTTCTCTTATTAATGATAGGAAAGGGTCCGAAGCTGCGAAAGGAGAGTTTTGGATAATGTTTACCCACTTGCTTCAATCTTTGCTTCATTATTTGGAGATATACCCAATAAAGTTGACGTTTTGTCTTGATTTGTTGGCTTGCCTAGTGTATGCTTCCTATGCTTTGGCAAGGCGCTCTTTGACAAACTCAATGATAGGTGAAAATGTTTTGGTGGTCTTGTTGGCCTCCAAGGAAGGTGATATATTCTTGTCAGAAGTGACGAGAAACGGCGACCAACTGTTGTCTCGTACGGAGTCCGACCAATGCTAGTAGATGAATGAGTGTCGTTGAGGATGGCCTGAACCAAAGGAAGATAATGTCCCACTTTAACTGCTTGTCATGGCAATATGATTTGAGAACATCAAAAGCCAGCTGATTGTAGATTTCTCTCTCGTTGTCCGTCTTGCAGATGAAATGCATTAGATAGATGCAACTTGGTCCCAAAGTTGTTGAATAATGCCCTCCAAAATTTTGAAGTAAACTTGGGATCCCTGTCTGATGTTATTGTCCTTGGCAAACCTTCGATGGGGTACCAATGTTGGATGAATAGGTGAGTGATGTCTTTAGCTAAGGCCGTTTGCTTACACGTGATTCACTGTAACATGCGGAAGCTTTGGGGGAGATCGGTAACTTCAATGCTCAGAAAACAGCACACTTGTCGCGATGAAAATAACGCACAAAACTGAATGTAGATGTGCAGAAAAATAGAGGGAGAGAGAGAGAGAGAGAGAGAGAGGAGGGGACACATTATTGGGTCCCGAATACCCTCTGTAGGGGCCCCACCACGAATGGTGTATTTGCTTTATTAGAATGATGCAAATTTGAAAATAAATACAGAAAACTTGACCTTTCTTGGCTGAGGTAACTCTGCCCTTGACCTGCAATTCTTCACCCCTTCTACGTTAGCTTATCCTTGGCTGTCTTGGCCCTTTGATCAGCTTTAGCTCTTGGTGAATTATGAGATGAAAGAATGGATTGTGGGCCTTGGTATTTATACTACTCCACGATGACCAGTCGGCTGCCTTAAATGCAGTCGGCTGTCATAAATCAGCCCACGACTGAATAAACAGCATTAAATTCTAAATAAAATCTGCGCATATTTCCCTTGTTGGCTGGCTATTAGGTGCATGGTTTTCTAGAGGCTTGGGCACTGAATACTTGCTGTTTGGAGGCTGATGGGCTGCCCCATACTTGCCCTACATATTATAGGAATGGACAAAAATAGAGAGATACTCACATCGGACGGGCACACCCACAACAAAGGCCCTCACTCCCTAATGAGTAATATGTACAGACAGGAGATGAATCATGATTGCTAACACCTCCTCTTAGCTCCTAGATGTGGAACCAACCTCAGTGAGCTGGAGTGCTAACGGAGCATCGCCTGAGGTAGAGACTTCGTAAAGAGGTCGGTTGCATTGTCCTCCGTCGAATAAAACTCTAGCAAGATGCCACTCGCCAAAATCTTCTCACGAACAAAGTGATACTGGATGACCATGGGTTCCTTCTGTGGAAACCCAATCTCGCCAAGTAATCTCCGCAACCACACCACCTTGCAAGCAGCAACACAAGCAGCCAGTAGAAGACAAGGCAATAGTTGGCTGTCTCTTGCTGCTCCAAGAAATAGCTCCCGAGTCAAGGGTAAATCCGTAGCCTGATGTAGACCTCCTCGTGTCTAGATCTCCTCCCCAATCAGAGTCATTCCAACCGTGGGGATTGACGCGGTCCTTCATTCCCCCTCTAGTGTCATAGAAGAGTCTAAGATCCTTCGTACCCTGTAGATACCGCAAGATCCGGAATCCTGCGTCCCAATGAGTCTTCAAAGGTGTCTGCATAAATGAGCTCAACAACCCCACTGGAAAACTCAAGTCCAGTCTGGTGTTTAGCAACCAAATCAATGAACCAATAAGCTTCCAATACAAAGAGGCATCAACCTGCTTACAAGGATCATGTACTGTAAGTTTGGTATTCGGGTCTATCGGAGATGAAATAGGCTTGTAGTTCTCTATCCCAAAGGCCTCCAGTAACTCATGAACGTACCGCTGTTGAGAAACAAAGAACCCCCTCTGGGTTTGCCAAATCTCCAATCCCAAAAAGAAATGGAGTAAGCCTAAATCCGTCATCTCAAACTCCTTTGATAAGGCAACCTTCGTCACAGCTATGTGCTCCACGTGACCGCCAGTGAGAATAAGATCATCCACACAGAGCAGCAAGTCCTTAGCTATAGCCCTTAGCCACAAGTCTGGCCTTGTGCTTGTCCACCGACCCATCAGACGTATACTTGGTCTTGTAGACCCACTTGACACCAATGACTAACCGTTTTGACGGCCTCGGAACTAACTCCCAAGTGTTATTCTTCTCTATGGCTTTAAGTTCCACTTGCATGGCTTTCCTCGAAAGAGCTTCCTGAACTGAAGTAGGCTCTTTGTCTCGAATGATACGAGACATCAATGCATAATTTACCTGTAAAATCTCCTG
This sequence comes from Cibotium barometz, assembly GCF_041138505.1. Lineage (NCBI taxonomy): Eukaryota > Viridiplantae > Streptophyta > Polypodiopsida > Cyatheales > Cibotiaceae > Cibotium > Cibotium barometz. The sequence continues at coordinate 825,230 of NC_141078.1, read as the reverse complement.
TGACTGACGAACGCAAGAATTGGAATGTCCCTGCTTGCTGCCAACATCTGGCAAGCCATCCACCATCTAGTCACGGAAAGCTCGTTGCAGCTTATCCACATTCAAGTGGCCATTACGAAACTGCCACAAATCACCTAGTTGAGTACCTATCAGAGAAGAGAGTGCTGAGAGTTTGTAAATCCCATTCTCCACTCTGCCTTCCCAAACAACCTGGCTTGTTGCTTTTTCCTGGAGAGCAACAAAATGCTCATCAAACTCCACCAGTCTTGCAAACCTCATGCACTGACAAAAGATGAAAACCAAGAGATGGGACATAAAGAACCTTGGAGGAATGCTTCCCCACTTTGTCATCAGGAATGATCTCCAACTTGCCCTCACTGTGAATTGGGATAGTGGACTTGTCACCAATAAGGATGTGACCTGTTTGCCTTCGAAGATCCTGTAATAACTCTTGGGAAGGAGTCATGTGCTTGGAAGCACCAGTGTCTTGAATCCACTCACGAGTATCCCCAACGGTGAGACCAACCGCCTCCCTACTCGAAGAAGATGAAGCTCCAGTGTCCATAATCTCCAAGTGCACAAAAGCTGGAGTATGCACAGTTGCAGTTGAGGAATCAGCACCTTTCTCGGTGCTCCGTTGAGGACATTTCCTCCAGTAGTGACCCTTCTGGCCACAATGGTTACAGGTCTGCTCGGCCTTCAAGGCATCACGATCCGAGCCGGGCTCTTGCTCAGAATAATTCTCCTGTGAAGACTTTCCTTTGCCCTTGTCGTCGTTGTTGTTGCGGCCTTTCGACCGCTGGCTAGTCAAGGCCTCAGAACCTCTGCCGTGTGGAGGGTTCGTAAACCGCTCTTCGTGATTCAAAACCATCGGCACAAGCTCCTGCCATGTGATGGTGCCGAGTCTCCCATTGGTGATCAAAGTATTGAGGGGTAAGATGAGACAGCAAAGTGATGGCCATATCTTGTGAAGATATCTCCTTCCCAGCTTGAAGAACCACTTGCTGAAGAGCCTGGAGTTTGTTGATGTGCTCTTGCATGGTCGAAGACTTTGCAGGATTCATCACTCGCAGCTGCACTTCCAAGGAAATCCTTGTCATGGGTGATACCCTGTTATACAAAGAAGCCAAGTGCTGCCAAATCCCTCGGGCCAGCGTCATGTGTTTAATGTGATTGATCACTTGGGGTATGCAATTAAGGTAGATGAAAGAATGCACACGGGCATCGACACGATCCCACAATTTTGCCTGAGCCTCCCACTCTTTCCTAGTAGAAAGTGAAACTCCTCCTCCAACTTTGGCCGTGGAACTCCAACCACAATGAAATTAGCCAAATCATAAGACTCCGGGATCAACTTCATCATTACCTTCCAAATGCCATAGTTGGTCCCGTCCAACTGTCGGTCCATCGGGAATGTCGGGAGGGTGGGGATCTTCACATGCTTCTCAGCCATCTCGAGCAAATCTGCCATCTTGGGGGTTCACAAGGTCTTGTGAAGGGAGGGTGGGTGGGAAAAAAAATGAAGAAGAGGCTGCAGCTGCTTTGTAAGGTGGCTGTATGGCTGCCTTCTACCTGCTTCTCCATGCCTTGAACAGCCCATAAATTCTCCAATCAGCACCAAAAAACAACAAACCCTCAAGCTCTCACTGTCTCCAAGCTTCAAGCCACCTGGGGCTTTGATAACATGTCAGAATGGGCAACAAAAATGAGACAAAATGCTGTGAGAAAGAAAACACAGAACTGCAGGAGAGAGAAGCTGTATAAACTCTACTATATACACAAGAGATCCAGTACAATGGTGTGTGGGGGGCAAGGGTGCAATATATACAAGAAGGGGCTGCTGGTTTGCCAGCCTAAAACAGGCCGACAGTCCCATGAGATGCTGAAACCGGCCTTCAGAAATCTGACGGGCGGTGAAACAAACACTCGCACATAAAACACTTCAACACCATTGAGGACCTAGAAAAGGAAAACAAACAAGGGGAGCTAGAGTGCTCCTGCAAACAACACACGGACACCGATTGGCCCCAAAACGCAGTGGCGTCCCTTGCGGTATTTCTTTAATTGATTATAAGAGCTTTGATTACAATAAGGCTGAGAACTCAGCTGTCATAGTAGAACTCGTGAAGCCTGCAAATACCTTGCATCATGGCTTCATATCCACTCGACATCCACAAACAAGTCCAACCATTGTTCACATCAAAAGACTCTCACACATTGAGTCCTGCATACAGAAGCTTTCTCCCATGATGAGGGTTGCCATAACCATCCATAGCCTCTCACCCTATGAACAGCATCACACCCTGACACATCCAATGCTTTTGCATCACAACACAGACTCCCAAACTATCTCTCAAAAGAGAACTCGCATCACAGCACACCATACCATACAGTCAACACACCTGTACCAACCTTCTCTAAGGAGGGTACTATTCATCTCTGTCATGGATTCCCTGTCCCCTGCCCAATCAGTGTGTGTCCATTCCTGTACCTTCTGCCTGCATGTTACCTATCACCTGGAGAAACCCAAATACATGTTTCCTCGAGAAACCATGGACTTGTTTCCACCTGAAACCAAAGACCTGTATTCCATAAACCATAGGCCTGTTTCCATGAGAAACCCATAGAGACACCATCCAAACACGGTGCCAAAACCAGGGCTGTTTACCACAGAAAAACTATGTGCTTTTTCCATAACAAAGAGGGAGAGAGGGAAAGGAGCCTTTCGGCTGTCAGGTCGCCCAAGACGTGACGTATGTTTGGCCCCAAACTATTGTCATTCACACTGTCCACCATATCCCCGTGCACACCTGCATACTGTCCAGAGAAAACACAGGGTCGTGACAGATGCCCACGACCAAGTCAGGCCCAATCGGTCAGCAATAGGCCTGGTCGGCTCGCCCACGACCAGTGCCACCTGGTCGGCCGGCCCACAACCAATGCCACCTGGTCGGCCAGCCCCTCAATGGGCCCCTCCTAGCTAGCCACTAACTACAGCGGACCAGAACACGAATAGAAAAAAATCCTACCCCCCACCCCCCGTCCTACAAAATTGGGAAAGGATAGAAAAATGGAGAGAGACTCACACCGGGTGGGCACACCCACAACAAAGGTCCTCACTCCCTACTGAGTAATATGTACAGATAGGAGATGACTGCTAAGAGATCTCCTGAGCATTCTTGGAAACATCCCATTCGAGAATTGCCCTTACCTTTTCAGGCTCGAGACTAATCCTTTTTGCACTGATAAGGGCGGTCCTAATCTTTGTTTGATCGAGGTGCTCGAATTGGAGGGTGTTGGAGGTGGCAATTCTCGTAGCTACTCTCGGGTTATCACATGACTAGAAGTTGTGGTGGATTATCCCATATGCAACAGCATGGGAAGTTAAAGAGCCATAAATAGGGTGTGGCACCTTGTCATAGATATCTCCTCCGGCCGGGTTTTTGGGAGGGAGCAACGGCTAGGAGATGGGAGCCTAGCCACCGACGGTGCTCAGTGCCCTAGGGTGGTGTGCGTGCTGCTCCTTCTGCGTGACTTTGATAGGGAAGACTATGGAAAAGCCTAGGAGGCTGTCGGCCAGCATTTAATGAGGACTTTCCATCGGCTGTAGCAAGTGTTTATCCAGGGGCTTGGCGGATAGTAGGTCGGCTAGTCTAGATGTGCTTCAAGGGGCCTATAAATAGTAATAGGCTGAGCTCATTGTAGGCATTCAGTTCCTTATGGACTGGGTCATAGGGTAGGACTTTTTGGAGTCCAAGACCACCTTTTCAAGGCAGCCAAAGGCTAGCAAGAATTTTAATTCCACATTGTTTCAGCATTAGGCTCAGCAAGGCTATACACTGATGGTGTCCTAGATAGTCCAAGGAGAGTAACACAAGACGTGGATGAAGCTCCTAGGAGGTTGGTTGGTGGTGTTCCACAAGACCCAAGGGGAATGGCAGTCATGTGAGTCGGGTGCCACTTGGGGCATACCAGGAAAGGCTTTCAAGCAACGGTTCCAAGGGAGGATGATCCTCCAAGGGGTGGAGTGAGAGTGCCAGACTCAATACTCGGGAAAAGAAGACCGAAGAAAGTGTTCAGGGACAGGGCAAGGAACGAGCACAAGGTGGAATAGATGCATAGATCTTCATTAGATTTGGAGTAGAATTGGAGAACAGGGCAGGCTTTTCAATGAAAAGGCTGTTAGGGAGGTAAGGATGACAGGTTTGGGAGTCCATGAGGAGACAAAGGGGACGATGACAATCATCCAAGGTCAGTAGTTGGAATCCCGTCATCAAGTTTACAGAGGGGGATGTCATGTGCAAAACATGTGCATGCTCATCCCAAGGCTATTTCCTCAAGGGCAGCAGATAAATAGGACGTTTAGGACCAGAGTTTGGAGCTACAGCAGCTAGGCATGGGCAAGAAGACTGTGGAAAAGCCCAGGAGGCTGTTGGCCAACATTTAGTGAGGACTTTCTATCGACTGCAGCAATTGGGGGTTTTGTCCAGGAACCTGGCCGACAGCAAGTTGGCCAGTCCATATGTGCTTCAAGGGGTCTATAAATAGCAATGGGCTGAGCTCATTGTAGGCATTAAGTTCCTTATGGACTGGGTCATAGAGTATGACTTTTTGGAGTCCAAGACCATCTTTTCAAGGCAACCAAGTCCCAATCCCTAGTATCTTGCCACAAGCAACTATGCTCCACTGGATCCATAAGTGTGCCAGGCCTTAGCACTTGCAAACATTGCCACTGGAGGACACCCCTCCCGAGAGAGAGAGAGAGAGAGAGAGAGAGAGAGAGTGTGTTTGGGCGTTGATGGAACGGGGGGGCGGAGTGTTAAGTGCACATCTGGCTGGTTCGATTGAGTAGAATCATTGATGCAATGAGTACATTCTTCAATGTTTAATTAGTTCTTTTTTGTTTTGGGAATTTGAATATTTTGTTTTATATCTGCTCCTACTAATATTCTTCCTTTTATTTTACGTGGCAGCTGCAAGTCGAGTATGACACTCCTGCAGATCCAAAGTACTTCGACTACTGCAACTAACTGGCATATCGAGACATGAGGCATGTGTAGTCTACCTAGACATGCTCTAATTCTTAGGTCCATACATACTGTAACTTCCTTTGATGGAGCCATTACTTCAACATTTGGTGTATATATATCCTTTTCTTTTGGTTTCTATCGTTTGTGAGATTCTTTTCAACAATGATTGGACCTGTCTTGAAACACAGACCAAGGAGTTTTAACATGAAAAAAAGCTGGTGGGTGGCAAACCCACATAGAAGATGTTGGACTCACTAGTTGTTTTATTGATAGTTGTCCCCATTGTCAAAGAGTTTCAATCTAAATAAATGGCATTAATCGTGTAATGGTAGGGGATGGTGTTTTCGAGTAAAGAAGTTGAGCATGTGGCATAGTTGCACCATTTGATAGGCTGCTTCACAAGAAGTGGGGAAATGCCCCGTCCATGGCCTGATATTTTTGGTATGGGTGGCTATTGTTGTAAGTAGAAACTTCCGAACGTTTTGTTGGGCGAGCCATTGCCTGTATTCTTCTAATTGCCACCTTCATTGCTGCTACACAAGTGGAAAAGAAGATCCTTCTTTGAAAGAAATTGAAGCAAATGTTACAGAGGTGGCAGTCTTCCATTGCAATGTGCTGTTGAGAAGGGGGCTCCAATAGCTAGGACAAAATGTTATGATGCAGGTGGAAAGCGGCAAGCGAATGGCCTGACATTGTGCCAACAATTCCTTGACCCCACTTTTCTATCATTTGATGCCCCATGATGGGGTCAGTCAAGATGTTTGACTAGCTTGCCTGTTGGAGGCTGTAGCCCATACGGAACTAGCCTTGATTCAATGCCCATCTTCCTTTACATTATCACTAGATTCGTACACACTTGGTATGCCATGCCCTTTGTCCAAACATTTTGTCCATTTCAGAATCTGTCACTAGGTGCAGGCTAAAAATACCAGAAAGATTGCATGTATAGATTAGAACAGCTTGATTATCAAATTGGTTAAAGCTGCCATTCGTTTCTTTTGACACATCCACATATTGATTATCCATTTTAGCTCACATTTATATCTGTGCACCTATTGTGAAACGTCCAATATGAAGGTGAATATTGGAATACTCATCATTGAGACATAGGTAGCCTCTCCCTAGCCACATTTGCAGAGCCGCTTGCCTGTATGCTAACATGATTTGGAGCCTTCTAAAGCAGTAAGTACTAACTGCAGTTCATGCAATACTAAATATATAAATAATTGTTCAATGTCCCAATGGAAGCGTCGGCATTGCTCTTGATCACATAGCCATGATAGGTATGAGGCTCATAACATATTGCACCATACTTTTATGCCTTTCTATGTGTCTGGATTTTAATCGCAGTCCAAGTCCAACATGTGGATGGCACTAAAATAATTGGTCCCGAGGGAGTTGTGGTGTAGATGGATCAGTGTCCCAATGGAAGCGTCGGCATTGCTCTTGATCACATAGCCATGATAGGTATGAGGCTCATAACATATTGCACCATACTTTTATGCCTTTCTATGTGTCTGTATTTTAATCGCAGTCCAAGTCCAACATGTGGATGGCACTAAAATAATTGGTCCCGAGGGAGTTGAGGTGTAGATGGATCAGTGAAATATGTACCATGTCGCATGCTTGGCATGGCCTATGTTTGCTCTAGTGAAATGCTCCCCCTGAACTTTGAATCTACATCCAATGGACGTGTAGTCCTAATGGAAGATGAAAGTGAAAGTGATGACTTGTTCTGGAGAGATGGAAGTGGATGTGCTTCAAAATAAATCAAACCTTTGGGAGGATATTTATGTAACGTGACCTGAAAGTACAAAATTTTCTTAGGATTCTAGTAGGATCCAGAGTCGACGTTCATGAGTACCTTGGATGTATTGCAACACCAGCATGCCTACTTTCGAATGATTTCGTTGGGACTTGTTGGAGAACTTGTCCAAAACACTAACAGAACAATTGACGTTTGGTCTAGTATTATTAGACAAGAAGGTAAGACTACCAACTAGTTTTCTATATGAGATCTCATCTACAAGGTTTGAAGTGTCTTCAACGAACAACTTCATATCAATCTCCATTGGGGTACCAAGTGTCTTGCATCTAGTTATGCCAAATGCTTTAAGTATGTCACATGTATGTATCTTCATTAGATGAAAATGTTATCTGGCTTCTACCAGACCTCAATTCCCAAACAATAATGCATGAGTCCAAGATCTGTCATCTCAAACTCTGCACTAAGTATCGGTTGTGTTTGTGAGATCTGATCCCTGTCAAGATGAGGTCATCTACATAGAGAACAATGACCATATAAGTATCAGTTGTGTTTGTGAGATCTGATCCCTGTCAAGATGAGGTCATCTACATAGAGAACAATGACCATATACTTCCCTTGCTCACAAAAAACATACAAATTTGCATTTGAAGAGTTGCGTAAGAGACCAATACTCATAAAGGAAACATCAATCCTTAGGTACCATGCTTGTGGGTCTATTTCAGTCTGTAGGGTGCCTTCCATAACCTGCAAATTTTGCTTTCAGACTCGGGAGCCGCGAGCCCAAGTGATTGTTCCACAAACACCTCCTCCTTGAGGTTCCCATTGAGAAAAATAGATTTTATATCCATTTGGAGAACAAGCCATCCCCCTTACGTTGCCAATGCAAGAACGGTGTAGATTGTGATTGACCTGGTTGTAGGAGCAAAAGTTTCCTGAAAGTCAAAACCTTAACCTTGTACAGTGCAAAATCTTTGGTGACCAGCCATGCCTTGTACTTTTTGAAAGTACCATTAGATCAGTACTTTGCTTTGTAAGTCCACTTAGTGCTAATTACCTTACGTCTTGTAGAATGAATTACCAGGTCCCAAGTGTGGTTTTTCAGGATAGAGTCATGTTTTGCTTGTATGGCTGTCATCCACTTCGGATCCTATTGTGCTTCAACAAAGGTGGAAGGTTCTTGAATCTCGAGTACCCTTGTCTCATAAAGAGCCAAATTTACAAGATTATCTCGAGTCTTATTTTTCTCCTCTAACCTTTAGGATTTGTGAACATTTGAGGTGCATCCTTGATGGCCGGAGATTCTCCTCTATCCAAAAGTTGTACCACTTAGAGAATGGCTTTCCTTTTTGTCGCACATCATGCTCTTGTTCTTCATCTTGGGCCGAGAAGCCCTCCATCAGAATGTGAGGAAGCTTGTGCTGCATGTGGAGGCTGTGTTGCTTTTGTGATTTCCTGGTTGTATGATGAAGAAGAAGGAAGATCCTCCTCCATCCGACGTGGTTGTTCTTGGAATACCACATCACAGCTCACTATGATCTTTTTTGCTTGGGGGTCATAGAGCCGAGATCCCTCCAACTCCATGCGAAAACCCAAGAAGATACATTTTTGGCTTTTAACATCCAATTTGATCCTTTGAGCAACATAACATTCACATCCAAAAACTTTCAAGCGTGCAACTGTGAAGGTTTCTTACCCAATTAGGCTTGTAAAACAGAGTCAACCCTTTGACGACATTTGTCGCACTCTTGTAAAGAATCTACATATCCATGTTAATTGCCTCAATCCAAAAGGATTTAGGTAGATTCCTGCCACTAAGCATACTCCTTGCCATCTCAACAATAGCACGATTCTTGCATCTTCAACACCATTTTGTTGTAGAGTGCAAGCAATAGTAAGCTGCCATATGCCTCTTTCCTTGCAGAAACCCAAGAAGCCATTCCTTGAACTTTTCAAAATCTTGAGACTATTCCTTAAGAAAATATACCCAAATATTCCTAATGTAATCATCTATCAACTTGAGAAAATAGGAAGAACCTCCAAATGCAAATGTGAGCACTCATCTTTCTATAGAGATCAGCATGTGTACGAATTGAAGAGGAGCCTTAGCCCTAAAATGGCCTCTTGTGGAAAGTTTTTTTGGTATTGTGCTTATCCATCATGCAAGCTTCACATACATCTGAACTATAAAAAATTGGTGGCAAATGCTCAACTAGCTTACCTTTCGGTATCTCTGGAAGAGTCTGCATCTCTAAGATACCTGTATCTCTCTTGGCAAATTTTGATGTTATCCAAGTAGGTCTGTGCTATAAACATTAAAAGCCCATACAAGTTATTCCTTTGAATGCCCTTTGCAATGAACTTATTATTCCCATCAAGAATGATTGCACCATTCTTGTTGAAGTAAATTTGCAATTCTTGGTTCGTGATGGTCGAGACACAAATGAGGTTTCTGTTCATATCTGAAACCTAAACAACATTTAAGAGACTTTTTGTGCAACCTTCTTTAGACATAAGTGAAATAGTACCTAAATTTTTTATTATTGGGCACTTTGCATCATTGTGCACTGCCACCATGATGTCATCTCCCATAGGCTTTCGGGAGGTATATCAATCAATCTTTGCGACGACTGGTCATAATATACCTAGAAGCCCCATCGTTTGATAATCCAAGAAGCATCTGTCTCACTGCACACTTCTTTAATGGCAAACAAATAGCTCTATTTCTACAGCATGACTAGATTCTTCTTTGGGATTTACAGTGCCATTCTTGGCATCTGCTTGATTTTTACTGCATTCTTTGGCTATGTGCCCTTTCTTGTTATAGTAAAAGAATTTAACCTTTTTCTTCTAATTGGAAGAGTTAGAATCCTTACCCTTATTCTTTGTGTTGGGGCAGAAAGCCTAGTTTTTCTACCTTTACGACTCTGCATCCTCATCTCATTCCGAACTAGTGAGTTGAGCTCCTCAAATGTAAGAGTAGGCTTGACAACAACATTAAAAAATGTAACGAAACTAATATACTTGGGTGGATATACCCCTAAACAATGACGTGCAAGATCCACGGAGAGCACACTCATGCTGATTACAGCCATTTGATCATGCTGATTACACTCATGCTGATTACAGCCATTTGATCATGTAGATCTATGATTCTCATGAGAAACAGCTCCATCGTCACCTTCATTTAACTTCTCATGTTGACTATAACATTGAAAGCTCATACAAGTTGTTCCTTTGAATTCCCTTTGCAATAACTTATCATCCCCATCAAGAATGATTGCAAGTAAACTTGCAAGTCATGGTTTGTGTGATGGTCGAGACACAAATGAGGTTTCTCTTCATATCTGAAACCCAAACAACATTTAAGAGACTTTTTGTACATTCTCTTTAGACATAAGCGAAATAGTACTTGAAACTTTTATTATTGGGCACTTTGCATCATTGTGCATTGTCACCATGAATGTCATTTCCCATAGGCTTTCGGGAGGAATATGAATCTATACGACTGGTCATAATGTACCTAGAAGCTCCATTGTTGATGATCCAAGAAGCATCATGTGCTGCAACATTAGCTATCTCACTGCACACTCCTTCAATGGCAAACAAACAACTCTATTTCTATAGTATGACTGGATTCTTCCTTGGTCTTTAGAGTGCCATTCTTGGCATCTACTTGATTTTTATTGCATTCTTTGGCTATGTACCCTTTCTTGTTACAATAAAAGCATTTAACCTTTTTCTTCTAATTTGAAGAGTTAGAATCCTTACCTTTCTTATTTGTGTTGGGGAAGAAAGCCTAGTCTTTCTACCATTATGACTCTACATCCTCGTCTCATCCCGAAGTAGTGACCTGAACTCCTCAAATGTAAGAGGAGTAGGCCTGACAACAACATTCAAAGATGTAACAAAACTATTATGCTTAGGTGCAAATACCCTTAAACAATGACGAGTGAGACCGAAGGAGAGCACACTCATGCCGATTACAACCATTTGATCACGCAGATCTTTGATTCTTATGAGAAACACCTCCACCGTCACCTTCATTTAACTTCTCATGTTGAAGTTGATTTTTGAGATTTTTAATCCTTGAGGGTTTTGTGGTCTTATATTGGCTCTACAACAAGGCCCATCCTTCTGTAGCTATGGAGACATGCTGAACCATGGTCATCAAACTATCTTCCATGCTCATGATGATGGCACATAGAGCATAAGCAAGTCTTAGACAAGAAGGTTGACAGCACGTGGTACAAGGTTGCCATGTGCATTCCTTATTGGTGGTGGTGGGTGAACATCAACACCAAAATGACGGTGTCCAAAAGATCATAGGAGGAAAGAATAGCCTTAAGCTTGAACTTCTAGAGAGGATAATTGGTGTCATTAAGCTTTCCATTAGCACCACCAAATGATGGTGGATGGGGTCTTACAAAAGATGTGGAAGATGCCATTTCTCTAAGGGACTGCTAGATAGCAAGAAATTTTGTACTGAGATGGAACATGTGAGAGGGTACAACGTGCGGTGTATACAAGAGAACACTCACAAGAAGTAGGATCTTTTAAAACTCAAATTGCGCAATAACAGAGATAGATAAGAATATTGTATTACTAAAGTGATACAATAGATGAAAAATTCCCATACTTGTGTTGTGAAGGTAGCTTCAATGGCTGATATAGAACTACTAAGATGGAGGTTGTATGCTAATAGAAACTAGGAAGTAAAATCACAATGATGACTGATCAATTGTGTGGAGAAGGGGTTGGCCGTGTATCTGTATAAGCCTATATACGGGGGGTAGCCACGTAGGTCTAGTGTCATAGTCGGTGCCACCCTTTGTAGTGTAGAATTGACCATAAAGATGTAGTAGATAATGCGTAGTAGTTTTTCCACCTCCCATGGCCATCCGAGCTCGTCTTGGGCCCTATTTAGGCCCCTCAATGTTAGGACAGGGTGTCCAAGAGTAAAGTGCACCTACTCCATGGGTGGAATGCTATAAGATAATGATCCAATGTAGCATTTGGTAGTGTGCCAAATCTAATAAAGCCATCTCTAAGCCATCTAGCCTCTTATGCCACCTTCCTGTGTGAATATGGGGATGCTTGGTGCCCACCTTACTCAACCATGGCTACTCCTCATAATGGGGGCCGTACAAACATGAGGTAGCTAGTTCCTCGACAATACAATATGAGAGTGGAGCATTGCTATCCAACATTCTCAGCCCAGGAAGACCCCTAAAATTTGAATATTTTGTAGTCATGGGTTCTTTGCCCAGAAGCCCCCCAAAAGCTAAATATTTTGGGTTTCTTTTTGTAATGCTCCATCATCCCCTCTTTAGCCTCTACTTAGAGCAAGGGGGTTTTGTTTTGGTATGTTGATATAGGCTGTATTTGTCTCCCGAGACAAGACTTGACCTCTGAATCCTTCGCTTTGAGTCTTGCTATATGAGCCTCTCAGCCACCATGCTCATGAACCTCTGACTCAATAGCGGGAAACATGTCTTGTTTCTTTGCTAGTGTTGGGAGTATAGAGACTATTGAAGGTTTGCCAAGAATCACCTCCATCACTCTAAATGGGGGTATTGGTAGTTAGTTGGTGTGAACACTCTCTATGGGTGTGAACACCCCTTAATAATGTCAATGTGAACACTCTCTATGGGTGTGAACACCCCTTAATAATGTCAATGTAGTTAGTTGGTGTGAACACTCTCTATGGGTGTGAACACCCCTTAATAATGTCAAATGTGTCAAAAGATAAGGCTTAAGTCCAGTTAGAGTACTCACCATGGAGGACATTGAGGATATCCGCCATTGACCGATGAGAGACATCTTTGGATAGTGATGTGTATGATGCTTACCTTTGTTGCTGGAGTTTTCCTCCTAGATGTTATCCATTAGGAGTTCCTGGTACCGTACTTTTCCTCATAGTTGTTTCAGTTTCAGTTTCGGTTAGTTGTTTAGTTGTTTTTAGCTTTCCTTACACAGACATTGTATCAGATCCACCAATTGTTGTAACCTTTTTGGTCTCATAGGTCATTTTGGCCTTTTGAAGACGTTAATATATCATTTCATTTCATTTTCATCATTTATAACAAGAGTATCATTTGAGTTGTGCAACATATTTCTCTTGTGCTCTCTCTCTCTCTCTCTCTCTCTCTCTCTCTCTCTCACGCACAGGCACACGCACGCACGCACACATGCACGTACGCACCATGGCTATCCTCCATCCACCATAGTCATTATCCTTCATCCTTTGCTCTCCATATGCTCCATCCTGGCACCATGAATGCTAGTAACCGCCGCCGCTGACTTCTAAAGAATCCTGGTATAGAGAGGAAGCACCAGAGGAGCTCGAGAAGTAGTTGCATATCATTTTGAACAAGGAACCAAAACCAGAACAAGCACAAGTTCAAGATCAAGAACAAGAATCGGCATAAGATCAAGAAGAGGCTCATGAATAAGAACTAGATCAACATCAAAAGGTACTGAATGAGGAAGCCTAGGCTTTCACCAACAATAAGCACAATCAAGACCAGAGTAGGAAATCAGAATGGCCAACAACTTCAACAACTAACAGTTCTTGACCTACCAAGGGAAAAAGACAGAGGATCTAGATATCCATGTAAAATAGTTCAAGCAAGCATGGAAAGTTAGCAAGCCCAAGGTCTGAGGTTGGAGCCTAAACGGGTTTACAGCTACCTTTGGAGATGTGTGCCGATGGGGCGGTTCATGTAGTTTCACAATGACCACTTCGACACATATAAGACGTACTCAATGTAAATTAACAAAAAATGTAAACAAATCAATAAAAAACAAGATTTTCTTTATTGCAAACAATTAACAAGAAAAACCAAACCCTTTCTTTCTTCACACACACACACACACACACACCACACAACCACCATGCTCACAAGAGTCATGGGAAACATTTTCTCAACTAAAGTAGAAATACAAAAGAGAAAAGGCAACAAGCTGTTCCCTGGCAGTGACATCAAAGATGTTACTTCCCATCCCAACCTAGGCTAGATTAGAAATGCAACTATTTTAGGGAACTTACTTGCTACCCACACTTTTATTTGGTCGCTATGCTCTGCCCCAGTGTGTCACTCACCATGGTTTCTCTACTTTAATAGCATATGGTCACTCTTTCATTCTTCTCACTCTTAAGAAAGAGGCACAATGCATAACCTACTACTCTCTCTCTCTCTCTCTCTCTCTCTCTCTCTCTCACACACACACACACACACACACACACACACACACACACACATGTGCACACACACACACACACACACACACACACACACACACACACACACACACACACACACACACACACACACATGAGCCAAGAGTCTTTTTAATCATGTATAAAAGTATCCAATACAATAGTGAGAGGTCACATATACTTGGCTATCAAGTTCACACTTTAGTCATCCATATGGGCACCCAAAACATAACAAGTGAAATTCTAATGGACTAATAACTTTATAGTTAGTTGGCCTTACAACTCTTTAGCACCAAAGTATTACATGAAGCTTGTACTTTGTGTGAAACCAATATTTGGTTAACTTTGTGTGATGGCAATAAGGTGAATCAAAGAGTTCAGGAGAACTCTGTTTCTTTTAAAAGGGGGAAAAGTCCTCAAATTTCAAATTCCGTGATACAATGGTGCATATACTAGAGAGGTTGTCCCTCCCTTATCCCTCTCGCATCTAAAGAGGGTGGGGTAGAGATCACTTTTGGAATTGTGGGCCGAGGTACTTTTTCATCCGAGCGGACCAAATTGGGAACTTCACTGCATACTTCCGGAGAGTGATGAACTTGGAGTAATATTCTTCCAGGGTTAAACTGAGCTACTTGAGGCTAAAGAACTCATTCATCTTGATAGATTCATGAGATGGGGAAAGAAACCACTCCTTCACAGCTTTCTTGATGTCATCCCATGTTTTGGAGTGTTCAGTGACCCCCTTGTCACGACACCGTTGCTTCCACCAAAGTTTAGCATCTTCGATGAGGCGAAATCATGAAAGCATGGATTGGTTTGTTCCTCTAGTACACCGGCAGCTGAGAAATAATCATCCATTGCTTCGATCCAAACCTCCACATCTTTCTCAATTGTAGAACCTTCCCCCTTAACGGAGGGAGGTTGCATCTACTTGAGTAGGAGCTTCTTCTCCAGGACATCTGTGTATAGCACATTGGGGAGTGGAGGTTGATCGTCACAGCCATCATCGCAAGATTAAATTAGGATTACAAGATTCGTACATTGCACTACGCTCATGTTTTTAAAAGTAAAACTTTGAAATAATTTTATTTCTGAAATATTTACAAGGGTAAGTTTTATTACAAAGATTTAAGACTAATATAATTAGTCTTATTCATCATTTAAAAAAAATCATGAGCTCAACTAAGACATAATACTAGAGCGGTCCACATAGGTAAAATATGGGGGTTCCACTGTGGTTTCTAAGACACGAAAGATTGATTATAGAGGAGATAGGCTCTGGATTGGGTTGTGTCTCTCATAATGGCTACTCTCAAATACCCATCGGTCATGTGGTATACGATTCCCATCTATGGTCACATAGCCGAACCAAAATAAATGGACCATATTCAGCTTTTCGATCAAGCAAATCCGCTTTAAATCTGTCCTAGCCATGACTACCTCCCAGGCCTGTTTCTACCAAGGTCTGAATGAAACTTTGGACTCATGCCTCGAAGAAGCAATGAGGCCGAGCACATTGCAAGATGCTCTCATATGAGCAAAACCTCTTGTGAAAGACCTGAAGTCTGGCAAAGCTAAGCCTTAGAAGAGGTCTTACCCTGAAGCAAACCCTAAAGATCAATCTTACAAGAAGCCCCATCAAAATGCTCCCTACTACAATCGAGGGTAGCAACCCAACTCCTTTGTTCCCCGTTCGTATGTTGTTGCTTCTAGAGAGACCCCTCTGTGTTTTGAATGCAATGACCCGAGACACTTTAGGGCCAATTTCCCCAGGCTAGCATCATTTTTTTCTCAAGGCGGTCGAGCAAATCAGGGCCGTGGAACCCCCATCCACCAAGGTGCAAGAGGTGGTGGACGTGGCAGAGGTTGTGGAGCAGTTGTCCACGCAGCCTGTGCTATAAATGAAGAACCAACTTTGGAGATAGCTGAAGAAGAGCGTGCCACTGTCAATGCGAAGGTAGAACATCAAGGTCCAAATCAACAATTTGGTGTAATTCAAATCCCAACCACTCATCACCTTTCTCTTAGGTGCTTACAAAAATTAAACTTGGGTCAAAAACCAGCTAGGAGAATGGTTGTAGAACTAGCTAGTGGGAAGGAAGTAGTATCTCGCCACCTTGTAAGAAACCTTGATTTTGAGTTGGGTAGTGAGCAAACTCATGGGCCATTTTAGAATCTTACCATTAGGTATTTATGATGGGATCCTTGGGATGGATTGGTTAATTGCAAACAATGCTAGTATTCATTGTAACCAGGGGAGTATCACTTTTAAAAATAAGCATGGCCAAGTAGTATTCATTGTAACCAGGGGATGGATTGGTTAATTGCAAACAATTCTAGTATTCATTGTAACCAGGGGAGTATCACTTTTAAAAATAAGAATGGCCAAGTAGTATCAGTTTAGGGGAAGACATGTAAACCCAAGTCTAGGGTAGTCAAAGCAAAACATCTTCTTTAAGATAAATCCAAAGAATAAAAGAAAATACCCAAAAATGAGTAAATGCCCACATAAGATGAAGAGTTGACTAAGTACTAGATTTATTAGTTAGAAGTATTAATAAAAAAATGAGATATTTTGGAGTAATCATTCATTTTTGACACATTGGTAAAGGAGAAGGGGGCCCTTCAAGGAGGTGCCTATTTCACATGTGTGGATGAGTTTTAAACTAAAAAATAATAGGATATTTTTATCTCTCCTCTCTCCTAGATCAGACCAAATAAAAAAGGGAGCCAAACTGGTCCAAAACTTGTCCAAATTTATCCAAATTTAGCCAAACTGAAGCTGGAAAATTCTAGAACTCAGTTGGACTTAGTTAGTGGCCTCCCTCACCTATAAATAGACCCTCATTCTTTTGTATTCTCATCTATGAACTAAACTATGCCGGTATTACTCTAAGATAAGCTTATTTTCTATTATCCTTTAAAAACCCTCTACAAATTGAAGAGATTTGGAGCTTCTCTCTCTCTTCAGGGAGACTTCATCAACATACCAAACCAATTGATTGGTTGGGGGCCTCTACTTTGATCAAAGAATCAAGCAATCTATAAGGTAAAATGTGGTTTATGGTCTTTTTTCTTTAACCTCCAAATGTTTCTCTCTTCTCAACCCCTCTCAAGCTTGAGAAGCATTCAATTGAATGGCTTTTGAATACAATTGAAGTTCTTTAATGAAATTGTAATGATAAAACACATAAATTTCCATTTATGCTTAAATTATAATGTTTTTAATCATTTCTCTCTCTCCCCCAAAGAATGGTCATTCCTATGACCTATTCTATATTCAAATGAAGCTTCTCATGAAGCAATTCTCTAATCTAAAAGTAATTTCTATGCCTGTCAAATTAGAGGCCAAATAAGTGGCTTTTTAATGCTTTTATGCTATTTAATTTATGGAAAAATTAAGAATTAAGTCCATAATTGGATATTGATCTAATTAATGGTTATTCTAATCATAGGGATATTACTAAACTTTATGCTCTCAAATTATTGAGATTTATCAGTAAAATAGAAGCGGAGCTATGGTAAAATTTCTAAAAAATTAACACATAAATCATTTTCATTCATAATATGAAAAGGAGACTTCCTACCATATTCTAGAATTAATCATCCTAGTTTAATTGAATGATTCTCATTATAATCATGAAAAATTTAATTTTTATGTTTATGCATAAATAGTTAATTAGAAAAAAAAGAAATTTCTAGTAATCCATTTTTATGTTAAAAGAGTAATCCCCACCATGACAATGGAAATCCATGTATTCCAATGAAATAAGAGAAAAATTATGATGCTAAAATAATGTATATTTTATTTAAATTTTAAGAGAAAATTTAATTAAATTTATCTTTGCATAGATGAATTTAAATGATGAAAGAGAAATTCCCACCATATTGGAATTCAAATATTTAAATGAGAAAAGTGTAATTCCTAGTGTAAAGGAATTAATGGAGATTTTTATTTAAATTTTAAGAGAAAAATTAGTTAAATTTATCTTTTTGCATAGATAAGTTTAAATGATGAAAGAGGAATTCCCACCATATTGAAATTCAAATATTTAAATGAGAAAAGTAAAATTTTTAGCTTAATGAAATTAATGGATATTTTTATGTAATTTTTAAGAAGAATTTTAAATAGATTTAATTTATGGTAAAAGAGAAATTCCCATGATAATTGGATTGCACTCATTCAATGAGAAAAAGAGGGATTTTAAGTTTATTAAAAAAAGGTATTGGTATTTAGTTAAAAGAAGAATTTTTATGATACTTAAGAAAAGAGAGATTTGAATTAAATTTTAGTGTCAAAAGATGAATTTCCACAATAATTCTACCTAATGAATTAAGGTTGAGAAATTATGTGATAGAAGGAATATCTTTGGATATTTTAATTGATAAAATCATCAAATGGATATTTACCCAAAACTAGATGTTTATCTGAAGGGAATCCTTGTAAAACTAAACCGAATGAATTTGGTTAGATTACGAGAGGGACGGACAGTAAACCTACTTATCCAGCTCTCGATCTGAATCAAGTAAAAACTTCGTGTGACCAATTCCAGTTTCTAATCACAAAGAATAGACTACCGGAACTAAACTAGTTTTTCTTGACCAAACTCACCAAGAATCTAGTTGGACAATCAGATTGAATGATGGGTAGATTACCCTGATGAGAGATCAAGGATCCTCATTATGAAACTGTTAATTATGGAAAAAGGGTTTTTGGAACCAATGTCAAATAGGAATCTTACTTGGAACCTGTGTTTTTTTAATTCAGACTGTTTTATGCCAGAATGCTGGAGGAAGCATTTGGCTTATGTTTTTCTAAGAGGAGGTTCGTTGTTGGAACAGCTGGCGGGGAGTCGTCACAAGGGACGTCACCCATGGCAAAGCCCGTCTCGAGGTCTTGACAGCCTCGGTACGGTTAAAATGGTGTGCTTCCAGTACGATGGACGAGGACCGACGAAGCGGTCCCTGAGTGAAGTGCTAGGACACCTAAGGAGGATCCTAGAGGGTTCTGACCAGGCGATGCCGCATGGGCTTGCGGTTGCTAGGACACCCATGCGTACGTCGATGAAGATTTCGGATGGACTAAAAGGAAAGATTTTTAGGAACCAAATTTTGATACGGGATCTCGTTGGTTGGCCATCCAGCTAGTCTTCAATGGAGAGTCTAGAGGATATTATTGTAATTCAATGGACTCGAAATTTTGAAAAATAATGATCAGAATTATTATGATTTCTATGAAGGATTGTTTTAAAGCCAGTCGAATCTGTTATAAATGGTAATTTCATATTGGGTGTGTACGTGGTATGCCTACCTTAATTTTTGCATGAATTGCCGGCTAGGGGGCCTGGGAACTCTTTTCCTTGGTACCCGGGCAAAAACACAACCAAATCTTTATAAAGGAATCCCACCAATACAATGGTCGGGTGGTTGGCTAACCCATGGGCCGGATGGTTGGATCAGAGGATTCCTGAGAAACAACTAGATACGATTAGGTACGGTTTTAGTTTAAATCCTGAGAAGACCTTGTTCTGTGGGAGGGGATCAGCGGCTGTGCCTCGTAAATGAGGAAAAAAGAAGTGATTCCATGGACCAAGTGCAAGTCTCTTCTTGATCTGACTATGTGACTTCAAGTTTGGTCAGATCAGTTTAACTACTTAAGACTTTGACTCGTTAAAGTAATTCCCCATTAGAAAAATTTGCCCATGGAGGAATCGCCCGTGCCTTCAGGGCGAGGAGAGTCTTCCCGGCCTGGTCTCGGGACTACCCGGGCTAGCCTCTCGTCCCGGGACATCCGCAGGCGAGGCCGCGAGTGTGGATCCCTGCCCCGCGCACGAGGTCGGCGCCCCTTCCGCCCGCCGGCACAGCGGCAAGTGCACCCGCGGAGAGGGCAGGGACCTCACAGGCTGGTATCAGAGCCTTGTTGCTAATAAGGATAAATGAATTCTTATGAGAAATTGATAATAATAATAATAAAACTTAGAAAAAGCATTTTTCATAATGTATTTTCATTCCGCAAGTCTCATTTAATAAAGTATTTTTAATCAAAGAAATTATTTTTTTAGATGGAAGTTCCATACTTGTCTGGTATTCCCGACCTCACCTAGTCACAAGACATGACTGCATTCGCCTTCGAACATCTCATCTCTTCCGCTACAACTCGAACAAGCCGAGTCAGTCTCGCATGCCATTTCGAGGATTTATATTTTCCTGACCCAGTGGAGAGACGGCAGCATAAGTGGTTTGCAAGGCAGTATGTCCACGCCTCTTGCGACCGGCGTGCAATGCTGAGGTAGAACCTCTCATTGGCCATGATTCTGATAAAGCTGAAAGTGGTACACGGTGTCATTCTATATCATTCAACGCCTCAAAATTTCAGACTTTCATGCCAAATCTATAGACTCCTTAGTCGCTTTATTCCTTAAGGAGAAGTCCTTAAGGAGAAGATAATAGCTCCCTTGGGGCAGTAAGTGAACGTTTGTATCAGGGCATGGCTATGGCCCACTAGTACCGCCGTCTTATGCATCTCCCGAGGAGATTTTGATTTCTAGAGCCGAGTTGATCTATGTACATATTGTAACTTTTATATAAATAAAGAAATGTTTTCTGGAGAAAAATTTCCTGTTGTATAAGTGATTGTTTATGGACGAACCGATAAAGAAAAATTTCCTGTTGTATAAGTGATTGTTTATGGACGAACTGATAAAGAAAAATCTATTATCGGACATATATCATAGATCTCCAATAAGATCATTTATCCTGTTTAAGAAATTATTTTTTGAATCCTGTAAGTCTTAGGATCTGGTGGATGATATCAAAATAAAAATTTAATAATATAACATTTTTGGTAGAATCATGAGACGAGGAAACCATGGCCGTTAGCCAGACCCTCTCTCTGAAGATGATGAGCTTGACCCCGACGTTCGCAAGGCTCTTCATAGAACTTAGCCAGGACCCTTCATCAAAGGAGAAGGGGAGAACCTAGGCGAGGCTGTGGAGAAATGGGTGGAAGCTATGGAAGAATATTTTGACGTTACAGGCTACAATGAGCGAAGCAAAATGGCTCTTGCTAGGCTAAAAGTAGTGGAAACAGCCAGGGTGGCATGGAGGAACCATTGTGACACCAACCGTCTAGACAGAAATACTCAGTCCTGGAACGACCTTAAAACCTATTTGTGAGGAAGAGATTTTGTTCGCCTGGGTTTTTGGAAACCAAAATGAACGAATTCTTAGAGCTAAAGCAGGCGAGCAAAACCATTGAGGAATATCATCAGGCCTTCGCTCTTCTACTCAAATATTCACCACCTCTAGATGAAGAGGAACTCATGGCCAGGTTCATTCGGGGAATGAACGAACCCTTGGACACACTGGTCAAGAATACCAAGCCAATGTCCATGGGGCAGAAGCTATTAGAATGGCGAAGGACTTTGCCAAAGCCTTCATCGTGAAAGTCCCGCCAAAGACAGTTCCCTCATCCTTTAAAAGATTTTAGACCCCGGGAAGTTCTTCCAACTTTCCGCCTCCAAAGAGACACCAAGGTCCTAACCAAACTGTGGAGACGCGAAGCTTCAGAAATGAAGGAAGACCTTTCCCCCAAAGTACATTCTCAGGAACTCCGGCTCTCTCCAGAATGCAAAGGGAAGAGCTTCGAAGTGAGAACAAATGCTTCGGATGTCAGGGATTTGGGCACCAGCTCAAGGATTGCCCATCTCCTTTGGTGGGCCAAGGAAGCCAGGGTCCCAAAGTTCAGAGACCGACTCCTACTTATCAGTCCAACAATCAGGGTCCCCCGCGCTATCAGAATCAGGGTAACCCAAGAAGAGTGCCAGCTCAGCCTGCAGCCTCCATGCAAAGCAACCTCCGAACTCCCTCTCCCAGAATTGGAATAACCAAAGAGAGAGAGTTCTGCCTCTCAGAGACTGCAACAGCTAGAGCAGTCACCATAGCTGAGGAAGTAGAGGAAGAGAAAGGACAGATCTATGCAGCAATAGAGCATCAGGGGAATAACCGTCAATTCTCAGTCCTCCAGACTCTAGCAGAGTACCAAGGTAAGCAATTCAAGCTTTTGATTGATTCAGGCAGTGCTCATTCTTTTATTTCCCCAGGATGTCTGCGTAAATTAGTCCTAAATAAAAAATCAGGGAAACCTATGCAAGTGGAATTAGCTAGTGGAAAGATTCTTTTCACTCACCTTGAGAGACTGACCTTATTCAGTTTAGCCTAGGTGTGGGAATGTAACAGAGTGCTAGTTCTCAGAGTCCTACCCCTGGGAATATATGATGGAAGCCTTGGAATGGATTGGCTCCAAAAGAATCAGGCTGACATTCATTGTCACAAATGAACCATCTCTTTCCTTGACCTTCACGGGAATAAAGTTCAAGGAATTGGAATTTTCGGATCCTCAGTGCTACAATTAGTCAAGGCTTCCAAATTATTAAAAGGGCTTAGAAAGAGGCAAGCTGTGTATGTTGTTAAAATGAATCTAGTAGACATAAAATGCAAGGCTAAAGAACCAGAGTGGTTAAGGGAGTATGCAGATATGTTTCCTAAAGTGCTGTGTGACTGAGATGCCTCCATCTCGTGAAGTAGGTCATGAGATCGAATTAACCCCCGGAGCTCAGCCAATAGCCCAGCATGCATACAAAATGTTAGTCCCTAAAGCCATAGAACTTAAGGAATAGTAAAGACAACTATTAGAACAACAGGGATTCGTCAGACCCAGTGTCTCACCTTGGGGTGCACCCGTTCTCTTTCAAAAGAAGAAAGATGGAATGTTAAGACTCTGTATTGACTACAGAGAATTAAATCAATTAACAATTAAGAATAAGTATCCTATTCCTAGGATTGATGAACTTTTGGATTGGTTAAGTGGGACCCAAATGTTCACAAAGATAGATCTCAAATCCGAGTACTACCAGATCAGAATCAAGGAGGAGCAGGACATCCCAAAGACAGCATTCAATACTCGCTATGGGCATTATGAGTTCACAGTCATGCTGTTTGGATTGACTAATGCCCCGGCGACATTCAATCGTCTCATGCAAGATATTCTCAGAGAATACTTAGTTGGTTTTGTTCGTCTTCTTTGATGACATCTTGGTATACTCAAAGAATACTGCAGAGACCATGAAGATCATGTGCGCAAGGTCCTGGAAATCATAAGGAAACACGAACTCTTTGCAAAGAAGAGCAAATGTTCTTTCTCTGTTGACCAGGTGAAATACTTGGGATTCATAGTGTCAAAGGATGAGATTTCTCCTGACCCCGCAAAGATCCAAGCAGTCGTAGAATGGCCAGAACCCAAGTCAGTAAAGGAAGTCAGAGGATTCCTAGGGTTAACCGGATGGTATAGGATCTTTATACCTAGGTATGCTCAGATAGCATCCCCCTTAACTAACCTTCTCAAGAAGAGTATGTTACCATATTATAGTAGTGATGTGTGTGAACACACTTAGGACCGCCGGGGCACTTTTTCCCTCACTAGGAGGTTTTTTCCCCCGTGCATTGTATATACGCCCATTATCTTCTAGGGCTTGTTATCTTTCATTTTTGGCACTCATAATACACTACTGTGTTGTGCTCAAGCTTTCTCATCTTCTTGAAGTTGTGTGTGCATTCCTGTAACCCTAATTCCAACAATTGGTATCAGAGCAGGCTTCCTCCTCTCGGGCAGCATCACCGGCACCTGCCGCTTCATCTCCTCCGATTGCGACGAGGTTTCACGAGCGTCTGCAGGTTAGTATATGCCGTGGGCGAGCCCTTAGGGCTCGTTCGTTTCAGAATTTTGATCTGAAGTCATTTCGCCCTCCGTTTTTGCATTCCAAGTACTGCGCAGGCAAAATCGTCCTACTGTGCAGATTTTCTGTCAAGATTAAAATCTGCAGGACAGGTGCCCATTCGTCTGTTTTGGGCTGTGCTACATAGCACAGGTCGATTTTATACAGGTTTACCTCTTACAGACAGCATTTACATCTAGTAGTACAGTCATTGGCCATGGCTGACAACAATGATGTATTCCGCATGTTGGCTGCTGAGGATAAGTTGGATGGCACCAACTATCCATTGTGGGCATATATGATGCGACATGTATTGGTAGCAAAGGGGTTATGGAACATTGTGCAGGGTATTGATGCACGTCCTATTGTGGCTGGGAATGCTGCAAATACATCAGAAACAGGTACTGTTGATGATGGTGCAGGCACAAGTGCTGTAGCAGCTGTTCGAGAACCACCACTTTCAGCAGAGCAGATTCGTTGGGATGGTAGAGATGCGCAGGCTCATGCCTTGATTGCGCTGTCTGTCAAACGTACCATTATCCCACATATTCGCTCCTGCAGGACTTCTAAGGATGCTTGGGATGTACTTGCCACATTGTATCAGGCAAGAAATGAGGCTCGTGTTGCTTATCTCCGAAAACAGTTGGAGAGTGAGCATATGAACGAAGGTGATTCTATGGATAGCTTTTTGACAAAGATCAAGGATTTCAAAGAGCAGCTCATTTCTGCAGATGAAATCCTGTCAGACAGTTCACTTGTGCAGACTGTTTTGAATGGTCTACCAGATTCTTATCAGGGTTTTGCTTCCACTCTTCGCTTGATGATGAAAGGCAATCCCAATGCCTTATCATTTGAGCAGTTAGTTTCTGTTTTGCTGCAAGAAGACCAGTCAAGGCAAAACAGGAATATTATGCGTGTCGCAGATCAAGCTTTCGTTGCTAGTCAGAGAAGCGGGAAAGGTAAAGCTGGCTTTTCTTCTAGTAAGCAGAAATCTGCAAATGCTGCGCAACCAAAGAAGGAAGACAAAGATGAGAAGAAGGGTGACAAACAGAAGACATTTTGCAAGTACTGTAAGGGAAATGATCATGTCATCAAAGCGTGTCCTAAGCTGGCTGCGAAAGAGGCTAAGAAGAAAGAGGCTGGTATGGCTGTTGCAGATGCCTCTCCTTCTAACAATGAATCTGCTAATGTTGTGCTAGATACAGAATGGGCATTCAATGCGCAGTGCAGTTATGACCCATCTTTGCATGACACATGTATGTCTGCAGTAGATTCAGATGTATGGTACTTTGACAGTGGTGCCACTAAGCATATCACCTCGCAGCGCAGTTTATTCACTTTCCTTGAGTCTGCTCCCACAGGGAATACTGTCACTTGTGCCAATAACTCCTCTTATCCCGTTAAAGGAGTTGGACAGATTGTGCTGAATGTTGCAAATGGCAACACCTTTACACTTTTTGATGCATTGTATGTGCCAGGGATCAAAAAGAATCTGCTGTCAGTCTCCGCATTTGCCAAAACAGGTTTGGTTGTAAAATTTGTGGATGACAGATGTACTGTTCATGATCTCTCTTGTGGTGACATCATTGTAGCATCTGGTTCACTATGTCGAGGGCTGTATAAGCTCAATATGGATGGCAAATGTGTAGAGGATTCAGCATGTGCTATTATGGATACGCAGGCTATTTCAGATGCAAAACTGTGGCATGCACGTTTTGGTCATCTGAATTTTGCAAGTTTGCTGCGCCTGCAGAAATCTGAAATGGTGTCTTCTTTGCCTAAGCTTGAGGCACCTGTCAAGCATGTTTGTGAGGGCTGCATATTGGGTAAAATGCAGCGTGCTTCCTTTCCCAAAGATGGATCAGTGAGAGCTGAACGCAGATTGCAGCTTGTTCACAGTGATGTTTGTGGTCCCATGCAAACTCCATCATTTGGAAACTACCTTTACTTCGTGACTTTCATTGATGATTTTACCAGGCATGCATGGGTATATCCTTTGAAGGCAAAGTCCGAAGTGTTTTTGTGCTTCAAACAGTTTTTGGTTATGGCTGAAAATGTGTCAGAAAGTAAGATGGGCACCCTCCGTTCAGATCGAGGGGGGGAGTATATGTCTTCAGAATTTAATGCATTTCTGGCTGAGCGTGGGATAAAACACCAATGTACAGTGCCGTATACACCACAGCAAAATGGTGTGGCTGAGAGAAAAAACAGGTCTCTCATGGAAATGGCAAGATGTATGGTTAAGAGTCAAAGTCTACCACATGGTTTTTGGCTTGAGGCTGTCATGTGTGCCACTTATGTACTAAACAGGTGTCCCACCAAAGCATTACAGGTTGTCACTCCATATGAGGCTTGGCATAGCCGCAAGCCATCTGTTGGCCATTTACGTGTTTTTGGTTGCCTGGCATATGCATTAGTGCCTGTGCAACATCGCAGAAAATTGGATGACAAAGCTGTCAAATGTATTTTTGTTGGATATAGTGCTGAGAGCAAAGGCTATCGTTTGTATCATCCACAGACAAAGCGCATTTTGGTTAGCCGTGATGTTGTATTTGTGGAAGATGCAGTTCAGCCCTTGGTTTCATGTACTAAGGAGACAGATATCAGCTCACGTGATGTCTATGATACATTGTTGCCTCTTTTCAGTGGTGCACAGTCAAGTGCAATACCTCATGAGGCAGTTTTTCAGCCTATGCAAGTTTTAAATGATGGCACAGATCAGCCTATATCTGATGCAGATGTGCATGATGCACTTGAGGATGAGAGACAAGAGATTGAGGGCTCTAGGAATATGCCTAGATGGCTGGTGCAGACTTTGCGTGACAGCAAGTTGGATGCCCCTTTATCTAGTCGCACTCGTTCTGGCTCTCATGGTGCCTCTTATGCGTCAGATTGTTATGCATTGGCTGTTTCTAGTATGTGCGATGAAAGTGAGCCTGTTTCATTTGATGAGGCACAAAGTTCAGAAAATTGGATGGCTGCTATGCAAGCAGAATACGATGCTATTATGAAGAATGGTACATGGTCTTTATGTGACTTGCCCCCTGGCAAGAAGGCCATTGGCACTAAGTGGGTATACAAATTGAAGCGTAAGCCTGATGGCACAGTGGATCGCCATAAGGCTAGGCTTGTTGCAAAAGGTTATGCTCAAGAGAAGGGCATTGATTTTGATGAGACTTTTGCTCCCACATGTCGTATGACCACTGTTCGTAGCATCTGTGCATTAGCAGCTCATAATGGTTGGAATGTACATCAGCTGGACATAAAGACTGCGTTCTTAAATGGAGATTTGCATGAGGAGGTGTATGTATCGCAGCCTCGTGGTTTTGTTCAAAGAGGGCAGGAAAACAAAGTGTGCAGGTTAAAAAAGGCTTTATATGGTTTAAAGCAAGCTCCACGAGCTTGGTATGAAAAAATACATGCATATTTGACTGCACATGGGTTTCAGAATAGTCCAACAGAAAGCACTTTGTATGTTAAACGTGTGGATGGTGTACATCTAATCATTGCTCTCTATGTCGATGACATGCTGCTCACAGGACCAAATGAGAGTCATATTGCTGATTTTAAGGCTGATTTGAATGCCTCTTTTGAGATGTCAGATTTGGGGCATTTGCATCATTATTTGGGGATACAATTTAAGCAGTGTGATGGAGGTATTGCTTTGTGTCAGACAAAGTATATTGAAACATTGTTGCGGAGATTTGGCCTTGAAGACTGCAAGCCTATTGCTACTCCAATGGAGACAGGTTTGAAGTTGAGTCTTCATGATGCTGGAGATCACTTTGATGTCACACTCTATCAGACAGCTGTTGGTTGCCTCATTTATGTATGCATTATGAGGCCAGACATTCAGTTTGCAGTCTCACAGGTGAGCAGATTTATGCATAGCCCAGGCATTAAGCATTGGCAGGCAGTGAAGCGTATCTTTCGCTATTTGAGTGGTACTCGGCATCTTGGGTTGTTTTATCCCAAGGGGGGATCATTGCCGCCAGATTTACATGCTTTTTCAGATTCTGACTGGGCTGGTTGTTATGACACACGCGTGTCCACGAGTGGTTTTTGCTTCATGCTTGGAAGCTCATGCATATCATGGTTGAGCAAGAAGCAGCCTACTGTGGCCACTTCTAGTTGTGAAGCTGAGTACAGGGCAGCTTTCACAGCTACGGTTGAGTGTGTGTGGCTCAGACGCCTTATGGCTGATTTGGGTGTTGGGCAGCCATCTGCCACCACCATCTTCACTGACAGTCAGAGCGCATTGGCAGTTGCGCGGAACCCAGTGTTCCATGCTCGTACGAAGCACATTGAGGTGCACTACCATTATGTCAGGGAGAGACTCTCTGCAGGAGAGATCAGTTTGGCTTATGTGCCAACACAGGATAACCTTGCAGACCTTTTCACAAAGGCTCTGCCTCGTGAGAAGTTCGAAGCTTTTCGCAAAGCTTTGGGCTTACTCCCTTTTGTGGATTCGTCCACATAGCTAGACACTTCCCTATACATGAGTGCTAGCTCTTGTTCACCGCATCACTCCAGGGGGGATTTGTTACCATATTATAGTAGTGATGTGTGTGAACACACTTAGGACCGCCGGGGCACTTTTTCCCTCACTAGGAGGTTTTTTCCCCCGTGCATTGTATATACGCCCATTATCTTCTAGGGCTTGTTATCTTTCATTTTTGGCACTCATAATACACTACTGTGTTGTGCTCAAGCTTTCTCATCTTCTTGAAGTTGTGTGTGCATTCCTGTAACCCTAATTCCAACAGAGTACACTTTTTCAGTGGACTGCAATGTGTCAGAGTGCCTTTGACAAGCTAAAGACAGCCTTAACTAACCAACCCTGTTCTTAAATTGCTAGATTTTACCAAACCCTTTGAGGTAGTTACTGATGCCAGTGGGTTTTGCAATAGGTGGTGCTCTAATGTAGGAAGGTCATGCAGTGGCCTATGAATCCAGAAAACTCAAAACACATGAGAGGAATTATGCCGTCCATGACTTGGAGTTACTCTCAGTAGTGTATGCTCTGAAGTTGTGGTAGAAACATTATCTTTTGGGACAAAGGTTCACCTTGATGAGGGACAGATCATCAAAGTCTGAAGTGGATCTTCACCCAAAGGGATCTCAACATGCGTCAAAGGAGATGGATGCAAATTTGATTTTGAAATAAAGTATCGGTCGGGGAAAGAAAATGTGGTTACAGATGCGCTCAGCAGAAAAGACTCCTTGCTTGCAATAATAACAGTGGTGTCAAATCCATTGATCAATGAAGCAAAGGAGAAAATCTTGTAGGACAAATTCTTTGCCCCTATTGCTACCCTTCTGATGCAAGAAAGCAAGACTCCTCAAGAAATGAGTCGAGTTCTTCGGTACAAACTGGATGAAGGATGCATGTATTATAATAATCGGCTATGTATCCCTAATGATGTGGGAATAAAGGAAAGAATTCTGAGAGAAGCCCATGATAGCCTGATAGCTGGACATCCAGGGTTTATAAAAACCTATATGTCTGTGAAGAAAAGCTTCTTCTGGCCAGGACTCAAAAAGGATGTACTTGATCATGTGCGAAAATGCTTGATGTGCCAAAGAGTCAAGGCAGAGAGAGTCAAGATGCCAGGGAAATTGCAGCCTCTAGACATTCCACAGATGAAGTGGGAATGCATCAGTATGGACTTTGTCACTAGATTACCTTCAGTGCAATCAGGTTATAACTCCATTTTTGTGGTAGTTGGCAGGCTAACCAAAGTTGCCCATCTAATTCCAGTGAAAGCAACATACTCTGCAGTGGATGTTACCTTTTCCTTAAGGAGATCTTCAGATTGCATGGTTTACCCAAGAGGATAGTAAGTGATAGAGATCCCAAATTCACATCGAAATTCTGGACTGCGTTCTTTGAAGCAGTAAGAACTTTCTTGGATCTCAGCACAGCCTATCACCTTAAAACTGATGGTGGCTAGACAACAGAAAGGGTGAATCAGGTAATAGAAGATATCCTTCGGTCATGTTGCGGGCAGGGAACCCAAGAAGTGGTTAAGTCATCTACATCTGGTTGAATTTGCTTACAATGCTTCTTATCATCGGAGCATTGGGATGAGTCCTTTCAAAGCTTTGTATGGACAAGATTGCCTTACACCATTGACTTGGTCTGACCCATTGATCAGAGTCGAAATGTCCAGACAAATGCTTGATGACATGGACCAGCAGCAGATGTAATCAATCCGTAAAGATATAAAGACAGCCCAAGACAGACAAAAGCATTATGCAGATAAAAAGAGATCAGAGAGAGAGTTTGAAGAGTCAGATATGGTCTTTATTTGAGTACGACCAAAAAGAAGTTCCTTATCCTTAGGGAAGTACAAGAAGCTCTCTCCCAGATACTGTGGGCCGTATGCTATCATAATAAAGAAAGTGGGCGATCTAGCCTACAAACTTCTTCTGCCTCCCCACCTCAAGGTACATCATGTATTCCATGTCAGTTTGCTTAAGAAGTATGTACCTAGTCCGAGTCACATGCTTGATGATGAACAATTGATCTCTCCGACTCAAGGCCAGATGGTAAGGAAATCCTTGACGTTCGAAAGAAGGTTCTCAAGAGCAGAGTCCTTAGAGAGTTCTTAGTAAAGTGAAAGTTCTTCCCTCTAGAGACGCCACTTGGGAGAGAAAGAAGAAGAGCTAGCGAAGGATTACCTCCACTTTGCGAGATGAGTACATCTCGTGTTTTTCAAGTGGGAGAGGATGTAAGATTCCTCCTTAGCCTTAATAACAAATAAGCCTCTACTTCAATCCCTTGTAATCATTCTATGTTTCTGAATACAAGAAAATATTATTTTTCCTTGTTTGGCCTAATGAGATAAAAATTTCTAGAGAGTGGTAAATCAGTATTGGGATATTTTCTGATAAATAAATTCTACAAATATCAAAAAAATATTTTTCTGAAATAGAAAATCAAAATAGATTTTTCAAGGTGTAATTGAAATTAATTAAAAATAATTTAGAAGACCTTAGCCTGAGGATCAAGATTTTCTTGAAATTTTGGATTAAGGTTTCTATGGACCAATAAGATTAATCCAAGTGTTGGGATAAGATAAATCCAAAGAATAAAAGAAAATATCCAAAAATGAGTAAATACCCACATAAGATGAAGAGTTGACTAAGTACTAGATTTATCAGTTAAAAACTATGAAGTATTAAAAAATGAGATATTTTAGAGTAATCATTTATTTTTTATTTAAAATTTAAATATTTAAATGAGAAAAGTGTAATTCCTAGTGTAAAAGAATTAATGGAGATTTTAATTTAAATTTTAAGAGAAAATTTAGTTAAATTTTAAGAGAAAATTTAGTTAAATTTTAAGAGAAAATTTAGTTAAATTTATCTTTTTGCATAGATAAGTTGAAATGATGAAAGAGAAATTTTTACCATATTGGAATTCAAATATTTAAATGAGAAAAGTAAAAATTTTAGCTTAATGAAATTAATAGATATTTTTAAATAATTTTTACGAAGAATTTTAAATAGATTTAATTTATGGTAAAAGAAGAATTCCCATGATAATTGGATTGCACTCATTAAATGAGAAAAAGAGAGATTTTAAGTTTATTAAAAAAAGGTATTGACATTTAGTTAAAAGAAGAATTTTTATGATATTTAAGAAAAGAGGGATTTGAATTAAATTTTAGTGTCAAAAGATGAATTTCCACTATAATTCTACCTAATGAATTAAGGTTGAGAAATTATGTGATAGAAGGAATATCTTTAGATATTTTAATTGGTAAAATCACTAAATGGATATTTACCCAAAACTAGATGTTTATATGAAGGAAATCCTTGTAGAACTAAACCGAATGAATTTAGTTAGATTATGAGAGGGACAGACAGTAAACTTACTTGTTCATCCCTCGATCTGAATCAAGTAAAAACTTCGTGACCAATTCCAGTTTCTAATCACACAAAGAATAGACTACCGGAACTAAACTAGTTTTTCCTGACCAAACTCACCAAGAATCTAGTTGGACAATCAGACTGAATGATGGGTAGATTACCCTGATGATGAGAGATCAAGGATCCTCATTATGAAACTAGAAATTATGAAAAAAAGATTTTTGGAACCAATCTCAAACTGAAATCTTACTTGCATTGGAACCTCTTTTTTTAAAAAAAATTCAAAGAACTGTTTTATACCAGAATGCTGGAGGAAGCATTTGGCTTATGTTTTTCTAAGAGGAGGTTCGTTGGAACAGCTGGCGGGGAGTCATTAAGGGACGTCGCTCGTGTGGCAAAGCCTGCCGAGGTCTTGACCAGCCTCGGTACAGTTAAAATGGTGCGCTTCCGGTGGTACGATGGGCGAGAACCGACGAAGTGATCCCCGAGTGAAGTGTTAGGATACCTAACGAGGATCCTAGAGGGTTCTGACCAGGCGATGCACGGGCTCGCGGTTGCTAGGACACCCATGCGTACGTTGAGAAAGATTTCGGATGGACTAAAAGGAAAGATTTTTGGGAACCAAATTTTGATATTAGATCTCGTTGGTTGGCCAGTTGATCTTCAACGGAGAGTCCAGAGGATATTATTGTAATTCAATGGACTCGAAATTTTGAAAAATAATGATCAGAATTATTATGATTTCTATTGAAGGATTGTTTTAAAGCCAGTCGAATCTGTTATAAATAGTAATTTCATATTGGGTGTGTATGTGGTATGCCTACCTTAATGTTTGCCAGCTAGGGGGCCTGGGAACTCTTTTCCTCGGTACCCGGGCAAAAACACAACCAAATCTTTATAAAGGAATCCCACCAATACAGTGGTCAGCCGGGTGGTTGGTTGACCCATGGGCCGGATGGGCTGGATCGGAGGATTCCTGAGAAACAACTAGATACAATTAGTTATGTTTTTTAGTTTAAATCCTGAGAAGACCTTGTTCTGAAAGGGGATCAACGGTGACTGTGCCTCGTAAATGAGGAAAAAAGTGATGATTCCATGGACCAAGTGCAAGTCTCTTCTTGATCTAACTATGTGACTTTAGGTTCGGTCAGATCAGTTTAACTAGTTAAAACTTTGACTCGTTAAAGTAATTCCCCGTTAGAAGAATTTTCTCATGGAGGAATCGGCCGTGCCTTCCGGACGAGGGAAGTCTTCCAGGCCCGCCGGTCTCAGAGGGACTACTCGGGCTAGCCCCTCGTCCTGGACATTCGCGGGTGTGGATTCCCGCCCCCCGCGCATCCTCACAGATGTTATATAGAAGATTTCAATAACCAATGTCACATGGTTGCAATGGACATAATAGAATTGAAAGAATGTTTAAACATGTATTGGATAACAAAATGAAGTACCTACCTGATGTACTTCATGTTTCAAACATTACAAAAACCCTAGTTTCAGTTGGATAAATAGTTGAGTAAGGTCTACAAGTGAGGTATAATCCTCACAGATGTTATATAGAAGATTTCAATAACCAATGCCACATGGTTGCAATGGGCACAATAGAATCAAAAGAATGTTTAAACATGTTTGAAATGAAGGCTACAATATTCACACACAGTATAGGTTTGATTGCAAACATTGACATTTGACATAAGCATGTTGGTCATCTCAATATTCACATGTTGAAAAATATGCAAGTCCAAAACATTATTACAAGTTTGTTAAAGTTCGAAGTAGACAAAATACACAAAGTATATAAAGCATGCAAATTAGGAAAACATTCTAAGCATGCATTTTTATATGATAAAAATGTGAGTCAAAAACCATTGGATGTGATGCATTCTGATATTTGGGAACAATAAAAACGGCTTCGATCAAAGTATGCCACTATAATGTATCGTTCATTGACCACACGAGGAAGATATGGGTTTATTTCATGAAAGAGAAAAGTGAAGTGTTTACACACTTTCAAAGCTTCAAAGCAATGATTAAAAAATACAAAGATCAAATGATATGGAATAATATTTCTCTAATGAATTCAATGTGATTACCTAAAAGAGCATGGGATTCAATGTGATTACCTAAAGAGGCCATTCACATGTAGGTACACCTTACAATAAAATGAGAAGAACATACATATTACGTAAGTTTCCTATGTGCATTGATGAATGAGAAGGAATGTCTCGTTATTTTTAGACTAAAGTAGTAGCAAACTATAGTTTACATTATAAACAAAACCTCGACCACAACAGTTCATGGGATGACACTTGAATAGAAGTTTACTAGTAGAAAACCACATTTGACACACTTTAAAGTGTTTGGCTACATCACTGTGTTAGAACCTGCCGCCTCCTACGTTGCAAGGTATTATGTTCGTTTTCTTTGTCTTCTTTTCTTTGCTCTGTAAGACGTGGGAGTCCTAAGCTAGGGCACTTCCCCCGACAGTGGCACCAAAGATGCACACCAATTTGTGAACACTTGAGCCTTGGAGAGAAGAACATGAAGAATGCAAGGGTCTTACCAGCTTACACTAGGAGCCACTCTTGGTAGAGAAATCTTGTGGTGAATTCCAAGTGTTGATACGAGCTTATAGAAAGCTTAATAATAAGCTATCAAAAGCCTCAGGGAACTAACACCCCCACACCTATTACTAGTTAGTAAGAAACTAACATCCACTTCCACCCTCATCATTCTCAACAGTCACATCCTGCTATTCTACTACCATGTCTTCTAACCATGCCTTGCCTCCAAGCACACCAAGCCAAAGCCATGTCCACGCCTATCTGGGGTCTTACTCATGCTCCATTTCCTCAACCTTTCAAGCCCAAAAGGTACATAAAATGGACTCCTGACTCCTGCAGGTGCTTGCATATGTATAGTCCAGGCTCTTGGAGTGACGACATCAGGTTCTTGCGCAGATGTATTCCGATTGCTTGCATATGCATGACTCTAATATAATGGCATCTGTGCCGTAATATCCCCCTTTTTCACATGTAACCATCCACAAGTCAAATCTCTCATTGTTGTTGGGTGAGCCAAGTCACACAAACATTTTCCAACGAGGGCAGACAAAAGAAGCTGATGAATAGGGAAGTATGTTGCAATTTTGATGACTACGAGGATGAAGAGGG
The DNA here is from genome assembly GCF_041138505.1 of Cibotium barometz. NCBI lineage: Eukaryota > Viridiplantae > Streptophyta > Polypodiopsida > Cyatheales > Cibotiaceae > Cibotium > Cibotium barometz. The sequence goes on along the minus strand of NC_141078.1, from coordinate 790,392 downwards.
GGCCTTCTGCCTTTACTAATTGGTGAGCAGCAGAATTCACTACCGATTATCCAGCATGGAAGGCCCAATCTCCATCTTATCTCTTGCAGGCATCCTGAGGAGTGAGGTGGAACGAAATCAAAATCAGCTCACAATCCAATCAGATGAAAACAATTCACCAACACTTTGATTTCCCCAATAATGACAAGGACAGGATAACAAACTACGTGGTCACAATGAACATGAATGGGAGATTTCATGGCCATTGCCAAATTCGTTGTCCCACAATCCAGGACCCAGGCAAATAGGGGGATATATGCTAGGAGGAAATTCTAGCCTACAAAATAACAGGCAGTGTAGGGGCTGAAATCCATTTTCTGGAAATCCTGCACGGGCATTCATTTTAATGGCAGGGAGGTGGGATGCAACCAATGCACATTCTACATCAAACTCTGGAATGCAAGTATGTTGGCAGCCCAGCCAACAAATGTTATGTAGTCCGACAGCTGTAGAAAGGAATACTTGATGTGACAAGTGAGGGAAGAAAACCCGCTGCAAGCATGATGAGATTGTGGAGTGGGCAGCATTCCACTCTCTTCTTCAAAAACATTTGCAATGTCTTTACCTATGAGGATTAAAAGTTGGCTGAAGCTCTCTGATATAGGTGTGCAAGCTGCAACAACGTTTGGTATTCATGATGTTGCAGACTTCCTCAAGAACATAACAGCACATCGCATATGACCATACCTGTGGTGTAGCAACAACAAGCAACACATTAATGAAGAGCTCTGTAGAGAAGCTTACAATCTGAAACCCCAAAAGAAGCTACCTCACAAGCATGCCTCAAACATGTTCATGGCGGTCCATGGCACTTGGCTCTCTGAATGCCACACATCCGTGACACATGCCCGATGGCACTTAGCTCCTTGGGTGCAACACACCCTTTTTGTAAGTGCATAATGTTTTGCGAGCATCTCCACCAAGGGGGACAGATATTACAAACTTGAAAAGATAGCCCACATGATGCAAGCACAGGGAAAACATGTTGAAATTAAATAAACACATGAAAATGTATGATAGCAGTTCACATCCACAAAGTGGGCTATAGTCTCCATGAATTTACAGAAAAATTCATACATAAAAGGTGAATGTTGAGGAGTTTGCTCCAATAAAGATAGCTCTGTTACATCAAGAATTACAAAAAGAACATATTTGTGCAAGTTAACAAATAGAGATTATAAATAACTCTCTTTTTTTCGTGAGGAATGCACACACTCTTTTTGTTTCAACCCTTTGTGGAGTGACGGGGAGTAGTGGGCCAGAATCAAACCCACATCCGGGAGGAGGAAGCTTGCTGCCTTGTCCGCCCTGCTATAGTCCCCACCCCATGTAAATTACTCTCTTGAACACACATTACAGGGTTTTTTGGGTGATTAACCCCCAACACCAGAATGTACAAAATCACTGTACATCAGTTTTGTAGCCAGACATTCCATCAACCATAAAAGCATGGCCATTCCAGGCACTTGGAAAAATGAGCTTGAGGGGTGGCACAACCGGGCATAAAAATGTGACTAACCACTGAAGAAAGTAGACAGGCAAACAAAGGGTTGAATTCGGAAGATTAAGGATAAGCATGCTGGCTTTAACTCATAAACATTTGGAAACAATTGAGAAGTGATGCTTCGAGGCTTTTCTCATATCTAGTCTTAATTGCACAAGCTCTTTCTCAATTGAGCAACATAATTCTCAGCCAAAGTCTTCCATATCATTTATCCTTTTTGTTGATACAATAAATTACAAGCTTACTTTAGTGTCTACTTGACGCTAATCGGTACTAGCCACCAAATCCAATCCTGCTATTTCTTTTAGAGGCTTCCACCTCACTTTCCTCCTGCAAAGATGAGGCGTTAGTAAACCAAGCCACCCGTGACCCGACCTATGCATAATATTGGAAACTTTGTAAGATTTTGATGCTAGGACAGATTACCATGTTCCACATTCAGCAATGACTTTCAATTTCGGTTGAAGAGTTGGTAAAAGAGCTAGGTATTGTAGCTCACTTTTAGAAAGCACCTGCAAAGAGAATGAAACATCCTTTTATATGCTGATTCTTGCCAAATACTCTCATCACCAGTAGATCGAAAGGGCTGGATGAGGTTTGAGCTTGTACCTTTGCTTCAATTAGCCACAAAACCAGCCCTTTGCTGTTTTCTGGAAGAAGAGAGAGCCTGTAATCAATCTCGGGAGGGTAATACCAGCGCACGATCTTCTGCTTTCCTAAATGGGGCTGAGCACCATCCCACGAGACCTTTACAAATCTTCTAAAGAAGTGGAGTTTTTCTTAGAACTAAGTAGCTTCATTCTAATAAGCAAAATAAACATTTGGGGTTGAAATCCATGTCTAAGGTTGATGTGAACGCAAAACCAAGATTTGGAAATGACAAAACTAGGAAAACCCTGTAGGCAGATCAAAGAACAAGGTGAACCCATGCTTCAGAGTGACGTAGGGTGAAAAAGCAAGCCAAGAAAAGGTCAAAGGGCACAATGCCAACAGGCAGGCTATACAAGAAAAGGACGTAAAAATGCATACTCTTCGATGTAAATTGATGCAAGATGCCAAAGACCAAGGACCAAAACTTGGGCAGATTAAAAAGGGCATGATGATGCAAACCCAAATCTTAGATTGATGTAAAACACACACTGATTGATTGGTGCCAAATGCCAGAACCAAGCTTGGACAAAGAAGAAGCTAGTGCCTATTGGACAATTTTTCACATGGGGAATGGGCAACCCACAACCCAGTCCCCATCGTACGAGATGTCAGGAGGCGAACAATAACAGATGATGGCGACTGCTAGTGCTGCCACCTCTGCAAATACTGAAACATCTGCAGAATCTGGTGCGCGTTTTCTGAGGAGGAAGGATTACCAACTCTGAAGCGGAGATGCCATTTCTGTCTATGCCCAAAGACCATGACAAAATGGACAGATTGAAAATGCCAAATCATACGTGAATTGGTGTGAAATGCATACAGATTGATGTGAAATGCATGATCCTAGATGCGAAATGCACACTAATTGATGTGAAACGCGTAGGCATAGAGCAAAAAAATCAATGCAAGGTGCCAAAAACAAAGACAGAAACATGAAAAGAAAGAAGGGGAGGGCGGAGCTTACAGGGCGGACTCCATGGACTTTGGAGAGGTAGGCCTCCACGTCGCCGAGGCCTCTGGCGGTGAGATCGAGGAAATGGTAACCCCGGAACTTGAGGCGGGTGGCGTAGCGGCCCTCATAGCCGCCTTCATGGGGGGCATACAGGGCCAGAGCCCCATGCTTCTCCACATCCTCTTCCCATTTGCCCAGATCAAACGCGAGCAGATCGCCTCCGAAAAAATCCTCCAGGCCACACACCACACCTGCCGTCCTCGCGTGCTGGCTTCTCTTCACATTCACAGATCGCCATAGCTTGCCGGCCGCTGCCGTGGATGTCCAGCGCGTTAGTGGTCTCCTAGCCGTCGAGTTCGAGCTTGGTGGGTTCTGCAGGCTGGACGAGATGGGGAAGGAGAGGCGCCGGATTTGCGAGTCCACAGAGCTGGGGGCAGTGGTGATGACCGCTGCCATGGGCTTCAATCTGTGGTCTCAGCCATTAACTCGAGATAGGAGAAAACGGATATCAAAAAAGCCACAAATATAATTAAAAACCCATTTCACACAGTCCGTGTCCATCAGCATTGCCATTCCCGCCCACGGTTTTTTTTTTTTTGGGTTGCTTTTTGGCCTTTATCAACATCTAATATTTTTGAGTGGCTATCAAAAAATAAGGTAAATGTGTGAAAAAAATGGGCACTATTTCTAAGAAATCCATCATTTCTCATTGGATAGTCATTACCAAAAAAGCCAGCCACAATTGTAAATCCAACTTGAACGCCGATAATTGCTAGTACAAGAAGCACCCCAACGGGAGGTATAGGACACCTCAGGTACCCCAACCTCCACCTCTCTTACCCATCGCTTTCACAACACCAAGAACCACTAAGATCAATCAAGTGCATATCAAGGAACCACCAGTAGATAAAAAGGGGTATGAGCTTAATGTTAAAACAAATCCCCTTGGGTAGAAACCCATTGTCCAATTACTACTGGGACCACAAGGAAATACCCATCATATCACATTCACTAGCTATTTTATCAAGGCAACGCAACCCTTGGTTTAGAACAGTTACTCCTACTTTAAAAAAAAGGGTAAAATTAACATTGTCCTTCTTATAAGAAGACTTAAATTTTGGCTTACCCTTCTTTTAAAATTCATTTTGTTTTGTGACTCTTATATGACAAATTCTAATATTTAAAAACAGTAACTTTAGTGTCTAAAACTTGACCAACATTGCTTTACCTTATTCACAAAACCCAAAAAAAAAAGATAATTTAAAAAGCTTTTTTTCTTCAAAAAGTTTACATCATCTTATATTTAAAAAAAACACCATAATATCTAAAACTTGAGAAACGTTGATGTTTCAATGTTTGTCACAAAACATGAGAGAAAAAGATAAATTCTTATAAAAGTTATATTCCAAAAATATAGAAGCCATATATATTATCAATTCTCACTCAATATTTTAGGTCTCCTTTCGTTCAATATCCCATCCCAATTAACATCTTCAAGTTTCTCATCGATGGAAAGTGACATAAACATAAGTCTATCCAAGGTCTTTAAGCAAATACAAGATCGATCATAACTCTTGATTCTATTTTGCTTTCAAAACCTCTCTCGCACATGACAGAGCTAGCAGGTATAGTACAAGAACAATTTGCCAAAGCTTAAATACTGTTGGAAACATCAGTCTCCACTTTAGTTCATTGCCACATTGAGTCCATGGATCAAAGAGACCTTCGGTTAGATAAGCCATTAATAAGGTTGTGCCTCTCCTTGTGGTTGTTATATCAACATACTTATCTTAAAACTTCAAGTTCAAGAAATCAATTTCTTTCAATACGTCTTAGATAAGAAATTGAACTTGAAAATTTTCCCCTTGAGCATACAAAGACACATTCTTTTTTTCCAATGTAAAAGAAGATTATCTTCACTTATCTACTTATTACCTTTCCTCTTGACAACCATCGGACACCATGAATTCGCAACGCTTGATAATGCTTTAATTCAAATATATTAAATGCTTAAAGAAGCTCTTCTCGCTTTAAAGTAGACTCTCTCAACACTCCCTTATCTTATTGCAAACTTATCTAAAAACACAAACCAAATTTAATTCTCTTAAGTAGCCTTCACAATAAGGTGTTATGGTTAGGCAATACAATGCACACCAACAAGATGTGGGACATGTTGTCGTAGTTTAGCAACAAGACCCTCGTTTACACCAACCATAGCACTTGTGCTATCTAAGGTAAACCTAACCATAGCAACAAGACCCTCGTTCACACCAACCATAGCACTTGTGCTATCTAAGGTAAACCTAACCATTTTTTGCTCATTCAATTGTATATCGTCTAGTAATTGTTTAATTCCCATAAGCATAGATTGAGCTTTTCCATCATGTATGCAAGACCCTCGTTTACACCAACCATAGCACTTGTGCTATCTAAGGTAAACCTAACCATTTTTTGCTCATTCAATTGTATATCGTCTAGTAATTGTTTAATTCCCATAAGCATAGATTGAGCTTTTCCATCATGTATGCAAACAAGATGGACATATTTGGTTTTACATTCACTATAGCCACCTTTAGATATATATATATATATATATATATATATATATAATGTATATAATGTATATAATTAGATGTTTTTCATAACAAGACTATACTCTAATCCATTATAGAGAAAACCAGACTCACCCAAATTCATTTTCTAAGGGCTTTCCAGTAAACAAGATAACTTACCTCAAGAAATCCTTTCCCACACTATTGAGTTAGTGTAAGATGAGTACTCGTTAGACAACATCATATTTGGTGTGTGTATAAACATGTGAAAGTGGCACATTTCCTTAAATGAATCTAAAGACATATATCGTTTTGCCACAAACCACAAAATGTGCATCACACTTACTATATGCGAGTCTTCTTTGCATCTATCTCATTAGATCTACATGTTTTTCAATAACCTTAGATGGGGCTCTTTTTTGCTAATTAAGTCTCTCTTCCGCCTTCTTGTGTGCTTTAGAATTCTAATGCATTTCCAAGGCTTATCATTGTATAGTTTTACTACCCTTGCCCCCAAATGGCACATTTACTTTTAATTCTGAACACACCTTTGCACTTTGTGCGTTCATGACCTTCATTATCAATGAGAGGACAGACCCAATGAAAACTCATTCTCTAAGCAAGTAGAAAGTTTCTAACATAAGTATCCCTTAGTTTTTTAGGATTTTCTAATTCATGTTCATTTTTAACCAAAATTTCATCACCAGAAATGGAGTTAAGGTTAATAGCTTCCCTTGCAATTCTTGTTGCTACAAAAGTAGCATGGAGAGATAGTTGTCCTTTGTATTTTTTTGGCCTTCCCATTTTCCTACAAAAAAAATAATCCTTTAGACTTGAGAGATTTTAAACCATAAATAAGTGACATCATGATTGATATATTAAAGAGAAAATAAAATATATTTATTTCAAAAAACATAGAGACAATATGTGAATCCTTCAAAGTTCAATGTGTGGGGTTTAACTTAGGACCATGGCCTTTTGCCTACTGCCATTCTCAGTCTTGAGTCGACACTTGAGCCTTGGACAATTAGAAAATGATGGAGACATGGCACCCTTTCGTTGGCGAAATGGCCCAAGCCCCTACTTCTTGTGTATGCATTATGAGCCCATTCTCTTTCTTGAGCATTGGTAGCAATAATAAGTGCTTAATTTGCAAGGACTTCATTGGGGAAAGGGTGTCCAAGCCATGTCTTCTTGGAGCTTATAGCCATTCTATACAGCCATGGCTTTGGCATGTGTGTGGCTTTACTTATGCCATTCTGTTTTTGAAGGCTAGTCTCTATTGCATGGTTATATTGTGATGATTGTGCAAGGAGAGAAATGGCTTGCGTGTGGAGTATGCCGGTACAATTCTGGCCTGAGTTACATAAGATTTAAGAAGGCCCATGCGGCGTGAAATTACAGGGTCGTGTGGTTCCGAAGGCTCATGGGGGTCTAGCTTGCAGTAATGTTCTAACTTGGCTGATGTTGTGCAGGCGCAACACGTGGATGTGGAGACTTCCCACATTTTTGGCGCAACCTCCGAGTCTCCATTCTAAATATGTTCTAAACATTAAAGAGGGTATCTATTTATATTAAGTAATATATGGAGAGTTAAAAAGTGAAGGACAAGCTATACTCTCAATTCAAATTCAAATTTTAGTGTAAAGAGGGGACAATGCTGTAGGCAGGTCACTTATATGATGAAAATGTATCCCTCTTTCTTCATTGTTTAAAAATAGAACACCCCATCATTATATGTAGGGTGCATCTATTTGAGGATATAATAAGTGAGCACACCTCACCACACATCTCCACCAATGGAAAAAAAAAGTAAAAGCAATAAAAATTTCTATTTTTGAAAAATATTGAAAAAAAAAACTACATACATACACGTGTGTACACACATAGAGACACATAGATGCAAAAAAATTCTATATACATGCACACATACACATGCACACATGTACCCACATACACAGACACAGATGCACACACACTCTCACGTGTACACACACACACGCACTCACACGCACTCATGCACACTCATGTACACATACATGCATTGTTAATCATAAACCTTTATGGGGACACCTATTATTTTACTTCAAGAATATTTTATTTTGGATGCACCTTTTATTTATATTGTTTTCCAAGATTAATGTGTTTAGCTAGTTGTGTGCACTGGTATGATACAGTCATGATTAATGTGTTTAATCGGTTGTGTGCACTGACTAATATTATTTTGGATGTAAGTGATGATTGAGTGGTAGATTATATGTTAATCGCGGGTGGAACATGTGTTAAACCACTGTGAAATATTTTGGAAGACATGTGAACACCTATTATTTTGGATGTAAGTGATGATTGAGTGGTAGATTATATGTTCATCGCGGGTGGAACATGTGTTAAACCACTGTGAAATATTTTGGAAGACATGTGAACACCTATTATGGTTTCATACAATATTTTTATAAGGATAAGGCCTCAAAACATTTGTACATATACTTTTGGTAGGCCCAAGACTTTTTACATTTGTACCTTGCTATATTTTTGTAAGAGCTTTTATGCTCAAAATCCAAAAGTAATTATGCTTTATTTTGGAGTTATCTTTTTGAAAAGAAAGATTTTAATACATATAAATATGGGTGGGTGGTACAAGGGGCCACACTCATCCAGGGGAGATTCAACCCAATCTTGTGTTGATGGTGATCTCTTTCCTATTTTCTAGCTCTCTTGTTTATTTAATTATGTTTATTAAGGTTTATGCTTTTAATTTGTGTAAAGTCTGTGCTATGCTTTAATTTTTATGCTTGAGAATTAGAATTTCTTCTCCATGCATCTTAAAGGTTCTGACATTGGTATCAGAGCTTTGGGAACCACTCAAGGACAAGGATCTTTGAAGAAAAATTTTAAAGCAAATTTTAACACAATTGTTTAGAGCAAAGGAGGCCAAGGAATTCATTTTTGACAAATATTAGGGCTTCAACAAAAGAAGGAATACTTGCATAGGAAGGCAAAGGAAAGACAAAAGCATTGAAGCACTGTCAAAAATTAATGGTGAAGTGGAAAGGTTGATCTACATGTTTTTGGGGACCATTGGGAAATAGTAAAAGGGTCCTTGACCATTGGTTAAAGCCTCTTCTTCACCACCTTTCCCAAACCCACCTTGCAAAAACACTTTTTAACCCAAAACCACATTTCATCTCCCTCAACCTCTTCAAGGTGGATGGAATGAGTAGGTTTTGACCATAATTCTTCTAATTTCATAATTTGGAAAGCTTCACAATACATGAAATCTATATGTGGATGGTGTGGAAGGTATTTCCTTAATTCTCAAGGATTTTTCCAAAAAGAATAATTGCACTCTCCCTCCCTCTCTGCCTGCAGAGTTGTTTCAAGCACTTAGTGGCAGACGATGTAATGTGCTAACATAATGTGCAAATGTTTTTGATGTCACTTTTTTGATGGCTTGTCAAAAGGTAGTCCTTTTTGTTATGAGTCTCGAATTAGGTGCACTTCAATCACTGGAATATAGCATCTTTCAAGTTTCCTTATTTTGTTTGATGTTTTCTTATTTATCCCGAAGTGATGGGTGGTGTCATTTGTTGCATTAAATGCTTTTATTTTTTAGAATAAAATTTCATGCTTGCATGTGCATATTTGGAAAATGTCGCTATTCTAATTTATCTGGAGGTTGTTTGGTGGGTTTCACTCAACTTTTCCCTTTGCTCGAAAAAACTCGCTCGAAAAATGTCTTTCCCTAGCCATGGCTTGCCCAAGATTACAGAGGGCTTGCCTTGCATAATCCATGCATACACATAGATATGCCTATGCTTGGAGATAGCCATAGCCTAAGCTTGCATAGGTCTTGCCTTGCCTATGCTTGCCTTTCCCTATGCTTTCCCATGCTTGCATAAGGCTTGCCTTTCCCTCCTCAGACTCCTAGTGTACACATCCCAGTTGGTTCATTGACCTTAACCACCCCAGGCCCCTCCATACCTCTTAGCTTAGGATCCACCTCTCCATGGCACACTTACAATAATTGTTATTTTGCGAGTAGGCAAACCACACCCAACTTATATCCTATTCCCAACCATATGTTGTTACACGGATCTAATTTCTAGGAAAATAAAGTTAAAAGAAACTTGCAAAAATTTGATTAAATCAAATCAAATGACTTATCAAATACCACATGTTCAACATATTCAATATTTGAGTGAAAAACAAATAATACTTAGCTCACAAAGCACGACTCCAAGATTGGGTGCAATCATCCCCCCTCATGTGTGTAGCTCTACTTCCATGACATGAGTATTTTGAGATTTCTATTCAATAAATATCCCAAGGAGCTATTAATAGTTGTGCGTACAAAATTGGGCTTGCTTTTCCACTTTTACAAGATAGCTCAAACACTAGAGCTTGTTCACAAAATAAGTGTAAATAATCAAAACTCTTCTAAAATATGTGCTAACAATATAGCAACACCATGTACAAGTGTGCATACATAATATGTACAATCTTTTGGCATGTGGCCAATAAAACAATATGAAATAATAATATTCTGAGATAATATAGACAAGATCCTCCATATCCAACACACACGCACTACTCATCACCTATCTCACAAACGTAAACACATTAGTTGTTTCAATTAATTGCCCTTCTCTATAATTAATCCCAATATGAAACGTTGATAGACACAAACACAACATACACTTACCACTTGTTTCACTACGATGAGAGTATAATTATACACAACATCTAGCATGGTGTGTATTTCCACTTATTACACTTTTAATTAGCATGGTACATTAATTGCATAAATCACTTGTTTCACTTCAATCGTATGCAGTTGTGTAGTATAGTCCACTTGTTTCACTTGACCATAATACAGTTGTCAAGCATGGCACTACATGTTACACCTCAACAACATACACCCGTTAAGCATGGTCTCATGCTATGCCAATAATACTAGGTAACCAATATTTTATGTGGGGTCACCCACGATACCAATTGACTAGGATGGCACACTAGCGTCCGGGCGTCCCTGTACAACTAAAGGGTGGACTTTATGTTACGGTAATTAATTTATCGTTGGGTGATTCAATAAGTGAAAAGAACATCTTGGGTGACCCAAGTGTGATTAAAGAATTAATTGGTTGTGAGTGAATCCAACCAACTGTGACATGTGCGATGCATGTAAGGAATGTGGGAGTTTGATTGTGAGTGAATCCAATCAAACTTCAAGACACGTGTGACATGCGTAAAGGTTGTGTGAGTGAATCCAATCAAACTTCAAGACACGTGTGACATGCGTAAAGGTTGTGTGAATCCAATCAACTTCAAGACACGTGTGACATGCATAAAGGTTGTGTGAATCCAATCAACTTCAAGACACGTGTGACATGCATAAAGGTTGTGTGAATCCAATCAACTTCAAGACACGTGTGACACGCATAAAGGTTGTGTGAGTTTAATCGTGGGTGAATCCGATCAACTATAAGACACATGTGACGTGTGTAAAAGATATTGTGAGTGAATCCAATGTGGGAACAATTAATGTGTTTAATCTTTTGTGTGTGCTGATAGTTACAACAAGAATGGTTGTCTTCTCAAATGGGAGAACTATCATGGGAGTGAGATTTTTTAAAATATTTTATCATGGGAGTGAATCCAATTAATTATGTGATGTATGGTTTATGTGTGAAGCATGGTAGTAAATGATTTCCATTTATTAGAATTATTTTTGTGAGTGATTCCAAAGTAATTGTGATCTAACATTGTGGACTATGTTGAGTATAGATCATGAGTTCGAAACAACCAAGGTGTGCTAAGTATTTTATTTTGTATAGTTTAGCCCATTGTACATATGTTGGGCAAAGTTTATTTTTGATGAGATACTTTAAAAGCATTGGACTATGGTTCAATTTTGTAAAAGCCCAATTTTGGAAAAGCTATGCTATTTATGGCTCCAAGGGCTAAATTTATAATAATATGATTTAAATACCACATGTGGGAATGGGGCCACACACGTCGGGGGGGAGATTGTACCCAATCTTGTGTTCTTTGGTTTTTATGCTCTTGATTTATGCTATGGTGTTTATGGTTTATTTCTTCTATTATTCAATTTGTGGAATATTTTGATCTCCATGTACCATGGTCGTGTAACAATGGTATCAGAGCACGACGAATTCAAGTATTGAATTTGGGTCATGGAGACGAAGAAAAATCAAGAAATTGATTTTTTCTCAAAGGTTATTGGCTTGGAGAAAATTTGAAGACTTTTCAACAAATTCAAAATACTTGCATTGGAAGAGAGAATCTGCAAAAAGCATGCAGCAAGGTTACAAAGACTTTGGGACAAAGAGAGAGTTCATTCAAAAATCCTACAGATAAAGAAGAGAAGGTGTGGAAGACCTTTGGGCAAAAGAAGGCATGGTTATATGAATTTTGTGCACCATTGGATGAAGATTTGGATTTGAAGAAAACCATCCATGGATTCCCAAAACCACCCTTCTTCTCCCAAAACCACCTTTCTCAATTCAAATCCTCTCCATAATCCATCATTATGGATGAAATCAACACTTTGAGGAGGTTATGGGTCTTATCTTAGAATTTCTAAGCTTGCCTTGTGGGTCAATTTACATAATGGAGGGCTCTCAAAATTTTCTTCTCCTCTTTTCCAAAAATCACCTTGCATTAGTGGTTTACTTTTTGAAGAGCCAAGAAAATATTTTTTTTCATTATATATATATATATCCCAATTAAAAATTTCCTTCCCACCCTTCTCTCCACAATTAAAAATTTCCTTCCCACCCTTCTCTCCACAACTCGGCGGCAACGCAAGGTGAAGGAAATATATATATATATATATATATATCCCAATTAAAAATTTCCTTCCCACCCTTCTCTCCACAACTCGGCGGCAACGCAAGGTGACTAATTTTTTAAAAAACCTCTCTTTCTTCTCCACCACGATAGGGCGAGATAATAGGTCGGGTTCTCCTTTGTGCGTAGTCTATAGGCCGTCGGCCGGTTTGGTGAAGCTTATTGTTGCAAAGCTTTAGTAACCTTTGCTTCAAAGCAGTAAAGCTTTGATTAAAGATTATACTTAAAAGCTTTAAAATTTGAAGCTAAAAAGCTTAACATTATACAGCTTATAAACATTAAAAAAGCTTATAATATTAATAAGCTTATATAAGCTTAATTTCAAAAGCTTTTAAGGGTTTCAAAGAGGAAAAGAGAAAGGGAAATTTTAGAAATTTCAGCCTTGCAAAAAATTTTCAGAAAAATTCTTCATATTCTTTTGGAAGCTGCAACAAATATTTTGGGCATTCTCTCTCAACAAATTTTTGAAAATTTTTCGAAGTAGTTTTGAACGAGCTCATTTACGAATTGTCGACATCAAGGCATCATTGGATTATTATTTTTATTCTTCGATTGGATGTCATCAACTTTGAGCGCTTCAACAAGTCTTCTTTCAAAATACACGGGAGTCAGATAAACTTCTTATTTTTCTATTTTTTGCACTCCCATATTATTTTGCTTGCTTCTTCTACAATGGCAACCTATCCTCAACCACCACCTATCCAAGATCAATTAAATGCACTTCAAGCTCAACTCGACATTGAGCATAATCAAAGAGAAGATCTTGAGCAGAAATGTACTCACAAGAAGCGAAGATGTGCATATTCCGAATCTGATTATTTGGATTTTGAGGAGGACCCTATCTAAAGGACTATGCAAGCTACTCTCAAGGATCAAGAGTCTCAGAAGGGACACAAGATCAACATGCTTTTACTTTTGAGGATTATGATGGCAAAAAGGGTACACACGTCATACTTGCATGGTTGAGCCAACTTGATGATTATTTTTCTAGAGAAAAATTTTCTAAGAAGGATAAGGTTAAATGCGCTACTAATCATTTGGTAGGCAGTGCAGCTCTTTGGTGGAATGTTATTAGACATGGTAAACACAAACCAAAGTCATGGAAAGAATTCAAGAAACTGATCAAGAAGGATTTCTTACCTCCGTCATGTAAGAGTAAAGCCAGACAACAATGGGATATTTTTAGATAGCTCGAAAAGGAGAACATATCAGCCTATGTTGACAGATTTTGGCAAACTTTATTGCTATAGAGAAAGTGTGTGAAAAAGAGCAAAGGAGAAAGTTCATAGATCGAAAAGGAGAACATATCAGCCTATGTTGACAGATTTTGGCAAACTTTATTGCTATAGAGAAAGTGTGTGAAAAAGAGCAAAGGAGAAAGTTCATAGCAGGTTTAAAGCCTAACCAGTTATTAGAGAACAGTAAACATGTTTCATCCTCGTTCTCTTAGCAATACCATCTCTTTAGCAGCAAACTGCGAGAAGAAAAATGGATTTCTGAGGGACACTACAGTGACAGATTCTCATCCTCAATTTTCTCAATCTAAACATTTTGAGAAGTTTTAGCACAAAGCTGAATTAGGGAAGGAAAATGGTTCACAAGTGAATGGGAAGAAAACTGAAGTTGTAAAGAACACCAACAATGGAGACCGCAAGTATCGTGTGATTATATGCTACAGGTGCAACAAAGAGGGGCATTATGCATACCAGTGTCCACAGAAGACAAAGAATCGAGTTGTAGTCCTCATGAACATGATTGAAGGCGAAGACAATGGCAACCAACCTAAACAAGAGGGTACTCCCAATCATGATTTCTACCATTTGAGAGGTAAGCCTAAAACTTATACTTATACATTGTTCAAAAAAAGAGAGGAATTTAGAGTCCCTAGGTGACCTTTATGCCAAGCAAGAGGGAAAAAAAGCTATAGTTAAATTCAAATATATTGGTCAAGATAGTTCAATGATTGATATGTACTTTCTACACGTGGAAGAAAATACATATTAGACCATCAGGACTTGAGTGAACTAACAATGATGCACATATGTTTTTCGACTGATCACTGACAAATATATGTAACTTATTGTTATTTCACATTCAACCTTTAAACTTTAACTAACAATGATGCACATATGTTTTTCGACTGATCAAAATATATGTAACTTATTGTTATTTCACATTCAACCTTTAAACTTTAACAGCTCATTTAAAATACTTTCTTCAAATTACTCGTGTTGGTGTCTATGAAAGATACTCATCTCACGGCTGTGAAAGATACTCATATTGGTGTATGTGAAAGACACTCTTTTGATGTCCATAATGGATAATCTAAGTGATATTTAACTGTTTGACGGATAAATTATCACAATCTAGTGTTGAGAGGGATTCTATTTGTGATGGATATTATAGCCAGACTCTCTTCACTTGCTAATTAAATATGTAACTGAGATCGCTTGCAACCCAAACAAGAGGGATGTTATGGTAATTGATTTATAGTTAGGTGACCCAATAAGTGAAAATAATATCTTGGGTGACCCAAGTGGGGTTAAAGAATTAATTGGTTGTGAGTGAATCCGACCAATTGTGACATGTGTGACGCATGTAAGGAATATGGGAGTTTGATTGTGAGTGAATCCAATCAACTTCAAGACACGTGTAAAGGTTGTGTGAGTTTAATCGTGAGTGAATCCGATCAACTCTAAGACACATGTGACGTGTGTAAAAGACATTTTGAGTGAATCCAATGTGGGAACAGTTAATGTGTTTAATCTCCTGTGTGTGCTGATAGTTACAATCGAGGACGATTGTCTTCTCAAACTGGAGGACTATCATGGGAGTGAGATTTTTCAAAATATTTTATCATGGGAGTGAATCCAATTAATTATGTCATGCATGCATGATTTATGTGTGAAGCATGATAGTAAATGATTTCCATTTATCAGAATTGATTCCAAAGTAATTGTGATCTAACATTGTGGACTATGTTGAGTATAGATCATGAGTTCGGAACAACCAAGGTGGACATTGGACGAGATTATTTAGCTGAGCACATGTGCCCTAAGTATTTGATTTTGTATGGTTTAGCCCATTGTACATGTTGGGCAAAGTTTATTTTTGATGAGATAATTTAAAAGCATTGGACTATGGTTCAATTTTGTAAAAGCCCAATTTTGTAAAAGCTATGCTATTTATGGCTTCAAGGGCTAAATTTATGATAATATGATTTAAATACCGCGTGTGGGAGTGGAGCCACACACATCAAGGGGGAGATTGCACCCAATCTTGTTTCTTTGATTTTTATGCTCTTGATTTATGCTATGGTGTTTATGGTTTATTTCTTCTATTATTCAATTTGTGGAATATTCTAATCTCCATGTACCATGGTCCTGTAACACTTTATGTAACATTTGTGGCTCCATTCTCTCGAGCTACTCTACCCTCCATGGTGTCAGCTCCACTCCTCTCGAGGTCTAGCTTCCACACTATCCTCTCCACTTCAACGACGTGGGTATGCCTCTCAAAAAGTAAGAGAGAGATAGGCTTCTTGTTGAAGTAGTGGCTGTGTGTGTGGCTTTTTCGTGTTTTGGTGGGACTTTTACTAGATCTCCACAATCAATTGGCTCAGACACAAATCCAGCAATGCCTGCCTCTGATAGGTATCATCCATTAAAGTTAAGTGAGCCCTCTCAAGAGACAGAAACAAGGAGGCACATTCCCCATTATGAGCCTAGGCACTTATCTTACTGTGTGGATAGTGAAGGGGGAATAATTTTTGATATTAAGGGGAAGCAAGTAATGGTGGCAAGGACACACACCTTAGTTAATTTAGAGATCCCCTATTGTTTTAAGAGGTGGAGGTGGATGAGATGTCTAAGAAGTACATGCTAGATGTATTGAGAAATGAGTTTCCACAACCTCACCTTGGCCTCCAGTTCTCTGTTGTGGATGAAGAATAGAATGAGGATCTCCCTATCAAATAGGAGAAACCATGTGAGTAGATGTGCATGAGAACATAAGATCAAGCTAGATGGATGTTCTACCCAAGACTGGAGGCATGCCCTTAAGATGGTTCGTGATAGCATTTGCAAGAGTGCAATATAACAGGGTGCCATGTGTGAAGCCAAACTGCAATAGAAGGCTACAACTTACTATTTGTATATATGGTCTCCTCGAGCAAGGTCGAACATAGATTTAGTGGTCTTGTTTTCCTCCAGCAAAGATAACCAATAGATTTTAGATTCGATGGGGACATCACATAGGGCAAGAAGCTTCAACTTCTCCAAAGTTTCATAGCTATCTGCTCGCCATTTTAGAGACCATACTTTGGACCGCTAGTTATCACCATGATTAGGATCAATTATATTGAGAATCTAAACCAAACAAAAAAGATAGTACACACATGAATAAAAGAGCAGTTGTTTAGAACTTGACATATTTTGTTTGAGGCTTGCAAGCTGACATCTCCAACCATACATTAACTATGATATGCTTTGAAACTTTCAAAAAAGGTAGAGACAAATTCTCTTTACCTTCCCAATTCTATCACTGTATCGAGTGGCCAATTCCTCGTTCTCCTTCTCCTTCAATTTTTTGATCTCACATTCAAACAATGTCAATCTTGCTTGCGTGAGCTTCTTGTTCAAAGATTGTGTGATTTGAACCTAGGAAAACATTAAACTACAAACATTAACAAAGATGTAAAGCATGCAACAAAGATAAAAGCCATGCAATTGGTACATGAAGGCATCATAGTAACAACTCACATTGTACATAAGCTTTCCGAGATATCTGCGAGTAAGAGGGTACCATGGCTTGGCACCCTTAGTGTATTTCCTTCTAATATACACTATTAACCTCCTATCTCTCTTAAGCAGATCCTTTATGTAGTCCTCATGATTAGCAACACAAATGTTTGCACAATTCACTATTTCATCTTGCAATGTTGTGTCAACCAAAGTATGTGTATTCAAACTACAAACAAAATAAAATAGTCTCATTGAAGAACAAGGCCACATGATAAAATTTTTGCCATAGTCTCCTTTGTGTTCTGAATAAATGTCCAAAATTTTCTCATCCATATTCGGACACATTTTTTATTTAAAGAGACACAAGTAACTGGCCCATAAATATATTAAAAAAAAGAGCCATTTTATATTCAAAGAGTTCTCTTCTATATTTTTGGATAGTAAAGATATACATTTTTTATTTAAAGAGACACAAGTAACTGGCCCATAAATATATTAAAAAAAAGAGCCATTTTATATTCAAAGAGTTATCTTCTATATTTTTGGATAGTAAAGATATACTCACTAGTTCATCTACATTGTAAGCTCGATAGTGCAATCTCATTGTTGACTCTTGTCAGATCTATGATGGTACACAAAACATGGTGATGCTTTGCCCTTGTATTTGAAAATCTCTCTTTTACTATAGCTTTCCAAGCCACTATTCGGTGGTTCTATTAGATTGCTGTAACACCACTACGGGCGTTACCACAGGAGGGGACGGCCTCTGGCTCACCACCCAGCCATAGAGGAAGAATGAGGATTACCCCTCATCCCCCAGGCTATATGGTGTGTGGCTTGCCGTCCACACTAGCCTGGCTGTCCATGACTTCGCATGGGCGTCCTCTCCCACTAAACCCCGGATGGCCACGTCCTTGGCCATCCGGTCTACCATCGGTCACAGGCGTTATAGCCTACGTGATATTACCCCCCCTTAAGAAGAGTTTTCATCCTCGAAAACAAACTGGGAAAACCTCTTGGAAATTGCACTACGGCGTTCCCAAGTAGCTACCTCCTCATCCCTATCTGTCCATTTAACAAGTACCTCCTGGTACACTTTATGTCGGGTTTGTCTGTCACGATACTCTAGAATCTTTTTAGGTTCATGTGGTATCTTTGGTGGCTCTATCAAGTCCACCAAAATCTCTGGAGAAATTGCGTTCTCTAACCCGTGAACTGATTTCTTCAGTTTACTGACATGGAAGATAGGATGGACTCCGGTAATATGCTGCGTCCCCAATCTTCTTAAGGATTTTAAAAGGACCACAATATCTCGGAGAAAGTTTATCACACTTTCCCGTTTTCATGGTTTCTGACTCCGCAGGAATCTTGAGGAATACAAAGTCACCTTCTGCAAAGGTCACATTTCTACGTCCTTTATCGGCATAAGTTTTAGCGCGATCCTAAGCGCTACGAATGCTCTCACATGCGGCTCTGAGCATATCTTCATATCTTCAAGGAAATCCTTGACAGATTGAATCTTCTCCTTTTCTAGGCCTACAGCCATCGGAGATCTCGGCTGGAATCCATACATTAACATGAATGGTGTAAATCCAGTCTCGCTGAGTGTTTGGAGCTGTTATAGGCAAACTCCAATAAGGGCAAGTACTCTTCCCAATTAGATTGCTTCTTACTACATAAGAACGCAACATATCTTCTAGAATTTGGTTAACTCTTTCAGTTTGACCATCAGACTCCGGATGATCTGCCGTACTCATACTCAGAGTAGTATCCAACTTTTTGAAGACTTCCCTCCAAAAATGACTGTTGAACTTTCTATCTCTATCAGACACTATATCTGCGGGGCAGGCCATATAGCTTGTAGAGATGTTCAATAAAGAGTTTTGCCAACTCTGGCGTTTTAACAGTTTTCTTGGTGGCGATAAACTTTGCCATTTTAGTTAACCTGTCCACTACCACCCACACTGAGTCATTCCCTCAACTTGTCTTGGGTAAACCGGTAATGAAATCCATGGAAATACTTTCCCATTTCCCATGAGGAATCTCCAATGGATGGAGTAGTCCTCCAACCTTAAGACATTCATGTTTATTGACCTGGCACTTATTGCATTTCAGCACATAAGTCTGGACGTCCTTAAAAAAACTAGGCCAATAAAATTATCTTTTTACTAGTGCATAGGTCTTCTGAATCCCGGGATGACCCGCACTTGGACTATCATGACTTTCTTTAAGAATTTGGGCCTGAAAGTCACCAATAGTTGGTACACATACTCTACCCTTGTAGAGTAAGTACCCTTCGTCAATGGAGTAATTAGCATATTTCTCCCCCCGAGGAAGTTTATCACTCCCCTTTGAAGCCGTGGCAGTCAAAGGTGATGAAGGGCCTACGTCAGAGCTCTCCGGCTCCAAACTATACCTAGAAGACACGGCTAGTCTCTCCGGACTAACTCTCGCTTCCCTTCCCGTTGCACCTTCGGCCAATCTCTTCGGACTAGCAATACGTGCCAACGAGGGAGGTGGTCGCGTCTGTGAAGAAGTGCGTACGCGTACAGCGTGCCAGACCTCTGTAAAAGATGGCTCGTACTCACATAAACCACGTAGTGACTCCAAGAAATCATTCTTGAAGACTGTGAAACTAAGTTCATTAATCTGTGGCATGCAACTAAGTGCATCTGCCACCACGTTATACTTACCTTTCTGGTAACGTATCTGAAGGTCAAACTCCTGTAGAATCTCCGCCCACCAAGCTTTTCTACCCTTCAGTTCATTTTGACTTGAAAGCCATTTTAGACTTTCATGGTCCGTCCGGACCTCAAAAGTAGCACCATATAAATAGTGTCTCCACTTTTTCAGTGCATGAACTATCGCTAGTAACTCTCGCTCGTAAGCCGAGTAGTTATGTTGTGCACGATCTAACTTTTTACTCTCAAATGCAATTGGGCGTCCCCTTTGCATAAGTACGGCCCCAATGGCCTCATTACTAGTGTCTGTTTCCAAAACAAACGGCTCATTTGGATTGACAATAGTCAAAATAGGTGCAGTTGCTATGGTCACCTTGAGCTTATCAAAGCTCTTCTGTTGGGCTTCCCCCCAACTAATGTTTTTAGTTTTTGACCGTAACTGGTCAATCAACGGGATTGCGATCTTCACGTAGTCCTTCACATACTGTCGGTAGAACCCCGACATGCCAAGAAAAATCTGCAGTTTCTCAAGATTCTTCGGCGCTGGCCATTTAAGAATAGCCTCTACTTTTTCTGGCTCATCCGCGTACCATCGAGACGGATATAATATGGCCAAGGTAGTGAATTTCTATTTCAAAAAATTCACATTTGCTCTTCTTTGCAAATAGTTTGTGCTTTCGCAACAACTCGAACACTAGACGCAAATGCTCTATGTGTTCTTTCTGTGTCTTACTGTACACAAGAATATCATCTAGGAAAACTACTACGAATTTTCCTAGATATGGACGTAAAATGCTGTCCATTAGCGTCATAAACGTCGCTGGAGCATTGGTTAGCCCAAATGGCATAACTAAAAACTCAAAATGCCCAAAACGGGTCCTAAATGCTGTCTTTGTAACATCTTCTTGTTTAATTCTAACCTAATGATATCCTGATCTCAGGTCTATTTTTGTGTCGAAGTATCTCGATCCATAGAGTTGATCAAACAACTCATCCATGCGTGGCATTGGATACTTGTTCTTAATCGTTATTTGATTAAGAGCCCTATAGTCTATGCACATCCACATAGATCCGTCTTTCTTCTTTACCAGAAGAATAGGCGATGCCCACGGACTTGAACTAGGCCGAATAAAGCCTTTGTTCAAATATTCCGTCAATCGTTTTTCCACCTCCTGTGCCTCGGAGTGGCTTAATCTATAAGCAGGTTTGCTTATAGGTTTTGATCCTGGCATAACTTCAATGCCATGGTCTACTTCTCTAGATGGTGGTAAGCCATCTGGTAAATCATCAGGAAAAACATCCTGAAATTCCTCTAATAAATTCATTAAAGTATCTATGTACTTTTTCTTTAATGTCTCTTTCACCTTGGATTTTTTCTTGTTTGAATCACATGCATGCCAAATAGGGTTTTCAAACAGTGGGTCTCGTCCAAGGCTATTTTGTTTTTCTTGTTTGTCTACGCAAACATCATTTACAGTTTCATCTACAGAAACAGAATTTAAAAGAGGGTAACAAGCATATACCTCTGCTATCTGGTCTTTGCGGACAGCTATACACAGCTCCATGGAGGAAATAAGTGGTGTGGCGAGGACAGTACGGTCGCCCTGTAGGGTAATGACTCTACCTCCGTGCTCAAAACATAGCGTATTATGTAAGTAATTCCGAGCTAGTAGACTAGGGCCCAAGCCATACAGCCACTTCTTGCCTAGATATACGTCTGCTTTGGCTAAGTGTATGACCTGAAAGTCAAGCGGAGCTTCGTAGTCCTGCATAGATAATGGGACCCCCAATACTACGGTATTCCATACCGTTTTGTCATACCTGTTGGCTAGGCCAACAGTATATTCATGATCACTCCGGGTCTCAGTCAACCCCAATTTCTTGACTAACGAGTAGTTCAAGAAGTTGTGGCTAGCTCCATCATCAATAAAAACTGACTCTATGGCCACCTATGGTGCCATACATACGCACCATGTCATGCGGACCTACAGTAGGCTGCCACATTGCTGGTGTCACTGAACAAGCGTGATGCTCATCACAATGACACACTGTCACCTCTCTGAACTCTGCGGAACTGAGAGGGAGTCTCTGCACTTGGAGTCTCTGCACTGTATGCAGCTGCCTCGAGGATTTACCATCTTTTTTGGGCTCGTTGCCACTCGTGCTAGCTTTAGGCTTTGGACACTCAGCCTTCGTGTGTCTTACATCATTGCAATTAAAGTAGCGATTTTCCTTTCGCGCTTTAATATACTGCTCTTTCTTTTGGATTTCGATGTCTCTTTTCTTCTTGGATGGTCGCGGTTTTTTAGACCAATGACCACCCTGTCCTTCCTGGTCTGTCCTATCCCCTTGTTTATCACTGCGGAACCCTTTTCTTTTAAGGCCCGACCTCCTCTTTTCACTACCCTCGACCCTGCTTGAACCACCACGCGCACTACGGCGCTTGATGTCATCGAATATCTGCGCATACTTAATTGCCTCTGCTAAGTCTTTAGGCTGTAAGGGCTCTACGTACTCAAGGTAATCATCTTTGAGGCCTCTTTTAAAGCCTCGCAATGTCTGGAATGCATTGATCCCCTTTAGCTTGAGTACTATCTCCCTATAGTCTGAGATGTATTGAGTCAGGGATTTGTTCTCCATCGAGCAGTTGTCCCATAACTCCTAGCTTCTCTCCGTCTCATTAACAGGCAAAAACTCTTTTCGAAACATCGTTTCAAACTCTATCCAAGTGGCAAGACCAGTTGTCAAACTCATCCACCACTTGTACGCTTTGCCGGTTAATGAGAGGCTAGTCTCTATGGGCTGTATCCGGCTAGGCTGCTGTCGTAGCGCGTGCAAATCTGACCACTTCGCTAGAAACATTGACCGAGTCTTTGTTTCTCTCCTTCTCCTCGCCACCAAAACTAGGCGGCTTTAAGTCTTTTAATTCGACGGCCCCGCAGGCGCATCGGCCTGTACTCTTGCAACCACTGGCGAGGCTACGCTCACCCGTGCCGCAGGAGCTCGGCTACCACGAGGAGTCAGAGTACTAGCGGAGGCGGCTGTCAGTGCATCTAACCGTGTGGAGATGCTCTGTAGCATCGTGACTAAGTCAGCCTGGACTTTACCCATATTGTTTAGTTTGGCATTAAGATATTTAAAAAGTCCACTAGAGAGCTCCGTCTCTGTCAGGACGTCGACAGGGTCCAATAGGTCATAATCATCATCGTTATACTCCAAGAGATCCTCCTCGGTCCCCTCGGCGATGTCGATGTTCATGTCATCTGGCTCATCTGCCAGAAAGGGGTCATCTACTACTGCGGTCGCTGCGAGCTCGCTGGGTCCTAAGGCGGGGTCAATAGACAAGGAGGGCGCTAGCGGATCACGCATGATCGACGAGCGCACTCCGGACTGGACAACGATCGAGCGTATACGGCCTGACAATTCGGTCGGGGTCAAACCTGCGAGACCGAGGACAAGAGACCTGAAAACCCTAGAGAAGTAGAAGGCGGTGGGGACACACTACGCCTAGCAGACATCTTTAATTCTTGCACAAAGAAGAATGTGAGAACTCGAGAATTACAAAAAAAAAACGCTAAAATGAGTAGTGATGGAGAGAGAATAGTCACCCCCTTTACGATCGCCTGCGAGCGACTGTCGTCGCTCGCGACTGCCGATTTGTGTTGCGCTACGAGCCTCTACAAGCGTCGCTACTCCGGGATGCTCCGATCCGAGAGAAAAGTGCCTGCAACTCATAAAAAAATTTAATTTCCTTGGGAAGCTGTGCCTGAAAACTCTTGGATTATCCCTCGTCACCGTCGGGATTATCCCTCGTCACCGCCGGGATTATCCCTCCACTGTCGGGAGAGACGTGTTCGTTTGATTTACAAAAAATAAAAAATAAAAATTTGCAGGCAAATTTTATCCCTCCACTTAAAATAAAATCGTTCGTTTTATTTTATTTCTCAGCGGGAAAGTGATAAACTGCATGTAGGCCGGTATCATCTCTCAATCTCCTCACCTTTGCATATGGAATAAGCCTGCATAGTGGAATTATTGGACATTGAAAACAACTAAAAAGCCTGCTTAGTGGAAACAACTAAAAAGCCTGCTTTTTTTCATTATATCTTCTCCCCTATCCATATAAATTTTATTCTCATCCTTTTTATTGTCAAGTGGTGGAGGAATCTCAAATCTCATAATATATGGAACAATTTGTATGTTAGCTTCTTTTGGGGCCAATTCATTGTCCACCTCATAAATTGTTACCTGTAAAATGAAAATTTTGGTATTCAATTTCTTCACCTATATCCTCTTCTTTTTGGAAATTTGTCTCTACCACTCTACTAATCTCGTCCAAAATATCTAAGGGTAGAGGATCATGGTCTATATTCCTTGCCCCTCCTCTTCCCCATTTCCCACGCTTCCCTCCACCTCCCCTCGATGATGGACACAATTCAAATGTTATGAACAGAATTGAAATTGAAATTAGAATATAACATGGCATATACATAATGTACATATCTATCACAATATTCCGAGCTTATAGCCATAAAACATACGTCATATTATGTGGCTCCCTAGGCAAGACCCCAAAACAAACATATCCATTAGAGCACTACCATTGCCATGTTATGATACAACCCGGGCAAGATGCCATCATTGTCGACTGTAACCCCTCATATGGCATACAAATCCATCACAGTTTTGCCATCATATGGCATACATGTTACACGACCTTTGGTACATGGAGATTTGAATATTTCACATATTGATTAATAAAGAAAATAAACCATAGACACCATAGCATAACTCAAGAGCATAAAAATCAAAGAACACGAGATTGGGTGCAATCTCTCTCTCTCTCTCTCTCTCTCTCTCTCTCTCTCTCTCTCTCTCTCCCTTGCCCCCAACGTGTGTGGCTCCTCTCCCATATGCGGTATTTAAATCATATTTCATAAATTTAGCCCTTAGAGCCATAAATAGCATAGCTTTTTCCAAAATTGGGCTTTTACCAAAATTGAACCATAGCCTAATGCTTTTAAAGTATCTCATCAAAAATAAACCTTGCCCAACATATGTACAATGGGCCAAACCATACAAAATTAATTATTTTTTACACATGTACATGACTAGATAATTCCGTCCAATGTCCACCTTCGTTGTCCTGAACTTATGATCTATACTCAAAGACAGTCCATAGTGTTAGATCACAATTACTTTCCGTCCAATGTCCACCTTCGTTGTCCTGAACTTATGATCTATACTCAAAGACACTCCATAGTGTTAGATCACAATTACTTTGGATTCACTCACAAAATTAATATTGACAAGTGGTAAACATTATCTAGATTCACCCTCGATTATTTACTACTATGTGAAACATAATTAATTGGATGCACTCCCACATTGGATTCACTCTTAATGTCTTCACACGCATTGCACATGTTATAGAGTTGACCAGATTCACTCACAATTAAACTCACACCACACGTGTTACCATTGATTCGCTCATAGTCAACTCAGCTTGGGCTCACATGTTTTATCAATCAACTTAGCTTGAGCACATCTCACACGTGTTACCATTGATCGGATTCATTCACTTCACTCACGATGTTAGGTCACCCAACAATTAATAAATTAATTACCATAACATCCCTCTTGCTAGGGTTGCAACTATCCTCAGTTGCATATTTAATTTTAGCAAGTGAAAAGAGTCAGGATAGAGTATCCTTCACATATAGAATTCCTCTCAACACTTAATTGTGATAAGTTATCTATCATAGATAAATATCACTAAAAGTATCCATCACGGCCATCAAAAAGAGTATCCTTTATGGAAACAAGCACGAGTATCCTTCACACACACAACTCATTAATTTTTCTTGGTATTGAGATGAAGATAATATTATTAAATTGAAGTAATTTTATGTATAATAAAATCTATAGGCTCAATGTGAAATGACAATAAGTGACATATATCCTTCACTGATCAATCAAAAAACATATGTGCATCATTGTTAGTTCACTGAGGTCTTAATAGTGAATGATCTAATATGTATTTTCTTCTACGTTTAGAAAGTACATATCAATCATTGAAGCTATTATGATAAATAATTTGAATTTAACTAAGAACTGTTCTTTGACTATTTAGGAAATCAATAAACATACCTTAGAAGAATTTATTTTTTTCCCCTCTTGCTTGGCAAGCAAAAGGTCACCTATGGACTCTAAATTTCTTTTCATATTCAACAATGTATAAGAATGAGTTTTCAGCCTACCTTACTGGTCGTAGAAGTCATGATTTGGAGTACCCTCTTGATTTGGTTGGTCATCTCGTTGTCTTCGTCTTCACTCACATTCACAGCAACTCAATTCTTTGTCTTCTCAGGGCACTCGTATGCATAATGTCCTTCTTTGTCACATCTGTAGCATGTAACCACACGAGGCTTGTTATTCTTCTTTGTTAGTTCAGTTTTCTTTCCATTTTCTTGTGACCCATTGTCCTTCTCTTCTTCACTTTTACGTTGAAATTTCTCAAAATGTTTGGAAAGAGGGTTAACTCAAGGAAATTGAGGAATGTGAGAATTTGCCATTGTAGTGTCCCTACAAAATACATTTTCTTATCACAGTTTGTCTCACTAGAGAAATAACGTACCTAAGAGAATGAGGATGGAACATGTTCACTTCTGCTCTATGGCTGACTTCAATATGGGTATGAACTTCTACTTTTGGTCCTTTGATCACAGTCTCTAGATGGCCTGAAGTTGGATAAGTGTTTGCCAAAACTTATCCACATACATCTGCACATTTTCTTTATTAAGTTCGCATAACATATCCCATTATTGATGTGCTCTGGCTTTGTATGAAGGTGGAAGAAAATTTTGTTTGATGGGGATTTGAAATTTCTTCCAAGTCGTTGGTCTATCTGGTCCTTTCTTGACGGCGTTCCACCATAGAGATACACTTTCAACCAAATGGTTAGCAGCATTAGGAATTTTTTGAGGTCATTTTTGCGCCTTGTAAGGAAGTTTGACAGGAATATTCCCTCCAAAAGAGGCACCGGATAAAATTTTTACAAACGAACTCCAAATTTGTCGGACCTCACATATTTAGATTCTACTCTTCAAAAGCTATCCATTGATATATAACACCATAGGGTTCGGAGAAGGGACAAGATAGATACCTAGAAGATTTCTTTTTGCCTGGGAAAGATTCACGTAACTGAATCCTAATGAACAAAGATCCCTTGATTCGTCAGAACCGTTAGAACCGTCAAACACTACGAGTAACGTGAATCTTTCCCAGGCAAAAAGGAATCTTCTAGGTATCTATCTTGTCCCTTCTCCGAACCCTATGGTGTTATATATCAATGGGTAACGTGAATCTTCCCTAGGTAAAAAGGAATCTTCTAGGTATCTATCTTGTCCCTTCTCCGAACCCTATGGTGTTATATATCAATGGATAGCTTTTGAAGAGTAGAATCTAAATATGTGAGGTCCGACAAATTTGGAGTTTGTTTGTAAAAATTTTATCCGGTGCCCCTTTTTGGAGGGAATATTCCTGTCAAACTTCCTTACAAGGCCCAAAAATGATCTTAAAAAATTCCTAATGCACATTTGACTTTGTGCTTATAAAAAAATTATTCCCTAGAAAAATAGTTGTCAAGTTGACTAAGCCATGAAAATACAATCTTTGGTTTCTTCTAACCATTGAAATATTGAAAAGTGAAAGCTTTGGGACTAATCTTGCTTTTCCTTCTTCATTTCCTGTGCTTGAAGAGTAGCTTGTAATGTCTTGCATATGTGATGCTCCTTAGAATCTGAAGAATCAGATCTGGGAGATGACCTTGTTCTTTTCTTGCGTGAAATTCTTCTCTCAATTTCTTCTCTTTGATTACGCTCACTAGTGAGTTGAGCTTGAAGTGCATTTAATTGATCTTGGATAGTTGGCGGTAGAGCATAGGTTGCACCAAGCAAAATAATATGGAAGTGCGAAAGTAAAATAGAAAAAATAATAAGCTTATCTGACTCCCATGTGTTCAAAAGAAGGCTTGTTGAAGCGCTCGAAGTTAATGGTGTCCAACGAGAACAATAAGAATAATAATCCAATATTACCTTAATGATATCGACAATTCGGAAAGAAGCTTGGAGCACTTGTTTTTGTACCAAAATTCAAAAATTGGAGAGTCGAGGACGAAGAAGAATTTATGGCATGGAAACTCCCTCTATCTCTATCTTTGACCAAAGCAAAATTTGAGTTTTTGAAGCTCTTAGTTAATTGCTTTAGAATCTAAAACTTCAGCAAAAAAAAGATGGATTATGGAGAGGATTAGAATTGATGAAGGTGGTTTTGGGAGAAGAAGGGTGGTTTCACTTCAAGAAAAGTGGTTTTATGTATAAAAGTGGCTTTAAACCTCAACCTTGATCCAAATCTTGATCTGACAGTCTAAAAATTTCCCATAAACCATTGAATCTTTGCCCAAAGTGGTTTTATGTATAAAAGTGGCTTTAAACCTCAACCTTGATCCAAATCTTGATCTGACAGTCTAAAAATTTCCCATAAACCATTGAATCTTTGCGCAAAGATCTCTTTGCTTTTGCCTCCTTTGCCCTTTAGATTTTTAAATGAATCCTGTCTTTGTCCAAAGCCCTTGTACCCTTGCCTCATAAGTTTTTTGCAAATTCTCCACTTCCCATGCAAGTATTTAGAATTTGTTGAAAAGCCAATAACCTTTGAGAAAAAATCAATTTCTTGAATTTTCTTCTTCAGGTCTCCATGACCCAAATTTAATACTTGAAATTACCATGCTCTAATACCACTACAGGACCTTTTCTCCAAGTCCAAGCTTTCAACAAATTTTACAATTGCTTTAAATAAGTTAACTACAAGTTAATACATCAACCTTAGAAGAAGAATTGAACAAACCCTAAAATAGAATTGAACAAACCCTAAGAAGAATTGAACAAACCCTAAAATGGAAAAATATTTATCATCACAAGACAAAAGTATTGGGTCCAATTTACCTCCCCATATTTAAGACCCACGGTCTCACCTATGAGTATTTCGGTGGGTCTCACATATGGGGGGGGGGAAGATTGGACCCAACGCGGAAGATTGGACCCAACGCTTTTGTCTTGTGCTGATAAGTATTTTTCCATTTAAGTTTTTCATTCAATTCTTCTTCTAAGGTTGATGTATTAACTTGTACTTAACTTATTCAAACCGATTGTAAAATTTGTTGAAAGGTTTTACTTGGAGAAAAGGTCATGTAACAATATATATGGCTTAAATGTCCATCAAATCTTTGCCCTCATATCGCACACATAAGGCAATGGTTCCACTAAAAAATGTGGCTAAGGGAGGCCATCAGTACCTTGGCCCTTTTTTTTAAAATACTCTTAACCTTAGATGACCAACATATCTTGAATAGATTAAAGAGGCATTAGAAGAAAAAACTTGACTTGGGCTAGGGTTTTTGAGGTATACGAGCCTCTTGAACATGTAACTTTTTGGTAGACATGTCGATTCATGTTATTCATCATGTTACATATGTCATTTACCATCTTTAGGCTAGATGTAAGCATAGGCTTTGTCATGCATGGCATATCCACCATACATGGCCATGGCTCCACAAAAAAAAGGCCAAGGCCACGGCCATGTATGGTGGAAATGCCATGGCAATACTGTTGGCAATACTCTACGAGATAAAAGGCGACCTCATAGAGTGAATTTTCCATGGGATTCACAAAAGACAAATACCCTGAAGGAAGCCATGCCAGCATGGCCTCCTTTAGGGCCATTGTTTTTTGTGAATTTCTTGAAATCGCCATTTTTTTGTGGAGTCATGCCATAACCATATGTGCAATAAAGGATTTTCAGGCGGCCTCTATAGTACTGCCATGGTCTCTTGGAAGATAGTAATAAATAACTACTGGGCACATGGAGATGCACTCAAGCATTTGAGCATAGTGCTTACAAGAAATGTTTCCAAACTCTGGATTAATCAATCCTATAGAACAACTCCGTTTCAATCTTCATGTGTTTCATTCTGATAATGTAACCTAGAGTAGTAAGGGCAATCAATATTCACACATCGCAAATGCCAGAGCATCTACTTAAACATACAACACCATCAAAACAATCACAACTACATGTGACATACTCTACCCAAGAGTGGCCATCATTCTTTTGTTCAAATTTAGACATAGCAGACTTTGTCGCACAAGGAGGTAGCTCATATGGCATACTCTACCCAAGAGTGGCCATCAATGTTTTGTTCCATACCAAACATACTCTACCCAAGAGTGGTCATCATTCTTTTGTTCCATACCATACATAGCAGACTTCGTCGCACAAGGAGGTAGCTCATATGTTATGTACCCACCACGATGTTGGAAGCTCCTCCACCTTCTTAATATTTTTAACACTATGCAAAGCCACATGCAAATTACTGTTCAAGGGTAGCACTCTAATCATGCTCAAGACACTGGTAATCTTCTAACTAATGGTTTCATTAACATCCTCCACATTAACTGGTGTTACATTCTCACCAATATTAATAAAAACCTTGTAAAACTGGTGAAGTTCTGTATTTAGTATGAAACCTTCTTCTCCATCAAAAAGAATTACTGGCTCCAGCTTTACAAGCTCATGACTTAGAGAGCGCGGTTTCAATGTCATTGGCACTCCTTGCAATTCAAAATATTCCTTTAGAAGACCTGAGTTCCTTCCTTCTACCTTCAAAAACTAGTGAAAGTTTCTATCTAGGCAAAGGGCCATAAATGGTGATGTTTTTGCTCATTGCTCTCAGAGGACACAATAGCAACAAGGACACAAGAATAGAAGAAAAATACTAAACAAGACACAACAAAACTAGAGGGAAACGAGGAAAGAAGGTAAATACTGGACTAGAACAAAATCTTCTGAATAATAAAAAGAATCCCAATTTTATAATAATATTTAAGAATCATTACCTAGTACTAGAAATATTTAAGAATCCCAAATTTATAATAATATTTTTAATCGTTACCTAGTAATAGTTTTTTCTGTGGAATAAATGTGTATATATTATTTCGTGTGTGTATATTTTTAGTTTTTCTATTTATATTTATTTAAACAAATTTATGTCTCTAAAAATAGATATTCAAAACATTTTCACAACTAGGTATACATCAAGTATAAATGTAGATTGCAATCTATTATAAAATTAAAGAATTTTGTGACTTCATAAGTTTTTTTTTTAAAATCTATTTATATTTACACCCAAATTTCTATTTATATTTTGTTTAAAAAATTTATTTCTAATCAAAACAACTTTTATTTTCTTTAAAAAATAGATACTCAAAATATTTTTATAATAAGTTATTCAAGAACTAGAGTTGTAAATTGTAATATCAGTTACAATAAATATATTTGTTTAAAAAAATTTATGTCTCTAAAAATAGATATTCAAAATGTTTTCACAACTAGGCATATAGCAAGTATAAATGTAAATTGCAATCTATAATAAAATTAAAGATTTCTACTTCATAAAAAATTTAAAAAAATCTATTTATATTTACACCCAAATTTCTATTTATATTTTGTTAAATAAATTTATTTCCAATCAAAACAATCTTTGTTTTCTTAAAAAGATTAGATACTCAAAATATTTTTATAATAAGTTATTCAAAAACTAAAATTGTAAATTATAATATCAAATAAATATTTAAAGATATGACACACAAAAGAAAACTTATTACATTAGTACGGAATATAATTGCTTTGGAATAATAACTTCTTTGCCACCGCCTGTATTGAATGTGATTGATTATTACATATTCTCTATATAATTGCATTAATGTGTATCATTGTTTTGACCCAATTCTTTAATCTTCCATCACTTTCTTTACATTGTTCATTTCTCTCTTACCATTCATGACCTTCTCACCCTCTCTCACCCTCTTTACTACACACTACTATCTTACCACCTCTTTACTACTCAAGGGGTGTAACTAAAATACATTGCTACCATTTTAAAGGGGTGTAACTAAAATACATTGCTACCATTTTAAAGGGGTGTAACTAAAATACATTGCTACCATTTTAAAGGGGTGTGATACATTGCTACCATTTTAAAGGGGTGTGATACTATCTACTTTTGTTGATTGTTTGATCTCGGAAATAATTGGATCAAGGGTAGGTTTTTTTAAAAGACACTTATATATCAATTTTCATGCATTTTTTATTTTTCATTATACTTGCCTTGAAGATCTCAAAGTTAAAAGAGTTACCCTATAATAGCTACTTTAAAGAAGATGTTTTTGTTATTACTCACCCTCTCTCATCCTCTTTACTACTCACCCTCTCTCACCCTTGCTCACCCTCTCTCATCATCTTCACTATTCACCCTCTCACCCTCTCCCTCTATCTCACCCTCTCACCCTCTCCCTCTATCTCACCCTCTTTACTACTCACCCTCTCAACTACGCAAAGATCTGCCATTGGTGGTGTCTACTTTCTCCAAATTCAACCATGAAAAGTTGAGCGAAACCCCCAAGGGCCCCAACTAGGCAGACAAACTTGATATTATTGTGTTGAATTGGTAATTTTTTTCTTCGAAAGCAGGCATGAACCAATGGGTGTTAGTGTTGGAGTGGAGCATTGCCTTGTGGGCCATGTCAGTCACATGAAATCCACCAAAATAATTTTCCTTGAAGGAGGTCGCCGTCAGTACTAAACATCTTGGTAATCATAATCACCAAGTTATGAGGTTGGAGAAGGTGTTGTCTCGTGGTGCAATGAATCCCTTTACTACGGTGAAACAATTGGACACATCTATGGCTTAAGATGTCATTTAAGACATACTGATGGGGGATAAGAGAGATTGGTAAAGATGATTTACAGAGCTGCTTGAGTATGTGACTCCATTGTCAATTAAAAGGATAGAAAGATGTTTGGGGTATGCTAAAAGAGCCAAAAGCATTACATCAAAGGGTCTTTGAAGCGGTTCTAGATCTCAAAAAGAGTCAGGAGCATTGCATCAAAGGGTCTTGAAGCAGTTCTAGAGATATGTTTGGGGTATGCTAAAAGAGCCAAAAGCATTACATCAAAGGGTCTTGAAGCAATTCTGGATCTTAAAAAAATGCAGATATCCATTTATCTATAGTGTGTTTTTCTAGGGAAGTTGAGTGAGAAACATCCACCACATGTATTTAAAATGTAAACTAAAGGTCTTGGGCCTTAACTTGGTTAATAGGATGAGACAAGGGGGAAATCTTCAAGATATGTGGGTGCATTTTGACCATGTCCATAGAGTCCCTGGTTGGCCATCAATGTCTGCTCATGTGTATGACCCTTATGTCTGTGAGATTTTTGAATATAGGTACATGTGAGTTTAAAGTTGAGGATAGGTATGCACAAATAGAATTTTGGAAGATGCTGATTCAGGTGGTGCAAGAGAATGGCTATGAGAAACCATAATTCTTGGGATTCATGGGCATACGAGGCCAGTGCAAATTAGGTTGCGATTCGTAATGTTTACTTTGGAGGAGAAAAAAACGGGTGCTTGAGAAGAAAAAAACTTGCATTTTTCACTAGGAGTAGACATGATGCGTTATACCCAAAAATGTATACGTCGCCCTTTCCATGAGGATCATAAGTCCTTATGTAAAAAATGGAGAAATTCACAGTCTGATGTGGCGGGGTTGAGAATTGCAAAAATGAAATTATAAAATTTTGGGGGTCATTAGGGCATGCAATACAAGGAGAGATTTCGGCATTGGAAACATGGTTAGCTCTGTGTGTGGGATATGCGAGCGTTCCATTGGGGATCTTGGTTTGTAACTCAGAATGAGTCTTGTGTTTTGCTTCCCACAACTAACCTTTCAGAGGCTAAACATGCAAGCAAGTATCTGTTTACAAGAGCCAAATTTCACTCTATAAGGCAACAAGTGCACACACGGTGATGGAAAAGTGTTAAATAAAATGCATACTTGAAAGGAACACGTACAAGACATAGAGCAGGGATGCAAGAACTAGCCAAGAGATTTTATACTCGTGGAAGGGATACTTCTACAAGAAAAAGACTAGTTGATCTAGCACACTCATCAATGCAAGAGATGGGGATAAATTCTCTTGAGATGCAACTGGAAATATAAATCAACATAGCGTTTGTAAAAAAAGATTGGTGCATGCAGATCCAGTTGTCATCTTAAAGAAAGACAACCACATGCGTGAATATGTGACTATTACAGTGAACAACCAGCAAGGTGCACCGAAAAGTGCACAAGGAGGGGAAACACATGGATGTATCGAGACAAAAATTCCCAAAACAATGTGGGCTATTTTAAGGACAAAGCTAGACAAGAAAATGACTTGCTTTGGGCGCTTGCTATAGGACAAAGTGGAAGATGTGGAAGATACATCAAAGAGGGAGATGGAGACAAAAATGATGGAGTGCCTGCACCATGCTTCTGGGGTCATCGAAAATAACCTATGGGGGGGTTTGTTTGGTTCTGTAACTCAGCTTCCACTCACTCTTGGGATGTTAATGAAAGCCATGTGATTGGCACACCTGGTCATCTGGTTGTGGCCAGTGGATGAAGGGACATGTTTGCAGGCACATAAGATGCAAATGCTCCTAGAAAATGGATTTGTGCTTCAAAGTGGAGGACCACCTATGCAATCATCTCAAGTAAATGAAAATGTAGTAAATGTTCCAAGTGCTTTTTATCTAAAATACAAGGATGGCAAGATTGTTAAGTGGAGGGCACGATTAACTAAGGAATTTCATGAGTGTAGGGAAGGAAAGGCTTGGATACACAGGTTATTTAGTGAGGCCATTATATTGTGCAATGAATCCCACATATTTTACATTAGTACTGTGGGGTCCAGAGTAATGGGTGTGAGCTACTCCATGTTAATAACAGACTTTCCGTGCACATATGAATGTTTTCAAAAACAAGAGAGTAAGCACTTGGCATACATACCATGCAAGCACTTGTACTTCATTTACTTGCAAGTTCTAGGATTGGATTCAATAGCTCATGATTTCATGCACCATGTAGCACTAACTAAGGTGGAGTTATTTCAAGCACTTAGTGGCAGACGATGCAATGTGCTAACATAATGTGCAGATGTTTTTGATGTAGCTTTTTTGATGGCTTCTCAAATGGTGGTGCTTTTTGTTATGAGCCTCAAATTAGGTGCACTTCGATCACTAGAATATAGCATCTTTCAAGTTCCCTTGCTTTGTTTTATGTTTTCTTGTTTATCCCTAAGAGATGGGTGGTGTCATTTGTTGGATTAAATGCTATTATTTTTAATTAGAATACAATTTCGTACTTGCATGTGCATATTTGGAAAGTCTAGTTTTTCTATTTTATTTGGAGGTTGTTTGGGGGCTTCACTCGACTTTTCCCTTTGCTAAAAAAAACTCACTCAAAGAATGTTTTTTCCCCGCCATGGCTTGCCCAAGCTTGCATAGGGCTTGCCTTGCATAATCCGTGCATGCACATGGATATGCCATTTTGAGAGGCTCTTAAGAATCCCATAAATGAGTGGGTGAGGGCATAATTCTTTGTAGAGCTAAATTTGTCCAACTTAGCCTGTGAGATGAAAAATTTGTCACTGTAGTTTTGCCTAATGTAAGATGAAGTGAATAAACCATACCATTAGCCAAAAACGCTTGTCCAAATGCATTTGAACAGATTTGTACATCTTGATTTTCATGACTGAAGTGCAGTCCTTAGTCAGGTTTACTGAGAGAGGGGTCTGAAATTTTGGCCAACCTAGTCAATGCCCTTACTACTAAAAATTTATGGTTGCCTGACGCCTGTGTACAGATGATCAAAGCATAAGCACCACTGCGAAAATGTAGACAACCGTTACATGATTGTATCATGCAGGATCCTTTTTACAAATCTGATTTGACTCTGTGCAACTCTGAGTTGTGATTTCCATCTTGTTTGTGATTGTCAGCTGCCTTTTCAAATGGCAGGATTAGGTTGAGGATAAAAGCTGTAAAACCCCCTACTGAGAAGCCATTGGAGATAAATAATACAATTGCATCTCGAAAGCCTGCCATTCATGACAAACTGTCAGAATCTAACAAAAACTTAGAACATACTCAAGATAATTACATGGAGGAGTAGTTCGGAATGCAGGATAGAACGTTATGATACTTAAATGTATGTATTTATGTGTATATAGTAAGTATATATGTATGCAAATATACACATACATAAGAACATGATACATACATTTACTCACACGCACACACACACACGCATGCACACATACACGTGCACACATGTATGTATATATACACATATGTATATGTATACATATATACATATAAAATGAGAGAGAGAGAGAGAGAGAGAGAGAGAGAGAGAGAGAGACCTCTGTATCCAGGACTCCAGTTAGGGTTCACAGGCCAAAAATTTCCTTCATTGGGATAGCTGGGCTGTCCTACAATATTCACCCAAGCAGGAACCAGATTCACACCAAGGCCCATGCCCAGTGCCAGGGTCGCAATGAAGCGATTCCTTCGTGTTAAGCCCTCTCTTGAATTCAGTACATGTATGCCTGATACCACCACGCTTGCAACTAGACAAGCTGTAAGAGCACCCAGAATGCAGTTGGGAATTGAGATAAATATAGCAGCAAACTTCGCAAAGACTCCCAGCATAAAGAGCCAAAAACAGCAAGCATATCCTGCTCTCCGAGACGCGCAGCGTGACAGTGAGATCACTCCATTGTTCTGAGAGTAAGTAGTCAATGGTATGCATGTCCCTAGAGCAGCCCAGAATGCATTGAGCCCATCAGCTAGCAATGCACCTTGTATCGATCTCTCATAGTCGGGTCCTGTCAGAACAGACCCAGGAGTTGTCATTCACTTGCCATGCCTATGAAGTGACATAGTATGTGCATGAATTGGACACCCATGCCAGTTAACATAAGGTACATGAGTGCATGATAAAGAAAAAGCATGTGAAAATACCATAAGGTGGCAGGCCACTTGCTTCAGTTGTTGCGGTAACGTCACCAATACACTCTGTAGCAGCCACTATGGAAGCAACAAGCAATGGCAACACAGCAGGTGCATAGAATGTGAGGGGGAACCTGTGAGTCCACAGGAAGGTCACCCAGTTGGCAGAAGCAATTTCCTTCCCTGTTATGTACCTGCAATTTCAAACCATCAAGTTAAAACTCCTAGGATGTTTGATCCGACAAAATTTCCTTTCTTCAAAAAGGAGATGCTCTTCTGAACACATGGGCTAGTTAACCAAACTTCTGAATACCTAGAAGACTCGCAAATGAACCCCGAGCAAACTGCGGCAGCACATGTTGGCTGAGTGCAGACAGTGCTGTTGGGGTATTGTGACGTGGGTGTTCCAGTTATTTGATTTGTAGAATTGTTGTACTGCACACCCTGCAAGAAAATTTTCCCCCAAAATGAAAGCACAATAAGGACATGTTCGTGTGCCGTAATTATTGCTGATGCTATCAAACAAGAAATTTGATCTTTGTAGAGGTGCATTTGATGAGAAGCATATGATTGTAGCCAAGTATTGCAGATTGGTTAGATGTTTTATACCAAAAAATAAGCAGAAATAAGATGTTCTTACCAGAGGAAGAACATAATAGCAATCTGGTGCCCCACATACTGGGGCTGCACAGTTCTCATTGCAATCAGTGGCATGTGTCACTGCTGCAACTAGCATGGAAATCACCAACGCTAAAATAACCTGCTTGTAATCAATCGGAGAAGAATATAAAAAACAATATCCTTGATGTCAGCAAGATACTTGTGTGTGTGTGTGTGTGTGCGCGCGTGCACCTAGAGTCACAAACTCATGGATGTTCTGTTTACCAAGCAATCAATCTAGGAAAGAGGTTGCTTACTCAGAGATTCTATCATAAACTTATAAATTTACCTGTGTATTCTTCATAAATGGTGACCCAAAAAACTCAATTACAATAAATGATACAAAGACCACAAAACCAAGTCCCAAATAATATCGATGTCCAAATGGCAGCACGACATCCCCATTTCCAGTGCAAGGAACTTTTGTGGTCAACACCTGCACACATGCACCATTCACTAGAGTTTAATTCAAAAGTGCAAAGAACTTTTGTGGCCAGAACCTCACTAGAGTTCAATTCAAAAGGTGCATTCTTCTGTGCCCCTAAAAGCCCTATTCACCCGGGATTTGAACCCAGCCCAACCACGGGCCATTCACTGCACCACACTGGGCACCCAACCCCAAGTGGCTACATCTATCCGTTGGTCACGGTGGGGACTTGAACCTGGGTTCTGTTCCAGAGACTTTAATGTCCTAGCCACTCCACTAGTGATTTTGACAGCATAGATGCCCCCAGATAACACAGCGCTCTAAGCACTTATAAAAACAAAAGACAAAAATTCCTATCCAAGTAGCATGAAATTTACCTGGCTGGCACAATATTGGCCTCCACCCCAAAGCTCAAACCCTGTGGCTACTAGAGAAACTCCAACCAGAATTAGACAGGTTCCAGTGACAACAGGAGGAAAAATCCGGCGTATGACCTTTGGAGAGAGGAATGAAAGTGCGGTTTGAAACCAGCACACCACAAGGACCTGATTTACACAACAAGCTTCTTAGAATAGACCCCTCAAAACATTCCTTAAACGGAAAAAGAGGATTAAACTCCTACTAAGCTAAAACTGCTAAGTAGACATCTCAAGCCTCCATGCGCACACACTCACAGTTCCAAGGATTGCACCGTATGCCTCCTCCCCGGTGTAGCATTGTCCTTCAAGAGGTTGTGTGCATGTTTGACATGATCCATTGACTTGACAAGGGGAACCATTGCATGAGCATGCTTGTAAGCTTGTAAGGACGTGTTGAGCTGTTCACAATCCAGAGCAGTAGCTACTGAGATACACATGAACATATTTATCTTGGAGGATTATTACAAAAATTACATGTGCGCTATGTGAATATGTCTGCATGTCATAAATTAGCATTAAAGAGCTAATGATATCGGGATCTTACCAACAGGTATATATGCAAAAGAGATGCCCATCACAGATAAAAGACCTGACCCTGCACATGACAATATAGCTTATGAGCCCCTTTCATGCCTCTCCTTCATTTCCGAGTATAGGCATTCCTTCATCTACAAAATTTGCTTCAACCAATGACCTCATGCTAGCCACTTACCTATTACATAATTCGAATATGGTATTTTGATCTGATAAACCTGGATGAAAGATGCAAGAGAGGTCACGATCAACGCTGCAGATACCAGGTCTGTGAAGAATAAAACAGGTAAGTTAATAAAGTAATTATGCCTGCATGTCCCTTAACCACACGCACATGCATAGAGATAAAGAAAGTTTCATTGACGTCTGCTTGAAGGCAAAACGGCCTGTGAAACCATGTACAAACCTGAGGGACGTCTTGAGCTCAATAAAAGGAAGCACCGAATGAAAAAGAAAAAACCCTACTAGTCGACTGCGTGTGTATGTGTGTGTGTGTGTGAAAGAGGGGGAGAGAGAGAGAGAGAGAGAGAGAGAGAGAGAGAGAGAGCGCTTACAAGCTTCTGTCTTTGGATTGGAGAAGTTAGCCGCACCGGCTATGATAACAGGTGCAGTGATGATGCCACCCACCTGCAACATGCATACCCAAACCGTATAATGACGCTTCATCCTGATACTTCCATGTTCACGAAAACAAGCATAATGGAACATATGATATGCATAAAAAACCAATGCAAGACAATGTGCAGAAGATAGGATAGATTGATGTAATGAGGGATCGTATTTTTACCATAGCCAGGGCATGCTGAAGGCCCATGACGAGGGCCAAGAAGAGGGGTATTTTCTCGTCTTTGGAGTAGAAAGGGGGCAGCTTGCTGTGGCCATGGAAGGGCACGCGCGGCATGCACAGAAAGCCCCAATCGTAGTTACCAAAGACCTTGCTATGCCATGTACCATTTTCATCATCACCGTTACTGTGTTTAGAATCAGTACCGGCAACAGCTTCTGTCAACGAAGCAGGGGCCTCCTCGTCGGCGTCGATATTTTCCGCCCGGCGAGCCTGGCCTCCGTTAGAGTACTTCTCCATAGATGACAGAGGAGAGGAGAGCTCCATGCTCTCCTTGGCCATTTCCGAGCGGCGGAAAGCTAACAGGAAGCCAGCCGCTGCAACAGGTCCGTCGCCCACCAGGTGCGACAACGACAACAGTTCCGTAACCCCGGGAGCGAGGCTGATCTCGCTGCTGCTGCTGCTGCTGCTGCTCCTCCTCACAGAGAGAGAGAGAGAGAGAGAGAGAGAGAGAGAGAGAGTTTCACAATGCCGTTGCCGTGCATTTAGAATATAAGGAACCTCCACGCGGAGGATCATGAATGCAGTTTTGACTCCACGTACCTACTGACTCGGAATGAACTGAATCCGTCAACTTTTGCATGGATCGGATACGAAGGAATTAGTCAAATGTTGCCTATCACGCCTATCACCAGGAGGTGTGCCCCACTCAAATCTACCTTAAGGCCTCCCAAAGTCTTTGACGGTGGCCACACTTTTCTTTCTTTGACAACATTGCTTGTCCTCACCTCCCAATGTTGTGGCCTTCTCAATCCCCCCGCCCACTTACCAATAAATTCACACTAAAGCCATGCATTGATTTTGTCATGCTGATAGAAGTAATGGCCAAGTTTTGTCATGCCGATCGTAATGGCCAAGGTTCAAAAAGAAATCCCAGGGCAGAAAAGCTTGGCCAAGTTACATTTACTACAATTGGCCAAGTTAGTTGTCCATGTGGGAAGACGCTCTAAAGCCCACAACCAAGCCCAATTAACTTTGCATTGTGTTTAATGGAGGAAAGGATAGTTTTTATCTTCGTGTTCCAATTTCACCCTTTTCAGCATAACTATAGCTTCAAGAGCTTAGAGCCTTTTCCGACAAATACATGTTTAATGGTGCAAATGCTAGCATTCACACGTTCAAGTTGATAGTTTTGGCATGTTAGAAAAGAGGTGGCCAAGTAATCTAACAAGCACATCGCCCAAAAATGCTTCTCTCTCTCTCTCTCTCTCTCTCTCTCAAGTCCACAATGAGGCTTTGTTTTGGAGGATGAGGAGCATGGAGTTGTGAAGTCACCAAAAAGACATATAGTGTGGGGGTGTAATACAAGACACTAGAGGAGAGACCCACATATTTCCCCATTCAAATATCATTATCACCCTTGTGAGGTCACCAATAGCTTACCTTCCATTCGCCGAGTATAAGTGAAAGGAGGTTTCAGAATTAGAGATAAGCATCTAGCCCCACATCACATGGATCTTGGCCTTAATATACCATTTGAGGAAGTCACACTAATAAATTTATAATATCACATGCATATCTGAACCTTATGTATCTTACCTCAAAACCCCCACATGTGACATACAGATTCTAAGTCTACTGCCTCCGATAAATTTGGAGTTGATATGCTCAAGTTATGCCTTCCCCACTAAAAGGTAAATTCCAATGATTGTGACATCCAAACACCTCCGAAGTTACGCCTTCCCCACTAAAAGGTAGATTCCAAAGAAAAATCCCCATAAACCAACACATAATATATATTGTTTGTTGATTACATTTCAATCTCCTCAAAGTGAGTGGAGATACTTAGTATATGAGTTTTTTTTTGGCAAAAAAATCAAAATGAAGCAAAGCCTATCCATGGATGATAAAATGTACAAGATATGCACATTTTCAAAAACTTAAAAATTTAGATATACTACTAGTAGTAGCATTTTGGGTAGGTAAGACTTGTTATTTGAGCGTAACTACCACACATGCTTTAAGGAGACCTTTAAGGAGACAACTAAGTACACAAATCCCATCTAGCGTGTTCAAAACCCATGAAATGTTTTTTGACTTTATCTAACATAGGTTTCTTTGTCATCTATATCAAAACATGTAGAGCTATGCGAAATTTTGCGCGTTTTGCTTAGTCAAGTCTTTATTTTGTCCTTAGTGTTCTAGTGTAGGGTCAAGTCTCTATTTCGTCTTTTGGTATCTTGCATGGTCAAGTCTTTATTTTTCATTTAGTGCTTTAGTGCATGTCATTGTAGTTCCACTTTAAATTAAGCATCTTTGTTCGAGTTAAAGATTAAATGCGAGATAAAATTCATGATTGGAGTATTTTTATCTTTGTTGGAGTTGAGGATTAAATGCAGGATTATGTGATACAAATTGTTCATCATTGTATATACTAGTAATTGTTCATGTCAATATGTATACTAGTAATTAATACAAGACCACTACTACACTTTGCATCTTGGTTCTATTTCACTCACCTATTGGTCCCACCTTCAAGTTTTGTCATTTATCAAAATATGGTAGCACTTACCAAAATGGTCGTATCATAGAATAATATAGAATAGTCTTTAAATTGAAAGCCTCTACATTATTAGTACATATTAGTTAAAAATTATACATATTAATAGTATATCTATACACACATGACCACTACTGTACTTTGCATAGTCTCTACATTATTAGTACATATTAGTTAAA
Source organism: Cibotium barometz (assembly GCF_041138505.1). Lineage (NCBI taxonomy): Eukaryota > Viridiplantae > Streptophyta > Polypodiopsida > Cyatheales > Cibotiaceae > Cibotium > Cibotium barometz. The sequence goes on along the minus strand of NC_141078.1, from coordinate 747,884 downwards.
AATTATACATATTAATAGTATATCTATACACACATGACCACTACTGTACTTTGCATAGTCTCTACATTATTAGTACATATTAGTTAAAAATTATATATATTAATAATATACCTATACACATGACCACTACTATACTCTACAGCTTTTGTTTCTATTTCACTCTCCTATTGGCCCCACCTTCAAGTTTCATCATAGTTTGATTCACAACCATGTCTTTAAATCTAAAACCTTTCACTACTAAAGTGGGTACATACAAAAAATAGACTAAAAAATAGTTGCTTGCCTCAAAAAAGTTACAAGGTATGATTATTTAGAGGATTGTTTTAATCAAACAAAATTTTAAGCAAGTTGAATATTATGAAATATTGTGAGGACTATATTACACCTAATATATCCTTGAATTAAATTTGAATATTGAATAATCCCAAAATCTTTTGTAGAAATTATTATTTTTAATACAGAATTAAGAATCACACAAATATTCTTTTCCACAAAAATGCACTATTTTAAATAAAACTTTAATATTTTATGCTCTTCATTTTGTGAAATTTAAAAACATTATGATATAAAGTAAAAGTTATATTGTGTGGATTCACAAATGACGTGAAGTAAATAATTATAAATTATCTGATGTTTATATAGCAAAAGTATGCAAAAAATTTCCCTCAAATATGCAAAATCCAAAATACATCTAAATATCTAAAATCCAAAATGTACATTCTTTTCATAGCAATTTAAAATTTTGATTATCATTGGCATTGCTAATAGAAGGCAACCGAATCAACCACATTGTTCTTTCATCTCCTACACACACATAATAATGGGTTAATTATTTGATACTTACATTGTTATTTCTCTAATACAAAATGACACAAAAGACATGTAAAATCACATTTGTTTACTTGTTGTCTATTGTAAATTCTTCATTATGTTGCCATTAAAGTATAATTCCTATTATTTTATCCAAGTCCAAACACTCTCATAATGGTATATTTAATCAACACAAAATATTTTGCACACTGATAGACCACAAGAAGAGCCTTTAGACTAGGGCTTAAAATTTTGTTATATAGCAATTGCCATCTGCGAAGAATCATATTCCTCTATTGTTATATTTGTATGTTTGCAACTTTTTGAAAAACTCATAGTCCAAATCTAGACCCTCCTAATGCTATTAACAATATGGAAAAAGCAAGGCCTATAGACTTTGACTAAAAAGCTTCTCTATATATTTTCTCCTTCTTATCCCTGAAAAATTCATAGTCCAAGTCTAGACTCTCCTAATGCTATTAACAATATGGAAAAAGCAAGGCCTATAGACTATGACTAAAAAGCTTCTCTATATGTTTTCTCCTTCTTATTCATGATCATATATATCTTGCATGTACCATTTCTGTTTTCTTCCTTTCTTTCATCAACTACTTTCATTTCTTACACAAAAATGCAATGTGCATACCAATCACCTTTGTATATAGCCACACACATATGTATTTTCGTCAGATAATTTCTAACATTTAATATATCAAGTACTTCAATGTTCAATAGTATAAATATGAACATAACTTTTATTATGTTTCTTAAAACCTAGACGTAAAATATGTCATAATATAGTAAGATTTGTCGTAGAATACCAAAAGCTAGATTATGCTTTGTTGTAGAAGACTCAAAACCTAGAGGTAAGATTTTTTATCTTTTACAAAACAAAGCATAATCTAGCATTGGTTCCTCTACAACAAAGCATAATCTAGCTTTTGGTCTTCTAAAACATAGATTTTTGGTCTTCTACAACAAAGCATAATCTAGCTTTTGGTATTCTACAACAAATCCTTTTGGTCTTCTACAGCAAAAACATAATTTAATTTCTATCTCTTTTAGTATCTAGCTTTTACTCTCTCATTTGTTTTTATTTTTTATTTTTATATTTTTAAAAGATGATTAAAGTTGATATTTCTAGATATATTCTACTTTAAACAAATGCAATGTTTATTTTTCTAGAAATATAAAAGCACACTCATACACATCCAGATAAATGTTTAAAGTTATATGTTTTCTAAATATTTAAAATTCATCTCATACATGTCTAAATGTTTTAGGAATGTAAAACACAGACACATGTGAAATTACTTTTCAACACATTTAGAATTACTTTTATATATTCACTTTTTTCTTTATCCTTCTTCTTGAATTCAAGCTTGCCTGAGATAGAGAAGAAGTTTTCATATATAAAATTATAATGTTTTTATGAAATATATATAATTTACATACATATACCTACATACATACACACACATGCCATTAGGGGGCATTTGAACATAAAAAGGGCCCTGTAAGGATCCCTAATTTTAAGGAATTAAGACTAATTTTATTGAGGCTTAAGGAGACAAACCTCATAATGACACCTACTTTTGGCCCTAAAAGTAGGGGATCTCTCTAGTTTTCCCTCTCTAGGATTTTCACTAGAATTCTTTGATGCACCTCTTTGGCTTCATCTATCAGTTTGTCTACATCTTCAAGGTCTTTCTTGAAGCTTTCAAATACCTGGATAGGTTGATTATATGTATCCCCAACAACAGAGGAATAGGAGTCATCACCAGAAGAAACAACTAAAATAGCTCGCCTAGCAATCTTGCTAGGAACAGTCCTCTCATTAGTAGAAGAATTTTCATCCATGGGCGGCTTTTATATAGAGCTTATAAGTTGTAAGATATTATGTTCTCAATTCCCTTATGGACTAGTCTTTATATACTATTTTGGATGGACTCCGAAACCATCGACATAAAAAAACCATGTGCTGTAAATCTGTGTGCCACTAAACCATTTTGGAATAGGAACCCTAGTACCTACACTGAGCTGACCATTATTGTGCACATACAAGATAGCTTTAGAGTTAATTTGTTGAGTTATGACTTTAATATAAAAATCTAAATTCATAGCTATTACAAGATAAAAATTCATTGCTCAGTACACTTTTTTGAGGGCAAGGACTTTATAAAATTAACATACTTGAAGTAGCTTCAAAATTCACAAAATTCAAAATCCCCATTAATTGAGCGATATACCATCAACATCCCAATCGGGATCTACCAAGGTCTTTGGCTCTAGTCATTTTCGAATCTTCCTATTGTTCACCTTGAATTGTGCTCTGCTAATATCCTCACCTCCCACGATATTGAGGTGCTCTCTAATATTTAGGAGGCTCCAATGTCTACTTGCACCTACAACTTCCACTGCACCACTGGGCAACCGAACGCATATGTTGAGAGGCAAAACAACTTGTTCATCTGCTTGCATTGGGACCCAACAATTATTCTTTTTCATCCACCACTCATAATAGAAGCGTATGTGTAGTGTGGCACGAGCTTTGAGATACCGAAATGAGACACTAGATTCTACCATGTCATCACCTAATACCTTCTTGCACACAAACATGGTAGGTGTTTGTGAGAAACAAAATTGATTGAACATCTTGGCAAAAAGATGTATTGGGCATACCCAACTAAGACTCACAGATCGAGAGGGCTTTGCAAACTTCAAAGAACCTTGTATATCACAAAGCATCTTTGATTTCATGACCATTATAGTCCAAGCATCTAGAATTGGCCATTCTATAGAAGATAGAGGTGGAGATGTGATTATCTATAGCTTACCAAACCCACCATCCTGCTTTGGCACCAAATAGGAGTGCCAGTAAAAGAAGACCTTTTCCTTAAGAAGTCCTGCACTTGTTTTATAAGAAAACATTGCCTGACCAATGTCTGCATGCAATGCTTGAAATTTTTCGGTAAGGCTTTCCAATGGCTACTCCTCTACCATGTTTGAAGGAAAAATATCTGCAAACAAGAAATAAGTTGACTTAGATTGAAACATCTCTATCAGAAAATCTCACATGCCCCTTTCTACCTGCGATACTTACAATTGTATGGAAATCGAGTTTGTTTTGGTGAAGACGGTTATCTCGTGCTGTGTCAAAATGTTGTACTGTGGCCACCACTAGTTTTCCATTGCTTGCCTTCTTGAAGCCTTGTAAACAACCTTGCTGTGGGGGTGTCACGGCACGGCACCCGGGGGGGGCACCGCGCGGGGCGGGGGGGCTGCGGGGCGTCACGGCATGGCACCGCGCGGGGCGGGGGGGCTGCGGGGCATCACGGCACGGCGCGGGGGAGCTGCAGGGGCGTCACGGCACGGCCCTGGAGGGGGGGGGGAGCTCCAGTACATTTCCCCGTCGAACTCGGTGAGGCCTGATTGCGGTAGGCTGTAGATAAACCCAAGCGCTCTTACGAAATGCCTCTCCCACCCAAGCACCATCATCGTCCTTCTTATTGTGCAAGGATATCTCCTCAATCTCATCTTTCAGTCTTCTTGGTACGGTCATATCTTCTTGAAAGCTAGAGTAGAAAGGTTAGGTTTAGAGTAAAAAGGAAAGAGATGTGCAGAATAGGGTTTTACGGGAGCCTTGAAGATGAAAGAGATGGAGCTTCGAGAAGGGAGGGAGGTAAGACAGAGGAGAAAGTTTAGGGTTTCGGGCTTTGATGGTTTCATTAGGGTTGGAAAAATGAGGTAGAGATGGAAGAGAAAGGGAGGAAGAGTTTAATTTAGACGTTCAAGATGAAAAGCGGACTTGAAAATGAAATTTTTAATTACAATGAAATTCGAGATGGGTTTTTGGGAGGAAATGTGAGTTTTGGGGGGATCTCAAAAATTTCAAAATTTAGTATTGAAAGCCTAGTCCCCATCCCTATAGCCTAGTCTCCCTCCCTATATTCAAGGAGACCAAATGTGCACAATCTTCTATTCCTATTGGTCCTTTGCTAATTGCTTTCATTAGTAAAAGGCCCAAAATATGTCCAAATGCCCCCTAATGCACGCACGCCCGTGCCCACACACGCACACATACACACACACATGTAAGAGATAATATTTTCATGAAATTTTTTTAATGAAAACACTTTTATCAAAAATGTAAAGAAAAAATGTGTAATGCAGTCTCATGCATTACACATTATTGTAATACTACTAGCACTTTTTTGCATTGGAAATAGATGTGGATGGTTCTTTGAGATACTTCACAATAAAACATACCCATTTACATATGCTTAAGAGCCCTTGAGGTTGTAGAGGAGTAAGTCCTTACAACATGCCTATTATACCAAAACATTTGCGGCTTTGAACTTCCTATATATTACTAACAAACAACATCCCTTTTATACAAACAAATTGAGAGCTCCTATATATTTCTAACAAATAACATTTCCCATCCATGATAAAAACTCTACCATGCATTATTTGCTATACTTGATTCTAAGTTGGTACATGCGCTCAATGGAAGTTACCTCAAACAGACTAGAGTGACTAAATAAACATGCTTTAAAATTTAGGTAAGAGCAATTCATGTGTTACTTACACCTCTTATTAAATCTGCCTTGGTCTCACTTTGTATTAAATTATGCACATGAATCATTGAAAAAAACTTTCTTTCAAATTTGGATCACATCATGACACTCCCATCCCTCATCCTCCACATTGATGAAAGGCTGTTTTTGGTGACTTTTGGAATATATGGCCTTGTGAGATTGCCCATACTAATAGGCTAACATGGTGAACTTTTCCTAGTTGTTCATGCCAAAAGCATAAATTTAGATTTTTCTAAGAATAATGTAGATTTCACACTAAATAGTATTTTTTTAAAGGTATAAGGTTCACAAAAGCATGTAAAAAAATCTAATGATTTAGATTTGAGCTATGCCTTTAACAAATGTTCTCAAACATGGACAAGATTATAGATATGATGGAGATTTTGGCCTTGCTCATTTGTTTTGTTATTAAAATAATTATAAATGTTCCCCTTTTGGGTTTTCAAGAAGAAATTTTTTTATAATGCCACTCCCATAACAAGAATGAGGAAAAAATTATTACAATGCCACTCCCATAGCAAGCATAAGTAAAAGTTTCCATCATATGTGAAAATTTCCATCATATGCCAAAGTTTCCATCATATGTGAAAGTTTTCATCATATGGGAGCCTTTTTTCCTACATTTGTATCTAGTTTGAAAAATCTTGGTACCTACCTATCTGCTACAAAGTGACAATTTAAATTATATGGGAGTTGTGTTTCCATCATATGGGAGACTTTTTTTCCTACATTTTTATTTGGTTTGAAAAATATTGGTACCTACCTATCTATTACAAAGTGACAATTTACATTATGTGGGAGTTGTGTTTTCCTACATTTATATGGTTTGAAAAACCTTGGTACCTATCAAACTAATTGCAAAAGTGACAATTCCCATCATATGATAGTCCTTTTTTTCTAACCACATTTATATGTTGGTTTGAAAAAAGTTGGTACCTATCTACCGAACTTATTGCAAAGTGACAATTTGAGTCCATGTGAGTTTTATAATGTGTCATAGATATGCAAAGGAGAACCTTTATTTCTTCAAATTACCCTTGGAATATGGTTATCTTTTGTGGTGTTTTCTTAAGGCATTTTTTTTCTTGTTAAGGGATTCTTTTGTGTGTATTTACTTTATTTGGGCTAATGTAGGCTTGATAATAGTTGAAGAGTATAGATATAAATGCATGTTAACCATCCATATTTCTAATTCTATTCTTGGAGTTGTTTGTGGATCTTGAAAAGAGAGATTTTATTTGAAAATTTCATAAAGTGTAGTCTTATATTCTTCCATGTTGGGCTTATTCTTCCTTTAGTTTTTATATATAATTATTCATGGTCACATGGTAGTGTAAGTTCCTCTTAACTAACCAATTTTCATAAAAGGAGACATGCCGGGTGCTTTAATGCTTATCGCAAATGTTATAGTCACTTTTTTATAAATAATTATTCATGGCCACATGGTAGTGTAATTTCCTCTCCCAACTAACCAATTTTCATAAAAGGAGGCATGTTGGGTGCTTTAATGCAGGTTATCATAAAAGCTATAGTCACTTTATAAAAAAAAAATTTGTCAACAAATACATCTACTCAAATATGTCTCAACTCTAACTTTCCAAAGTCAATAAAAGTATCATTGTTAATCCCTATAAGCTACACCAAAAAAAAAAGAACAAAACTTGAGTTGACATAATGAAAGGGACCTTAACAATTGTTAAAAAGGCTAATTATTTAATTGAAAAAACCTTTGGTTGACAAAATTAAAGGGACCCTAATAATGAGTTATTTAAAAAAGAAAATCATTTAATTAAAAAAAGTACCTTACATTGATTAATATTATACCTTTTTCATTAGAATTATAAGACAAATATTAAATGCCTTGTTAGTTATTTTCATTAGAAGTTTTAATAGTATGAAGAATACAAAGCACACATTCTATTTTGGCTTTATTGTTTAATGCAACATTTATCCTTACAAATTGATGTATATTTATAAAGGCATTATAATAAAGAGAATATAGATAAATGTATCCAAATATGGTTAGATTAAATTTTTTAGTCTAGCTTGAAGCACATGTTTATGCATGCACATCTATGTATATCTGCATAATGTGTGCAAGCACCTCTGTGTGCATGTGGGTGTTGTGTGACATGTGTATTTTAGAGTCACTAAATCTCCTCAATGACGTATATTAAATGAGGCCACCAATTTCATGGACAATGTATAGTTCTTTTGAGTGACCACCCGATCTTGGTGACACAAGGATGTAATCACACCTTTAGAAAAGGGGGCATGTGACCACTTGGGTTTAACATGGTCTTGCCCACCTATCCTTATTTCATAAAGGAACTTTGCTATCATCTTACTTTTCCTTATCGTAAGATCATCTTTTGTAAGATAGGCTTTGCCATCTTACTTTTCTGTATCAGAAGACTATCACGGAATGCTCCAAGGCTCCATGCTCCATAGCAAGAAAAAAAAATAATCGATAAAAAAGCACACAAGTTAGACTAAACCAGTTCATGGATTTGCATCAAATTGGGGCAATGTAAGACACTAAATGTGAAAATATAGCAAGGGCATCCTTAGCTACAATACCTCCCTACACAACAACACTAAAGATGTGTTCACCAAAATGATCTTGTACCTTGCACGAGAGAGAAGAAGGGAGGAATGTAAGGATCATAGCCATTTTTTGCACTCTTAGCCATTTAAGATTGAACAACCCTTATCCATTCAAGATTGAACAATCCTCTCTTATGGAGAAGCAAGGGTCCTCAAGCTCCATTGGTGTCACCACAATGTCACTAAAACGGAGCTTTACACTTGGGTAGGGAGTAATGAGGGAGAGAGCTATGGAAAGCTCTATGTCTACCTCAATGACAATCATGAGTGCATGAATGAGGGGGAGATCAAGATGGAAAAGGAAGGAAGAAGAGGGGAGAAACACTTCATACATTAACACACACAATACAATAGCAAAGCAAAAAAACATCAATGAGAAAGAAAATAAACAAGAAAACCTCACTTAAAGAAAGAAAATAAGCAAGAAAGCCCCACTTAAAGAGCAGAAAACTCGACTTAAATTTGATAATGGGATTATGTGTACTCTCATTAATCAAAAATAGTTTATATACAAGCCTCGCATTTAGAATGCCTAGCCACCCAAGGAATGTCTACGGACCCAAATGAGATAGTTTCCTAGGCTATGTATAAGGCTACCACATGTTGAAAGCTCAATAAACATGGACCGATCAACATTATACAAGTTGTATTCTGGGTGATATTATAAAATAATTATTACATATATCGTGTTGCATTAATATAGAACATGTGACCAAAAAGGTGATGGATGTCGCATGTTGAGAGAAATGTTATATCCATTCTGGCTAATAAAAGAATACATGTTACTAGGAAGAAGTTGGATTTGTGCGACAATGAACTAACTAGATTGCTCAACTGAAGGAAATTGAAGGATGGTGACACATTTAAGGTGCCTAAGCTTGAGCCTAAATAAATGATTAACCTATGCAACTACTTCTTCTAAGTACTTAAGATTACTTACATGAAATGGAGGAACCCAAAATGACAAACCCAGAGGATGAGGAAATCCAAATCTAAAATCCATCACCACAAATGTGTGGTGGAACCTTAGTCCAAAGATCTTAATTTTTTCATCTTGCAAGATGCCTACGAGCTTAGCTATATTCCCATCAACAAGCTTCACCACATGAGGCTTATGCCTATAAATGGTGGGCTACCCCAAGCCTCCCAGTAATCTATGGTGATTATGCTGACACGAGCATCACCATTCAAGATTGCAAAGACTAAAAGGCCCTTGTACACGATAGGTAACACAACGCTTACCATTTTGTCACCTTCAAAGTAGTGCCCCAGCTTGTTCATGGGTACTTTTGTCTATCCTTTAGTTTTGATTATGGAGAGAGGGTGCTCTACTACATGACATGCCTCATCCTCCTCCTTCTCAGGCTATGTGGGCTTTAAAGCTCCCATTCATCCAATCGAATAAGTCTATCCAAAGCTAGGAATTTACTTGTAAAAGATAACTTATCAAAAATCAAACCTCTAAGGATAAGAAGGTTGTGAGGCCTACCATGATGTGGGCTATACTTACACTCACTAAGTTTATACTCACTCTGAGGTTGGCTACTAGGACTTTCAAATGTATAAGGGATATGCACGATCCTTCCCTAGGAGGAGGTGCTAAAGGGAATGAGATAAAGCTATCGTCAACCACCTTGGAGAACATGTTACACTAGCAATGATGACCCATGAAAGGCCAACTTTCACCTCCCATTGAGTCCTCCCTAACTACATCTAGTAATGTGAGGCTTGGTTGGATTGGTTCTAGAGCAAAGGCTCCAGAACTAGTGTTTATAGCCTCTTAAGAATGGTTATGGGTCTTTCTAAGGCCTTTGGTAAACTCTAAGGTTCCCTCATTGGGTTTATGATTAGTGCACAAAGGTTCTTATGGATTGGGAATCCATATTTGTTAAGGTTCTTATGGATTGGGAATCCATATTTGTTAAGGTTCTTTTGGCTTCCTACTAGCACTATTTTCTTGAGGTGGTGTGACCCTAGTAGTCTTGTTCATTGACACAACACTAGAATTTGACCCTTCTTTTCTTGGGTATCTAAAAGTTAGTGACACCCTTAAAGTTTCCTTGAGCCTCTAGTAACGTACCCAAAATTTTATTACTATTCCAAAGGCTTTAGGCTAGGCTTTAGGCTATTGAGGAGGGTGTCTTATTTGAGAATTTGGTTGTCGATGTTAAGGCTTATTTTTGTAATTTCTTTCTTGTTCACTTTTTATAGCATATCCCTTGGGTATCCATAAATTCCTTCCCCCATCGTAGTAGTATCCTTGTGGTTTATTCATTGTCCACTTTTTATAGCATCTTCATTGGGTATCCATGCACTTCTTCCCCTATTGTTGTCGTTTTGGCTTTGATTTAGACAGGTATGGGCTTTTGGTTATGTAATGATGATCCCAAGAAGGCCTTACATGAGAAGCAAGACCGGTTCATGATTGGGAAAAAACTAATCACATTTATATACACAAAGGCAACCAATCCTTAGAGATACACTTGAAGATAGGGAAGACTTATCGCATGGGTCAAAGAATTCTTACCAATGAGTCTCACACAATTTTCCAAACTGCTTTGGTCAAATGTTACAAGTTGTTGGATAGTGAAGATGAGAATGAGGATGGTCATTTCAAGAGTGAGAGGGAATGAGTGAGAGAGCGTTCGGAGTGGAGGGGCAACGATTTGTAATGAACATAAAGACACCTATAATATTTTTTCATGAATATATCATCATTGGATAGTCTAACCACAACCATAATTTTTATAAGAAAAAAAAGCTCGACCGTAAGCAAGAAACCTCAAATGGTGAATCTTAACTTCTATTGAAGAAAACATCTGGGGACGACAACAAGAAACCTTAAACTAAGAAACCCGCAACAATGCGTTTTTTGTAAGATTCCTCCCCAGGCCCTCAAGATGTCCAGTTTCTCCCCCCTGTAATCAATTCCCTTTTTAGAATAATAATAGATCTTGTTTCTATCTGTTTTGGCATAGAGAGAGAAAATGTTCTAGAGAGAGATAATTCAGTTTCTAGATATCTTTGGATGGAAAAATATCCCTTCTTATTAAAATGATTTCCCCTAAAACAGAAATTCAAAAAGAACTTTCCAGTGTGCAATTGGAATAAATTAAAAATACGTAAAAAGGACCTTAGCCTGAGGGTCCAGATTTTTTGAAAATTTTGGATTAAGGTTCCTATGGACCAATAAGATTAATCCAAATGTAGTGAGGAGATAAATTGAAGAATAAAAAAAAAAAGCCCAAAAATGAGTAAATACTCACATAAGATGAAGAGTTGACTAAGGACAAGGTTTATTAGTTAAAAAAGACGAGATATTTAAAGGAAATGATGCATTTTTAACACCTCAGTGTGGGGAGTTCCCCTCATGAAGGAGGCACCTATTTCACATGTGTGGATGAGTTTTAAACTCACAAATAATGAGATATTTTCATCTCTCCTCTCTCCTGTTTCAGCTAGATCCAGAAAGTGAGCTAAACTGACCCAAAAATGGTCAAAAATTGACCAAACTGATCTAGAAAATTCTAGAATCACTTTGCTTGGTTAGAGGCTCATTTTTTCCTATAAATAGAAGCCTCCCTCTTTGTAAAAGGTTAATAGTGTTTATGCACTATTACTCTACTCCTCCCCAGAGGAGTCAAATACATTGAATTCACTTGATAATTCAATTGTTTTTGACTAAATCCTTTCCAAAAGAATTGGTGGCCACTCTTGTTGCAAACAAGAGTAGAACCCTCAATCCCTCAAGCCAAAGGAAAGCTTACAAGTTCCATGTAATCTTAATTCTTACTTATTTGTGAATTTTAAATATATGGTTTTCTTAAAATTTATGCTTTGTAAATGTTTGAATTCAAATCTGATGCTATGCCTTGATGGAAAGGCCACCCCCTTCTCTTCTTTACGATTCATCCCTTCTTAATCCTAGAAAGTTTAATTAAATGATTGATTAAACTATTTTCATTGTTTACTCTCTTGATTTTTGGAAAATGGAGTAGATTAGAGATATTAGAATTCAAATTGGGATAATTCAAGTCATAAATTGAATGTTAAAATTGAGAAATGGTCAGCCATACAAAGGAGGTTACGATAAAATTTTCTTAAATTTTGTGGAACTAAAGTTTATCATTAGGTTATTCTAAAAGAGTAATTCCTTCCGTTTGTGCATTCTAAAAGATTTATTTTTATTTCAAAAGTGTTATTCTCATTAATTTTGATTTTATGCATAGAAAGATGCATCAAAAGAGTTATTCTCATTAATCTTGATTTTATGCATAAAAAGATGCATAAAGGAATTTATTTTTAATTCAAAAGTGTTATTCTCATTAATTTTGATTTTATGCATAGAAAGATGCATAAAGGAATTTATTTTTAATTCAAAAGAGTTATTCTCATTATTTTGATTTTATGCATAGAAAGATGCATAAAGGAATTTATTTTTATTTCAAAAGAGTTATTCTCATTAATTTTGATTTTATGCATAGAAAGATGCATAAAGGAATTTATTTTTAATTCAAAAGTGTTATTCTCATTAATTTTGATTTTATGCATAGAAAGATGCATAAAGGAATTTTTTTTTCCAAAAGAGTTATTCTCATTAATTTTGATTTTATGCATAGAAGGATGCATAAAGGATTTTTTTTTCAAAAGTGTTATTCTCATTAATTTTGATTTTATGCATAGAAAGATGCATAAAGGAACTTATTTTTATTTCAAAAGAGTTATTCTCATTAATTTTGATTTTATGCATAGAAAGATGTATAAAGAAATTTATTTTTAATTCAAAAGTGTTATTCTCATTAATTTTGAAAGATGCATAAAGGATTTATTATTAAAAGAAAGAAATTTCTATTGTTTTATATTCATCGGGATTGTAAAAAGTTAGGAGATCTATCGAGATTGAAATATTCAGATAATGATAAATTTATTCCTCATTGGAATTCGTAATTAATTTAGAAATCAATTAAGTGAATTTTCAAAGAAAGAAATTTGGTAAAATAGTAACTGGATTATCAAGCCATTCCGAGGAATCTAGTTCAGGAAAAATCTTATCAGACTCAAACCTTGAATCAGACTATGACCAAGACCAAACTCTTTTAAGGAAAGAAGGTGTGACCAATTAAGAAAAATACTCTTAACACCCCCGCCAAATCTGAAACTAAGTTGAGACCATTCGAAATGATATGTGGATGTATGTGAAAGAAAATATGTGGATGTGAATGTGATGGATATGAATTGAATGTGATGTGATGGATGTGAATGGATGGAGGTGATGTGATGTAAAATGGATAGATGTGAATGGATAGATGTGAATGAATGAGATGTGATGTAATGTCATGTGAATTAGGATGTGAATGAATGATATGGGATGTGAATGGATGTGATGTCATGTGAATCGTGATGTGAATGATATGGGATGTGAATAAATGATATGGGATGTGAATGGATGTGATGTCATGTGAATCGGGATGTGAATGAATGATATGGGATGTGAATAGATGTGAATGAATGATATGGGATGTGAATGGATGTGATGTCATGTGAATTGAGATGTGAATGAATGATAAGGGATGTGAATAGATGTGATGTCATGTAAATTCAGGATGTGAATGAATGTGATGTGATGTGATGCGAATCCGATAAATATGAATGGATGAGATGTGAATGAATGTGATGTGATGTGATGCGAATCGGGTAAATATGAATGGATGAGATGTGAATGAATGTGATGTGCTGAGATGTGGATATGGGTAAATGCGAGTGGATGAGATGTGGATATGGGTAAATGCCAGCTGATAAGATCTGATGAGGATAATTGAGTGGATGAGATCTGATGAGGATAATTGAGTGGATGAGATCTTATATGGATAAATGCGAGTGGATGAGATCTGATATGGATAAATGCGAGTGGATGAGATCTGATATGGGTAAATGCGAGTGGATGAGATGTGGATATGGGTAAATGCGAGTGGATGATGCGAGTGGATAAGATGTGGATATGGGTAAATGCGAGTGGATGAGATGTGGATATGGGTAAATGCGAGTGGATATGGGTAAATGCGAGTGGATGAGATCTGATGAGGATATGGGTAAATGCGAGTGGATGAGATCTGATGAGGATATGGGTAAATACGAGTGAATGAGATCTGATGAGGATAATTGAGGAAAGAAGTGATGAGATGGAAAATGATGCGATTGAATTAGAATGGGAATTTATATGAAATGAATGTGGATTAAGTAATGTTGATTAATGTGGAAAGACGAGAGTTCGTTAATAGAAACTGTATTTATGGCCTGTTTTTAAATGACTGTTTTATGTGAAGAATGCTGGGGAAGCGTTTTGACTGTCTTGTGATTAAGGTCGTTGGAGACCTAGCTGATAAAGTTGCAACAACTGTCGGAGAGTCAATGGAGGACGTCTTACGTAGCAAGGTCTCGATCGAGGTCTTGACCAGCCTCGATTAGTCTTGACCAGCCTCGGTTGGCCTTGACCAACCTCGGTTGGATTTAAATGGTGAGCTTTCGGTATGGTGGACGAGGGACCAAGGAAGCGGGCTATGAGTGAAGCGCTAGGTCACTTGCGAGAAGGATCCTAGAGGGTGCTGACCATATGGTGCTCGGGCTTTGGGTTGCCGATGATACCCACACGTGCGTCGCCGTCGTGGAAGATATTGGAACAAGGAGTAAGAGTTGGTTTCTGAATTCGGACCTGGATAACCTTGTTGGTTCTCAACGAATGAGTCCATGGCTCTTTTTTATGGATCCATTGGTTGATCTTGTAGATCTTCAACGGAGATTTCATTTTGATATGTGAATATATTGCCAGTCACTAATGAGCTAGGAACTATCGAAAAGGCCACTGAGTGGTCTCAGGGAGCGTTCTGGTTGCCAATGATGCCATAGATACACCGATGAAGGAATGATTGGAAATAAGGATTCAATCACGGAGATTTTGAGGATTATGATCAGTGAGACAATGGTTTCATTAAATGATTGTTTTTAAAGATAGATGATGCTGAGAAAAAGGCAATTTCATATTGGGTGTGTAAGTGGTGTGACTAGTTTGAAGTTTGCATGAATATCCGACTATAGGGGGCCTGGGAACTCTTTTTCCTGGTACCCGGAACAAAACCTAACCCAATTCTTAATTGGATCTCATCACTACAACGGTTGGGCGGTTAGCGAACCCACGGGATTGGATGTGGTTAGGTTGGACTGATGGATCCCTAAAATGAGACTCAATTCTGTTGTGGTACGATAGATGAAGTAAATCCCAGATAAAAATTGCTCTACAGAAAAGAATCAATGACTATGCCTCTCAATGAGGAAAAAAGCGTTGGTCTCTATGATCCAAGTGCAATCTTTTCCTTGATTTGACTATGATACTACGGGTTCGGTCAGATAATTTCAGTTAGTTAAGGCTTTTGACTACATTAGAAAAAAATTTATCTTGGAGGAATCGCCCGTACTTTCCGGGCAAGGGAAGTTTTCCCGAGTTCGGTTTTGGAAGAACCGATGGATTAGTATCTTGTTTGGATATCCGAGGGCGAGGCCCCGAGTAGTGTGGGACCCTACCTTGCGCGGTGCAAGAAGTGCTACTTCCGCTGCTAGCATCCCTAAATTCGTTGCGTGGTGGGGACAGGGATCTCACAGCTGGTATCAGAGCCGATTTGGCTAAAGTGGATCAACCGAGAAGCCAAAAATGTCATAAATTTATGAAGTAGCAGTAAAAGGTTGGAATTGTGTGATGAAACTCATACAAATTGATATTCAGAATGAAATTCTTAAATTGATAATTGGGTCTTCAGATGGAAGTACTGCAATTGTATGGAATCCCTGACTTGCTTGAGGCCTAGACATGATGGTATTTACCCTATAGTTCCAAGGACCGTGACTACCCGTATATACTAAGGGTATAACTGCAGCTCTTTACTGGTAGTATATACGAGTAAATCTAAGATCTTGAAATTATAAGCTAAAATGCTATCCAGATGATGAATTTGAATGTGGTTGATATGATTTTAAAGTTCTGGTTGAGAACTGATGAGTTGAATTGGATTCTGATTGAAAAATGATGATTCCTGAATTTTTGGTTGAAAAGCGATAAACTGAGCAAAACCACGATGAGGATGAATAGGACGAGTCTCTGTGTTGATGTTTGTAATTGGAACGACGTTAATGACTTCAGCAAATCACTATGAGATAAGTGGATTTAGCTGAGAGATTGCTACTATTGACTCTTGACCCAGTGGATCAAGTTAAGGGATGACAAATTAAAAATCTATAAAATTGAAATCCCCCATGGAGGGCTGTTCAAATGGAAATTTCGATCTAATAGACCATTATTGTGTTAAAGATATGAATGATATGTTCTGAATGAATTGTTATCTGATAATGCGAGTATCTTTATCCCATGATTCTGTGGGGCGCCGACCTACCTAAAGAACCCCAGAATCAGATGAATCAAAAATCGGATTTGAATCATAAATAAAGGGACTTAACAAGATTTTTCGTATTGATAGGAACATGGATCGAGGTCATCATAGTGGAAATGATAACCCCCAACTCGATGAGGAAGAGCTCGACTTGGATGTTCGTAAAACTCTTCATAGTTCGCATCTTGGACCTTTCAAGGGTGAAGAGGAAAACTTGGGCGAGGCTGTGGAGAAGTGGATCGAAGTACTTTGATGTCACCGGGTACAATGAGAAGAGCAAAATGGCTCTTGCAAAGCTGAAGATAGTAGAAACAGCCAAAGTGGGACGGAGAAACCACTACGAGACAATCCGTTTGGATCGGAATACCCAGACATGGAATGATCTCAAAATTTACCTAAGGATGAGGTTCTGTCCTCTCAGCTTTTTGGAAACAAAGATGAACGAATTCTTAGAGTTAACCCAGGGGAGCAGAACTATTGAAGTATATCACCAAGCGTTCGCTCTCCTCCTCAAATACTCGCCACCGCTGAATGAAGAATAGCTGATGGCCAAGTTCATTCGGGGACTGAACGAACCTTTGAATATTTTGGTGAAGAACGCCAAGCCAGTTTCCATGGACGAAGCAGTGCGGATGGCGAAGGATTTCTCCAAGGCCTTCGATGTCAAGGTCCCACCAAAGCCCGCACCATCACCTTTCAAAAGGTTTTTAGTTCTCGAAGGTGATTCCAGCCTTCCACCGCTTAAGAGATATCAGGGTCAAGTCCAAGATATGGGAAGTTCCAGAATGGAAGAAATGTCCTTTTCTCGAAACTCAATCCCCTGGAATTCAACTTCAGAAGTTCCACCCTTGAACAAGGGAGTGAAATGCTATAATTGTCAAGGATTTGGACATCGGAGTATGGATTGTCCAATTCCATTTGGATCAAGGTTTTCAGGGAGGAAAATCAGGGATCAAGATTCCAGACTCTAGCTCCTTCCTTCCAGAGTAATCAGGTTTCTATCCGCCAAAATCAGGGAAATCCCAGAGGTAGACCCTCTAAACCAACCCGCAATTTCAATCCAAAGTAATGCAAGACCTTTGCCTTAGAATAGGGGAGAGTTGTTTCCAAATCGACTGTCCACTTCCAAGGCAGTAACGTTGGAAGTGATTGAATAAGAAGAAGAAGATGAAAGAGATCATACTCCACCTGCGAGATGAGGACATCTCGCATTTTTTAAAGTGGGGTGTAGGATGTAAGATTCCTCCCCCAATCCCTCAAGATGTCCAGTTTCTCCCCCTGTAAATCAATTCCCTTTTCAAAATAATAACAGATCTTGTTTCTAGCTGTTTTGGCCTAGAGAGAGAAAATTTTCTAGAGAGAGATAATTCAGTTTCTAGATATCTTTGGATGGAAAAATATCCCTTCTTATTATTAAAATGATTTCCCGTGAAACAGAAATTCAAAAAGAACTTTCCAGTGTGCAATTGGAATAAATTGAAAATAGGTAAAAGGACCTTAGCCTAAGGGTCCAGATTTTCTGAAAGTTTTGGATTAAGGTTCCTATGGACCAATAAGATTAATCCAAATGTAGGGAGGAGATAAATTAAAGAATAAAAGAAAATCCCCCAAAAATGAATAAATACTCACATAAGATGAAGAGTTGACTAAGGACAAGGTTTATTAGTTAAAAAAGAAGAGATATTTAGAGGAAATGATGCTCATCTCTTCTCTCTCCTCTCTCCTGTTTCAACTAGATCCAAAAAGTAAGCTAAACTAACCCCAAAATGGTCAAAAATTGACCAAATTGATCTGGAAAATTTTAGAATCAATTTGCTTGGTTAGAGGCTCATTTTTTCCTATAAAGAGAAGCCTCCCCCTTTGTAAAAGGTTAATAGTGTTTATGCACTGTTACTCTACTCCTCCCTAGAGTCAAATACATTGAATTCACTTGATAATTCAATTGTTTTTGACTAAATCCTCTCCAAAAGAACTGGTGGCCACTCTTGTTGCAAATAAGAGTAGAACCCTCAATCCCTTAAGCTAAAGGAAAGCTTAGAAGTTCCATGTAAGCTTATTTCTTACTTATTGTGAATTTTAAATCTATGGTTTTCTTAAAATTTATGCTTTGTAAATGTTTGAATTAAAATCTAATACTATGCCTTGATGGAAAGGCCACCCCCTTTTCTTCTTTACGATTCAGCCCTTCTTAATCCTAGAAAGTTTAATTAAATGATTGATTAAACTATTTTCATTGTTTATTCTCTTGATTTTTAGAAAATGGAGTAGATTAGAGATATTAGAATTTAAATTGGGATAATTCAAGTCATAAATTGAATGTTAAAATTGAGAAATGGTTAGCCATACAAAGGAGGTTACGGTAAAATTTTCTTAAATTTTGTGAAATTAAAGTTTATCATTAGGTTATTCTAAAAGAGTAATTCCTTTCGTTTGTGCATTCTAAAAGATTTATTTTTATTTCAAAAGTGTTATTCTCATTAATTTTGATTTTATACATAGAAAGATGCATAAAGGAATTTATTTTTAATTCAAAAGAGTTATTCTCATTAATTTTGATTTTATGCATAGAAAGATGCATAAAGGAATTTATTTTTATTTCAAAAGTGTCATTCTCATTAATTTTGATTTTATGCATAGAAAGATGCATAAAAGAATTTATTTTTATTTCAAAAGAGTTATTCTCATTAATTTTGATTTTATGCATAGAAAGATGCATAAAGGAATTTATTTTTAATTCAAAAGTGTTATTCTCATTATTTTTAATTTTATCCTTAAAAAGATGCATAAAGAACTTTATTTTTATTTCAAAAGAGTTATTCTCATTAATTTTGATTTTATGCATAGAAAGATGCATAAAGGAATTTATTTTTAATTCAAATGAGTTATTCTCATTAATTTTGATTTTATGCATAGTAAGATGCATAAAGGAATTTATTTTTAATTCAAAAGAGTTATTCTAATTAATTTTGATTTTATGCATAGAAAGATACATAAAGGAATTTATTTTTAATTCAAAAGTAATATTCTCATTAATTTTGATTTTATGCATAGAAAGATGCATAAAGGAATTTATTTTTATTTCAAAAGAGTTGTTCTCATTAATTTTGATTTTATGCATAGAAAGATGAATAAAGGAATTTATTTTTAATTCAAAAGTGTTATTCTCATTAATTTTGAGTTTATGCATAAAAAGATGCATAAAGGATTCATTTTTAAAAGAAAGAAATTTCTATCATTTTATATTCACGGAGATTGTAAAAAGAAAATTCAGGAGATCCATCGAGATTGGAATATTCAAATAAATGATAAATTTATTCCTCATTGGAATTCGTAATTAATTTAGAAATCAGTTAAGTGAATTTTCAAAGAAAGAAATTCGATAAAATAGTAGCTGGATTATCAAGCCATTCCGAGGAAGCCAGTTCAGGAAAAATCTATCTAACTCAAACCTTGAATCAGACTATGACCCAAGAGCAAACTCTTTTAAGGAAAGAAGGTGTGACCAATTTAGAAAAATACTCTCAAAACCCGCGCCAAATCTGAAACTAAGTTGAGACCCTTCGAAATGATATGTGGATGTATGTGAAAGAATATATGTGGATGTGAATGTGATGGATGTGAATGGATGGAGGTGATGTGATGTAAAATGGATAGATGTGAATGAATGAGATGTGATGTAATGTCATGTGAATCGGGATGTGATTGAATGATATGGGATGTGAATGGATGTGATGTCATGTGAATCGGGATATGAATGAATGATATGGGATGTGAATGAATGTGATGTCATGTGAATCCGGATGTGAATGAATGATATGGGATGTGAATGGATGTGTTTCATGTGAATCGGGATGTGAATGAATGATATGGGATGTGAATGGATGTGATGTCATGTGAATCGCGATGTGAATGAATGATCAGGGATGTGAATAGATGTGATGTCATGTGAATTCGGGATGTGAATGAATGTGATGTGATATGATGCGAATCCGCTAAATATGAATGGATGAGATGTGAATGAATGTGATGTGATGAGATATGGATATGGGTAAATGCGAGTGGATGAGATCTGATGAGGATAATTGAGGAAAGAAGTGATGAGATGAAAAATGATGCGATTGAATGAGAATGGGAATTTATATGAAATGAATGTGGATTAAGTAATGTTGATTAATGTGGAAAGATGAGAGTTCGTTATAGAAACTGTATTTATGGCCTGTTTTTAAATGACTGTTTTATGTCAAGAATGCTGGGGAAGCGTTTTGACCGTCTTGCGATTAAGGTCATGGAGACCTAGCTAGTAAAGTTGCAATAGCTATCGGACGTCTCGCGTAGCAAGGTCGGCCGAGGTCTTGACCAGCCTCGGTTCGATTTAAATGGTGAGCTTCCGGTATGGTGGATGAGAGACCAAGGAAGCGGCCTATGAGTGAAGCGCTAGGTCACCTGCGAAGGATCCTAGAGGATGCTGACCATACGGTGCTCGGGCTCTGGGTCACTGACGACACCCACACGTGCATCGTGGAAGATATTGGAACAAGGAGTAAGAGTTGTTTTCTGAATTCGGAACTGGATCTGGTTGATTGACCTTTCTGGTCCTCAACGAATGAGTCCATGGCTCTTTTATATGGATCCATTGGTTGATCTTGCTGATCTTCAATGGAGATTTCATTTTGATATGTGAATATATTTTCGGTTACTATGAGCTAGGAACTATTGAAAAGGCCCCTGAGTGGTCAGGTGGTGAGCGTTCTGGTTGCCAATGATGCCATAGATACACCTATGAAGGAATGATTGGAAATAAGGATTCAAGCGGAGATTTTGAGGATTATGATCAGTGAGACAATGGTTTCATTAAATGATTGTTTTTAAAGATAGATGATGCTGAGAAAAAGGCAATTTCATATTGGGAAGTGGTGTGACTAGTTTTATGTTTGCCAAAGCGGAGATTTTGAGGGTTATGATCAGTGAGAAAATGGTTTCATTAAATGATTGTTTTTAAAGATAGATGATGCTGAGAAAAAGGCAATTTCATATTGGGTGTGTAAGTGGTGTGACTATTTTTATGTTTGCATGAATATCTGGCTAGGGAGCCTGGGAACTCTTTTCCTTGGAACCCGAGACAAAACCTAACCAAATTCTTAATTGGATCCCATCACTACAGTGGTTGGGCTATTGGCTAGCCCACGGGATTGGATGGGGTAGGCTGGACTGATGGATCCCTAAAATGAGACTCAATTATGTTATGGTACGATAGATGATTCAGTAAATCCCGGATAAAAACTGTTCTATGGAAAAGAATCAATGGCCAATGAGGAAAAAAACGTTGGTCTCTATGATCCAAGTGCAATCTTTTTCTTGATTTGACTATGATACTATCGGTTTGGTCAATCAGTTCAGTTAGTTAAGGCTTTTGACTAGGTTAGAGAAAAATTTATCCTAGAGGAATCACCCTTGCTTTTCGGGCAAGGGAAGTTTTTTCGGGCTCGATTTCGGAAGAACCGATGGATTAGTCTCTTGTTTGGATATCTGAGGGTGAGGCCTCGAGTGTGGGACCCTACCCCACGCAAGAAGTGCTACTTCCACTGCTAGCACGCCTGAATTCGTTGCGCGGTGGGGACAGGGATCTCACAGCTGGTATCAGAGCCGATTTGGCTAAAGTGGATTAACTGAGAAGCCAAAAATGTCATAAATTTATGAAGTAGCAGTAAAAGGTTGGAGTTGTGTGATGAAACTCATACAAATTGATATTCAGAATGAAATTCTTAAATTGATAATTAGGTCTTCAGATTGACTTGCTTGAGGCCTAGACATTATGGTATTTACCTTATAGTTCCAAGGACCATGACTACCCGTATATACCGAGGGTATAACTGCAGCTCTTTACTGGCAGTATATACGAGTAAATCTAAGGTCTTGAAATTATAAGCTAAAATGCTATCCAGATGATGAATTTGAATGTGATTGATATGATTTTAAAATTCTGGATGAGAACTGATGAGTTGAATTGGATTCTGATTGAAAAATGATGATTCCTGAATTTTTGGTTGAAAAGCGATAAACTGAGCAAAACCATGATGAGGATGAATGGGACGATCCCGGTGTTGATGTTCGTAATTGGAACGACGTTATAATGACTTCAGCAAATCACTATGAGATAAGTGGATTATGCACTATTGTTAACTCTTGATCCAGTGGATCAAGTTAAGGGATGACAAATTAAAAATCTATAAAATTGAAATCCCCCATGGAGGGCTGTTTAGATGGAAATTTTGGTGTAATAAACCATTATTGTGTTAAAGATATAAACGATATGTTCTGAATGAATTGTTATCTAATAATGCGAGTATCTTTATCCAACGATTCTATGGGGAGCCGACCTATCTAAAGAACCCCAGAATCAGATGAATCAAAAATCGGTTTGAATCATAAATAGAGGGACTTAACAAGATTTTCCGTATTGATAGGAACATGGATCGAGGTCATCGTGGTAGAAACGATAACCCCTAACTCGATGTGAGGAAGAGCTCAACTTGGACGTTCGTAAAACTCTTCATAGTTCGCAGCCTGGACCTTTCAAGGGGGGGTGAAGGGGAAAACTTGGGCGAGGCTGTGCAGAAGTGGATCGAAGTAATGGAAGAGTACTTTGATGTCACCGGGTACAATGAGAAGAGAAAAATGGCTCTTGCAAGGCTGAAGATAGTAGAAACAGCCAAACTGGCATGGAGAAACCACTGCGAGACAAACCGTCTGGATCGGAACACCCAGACATGGAATGATCTCAAAATTTACCTAAGGACGAGGTGCTATCCTCCCGGATTTTTAGAAACAAAGATGAACAAATTCTTAGAGTTCACCGAGGGGAGCAGAACTATTGAAGTATATCACCAAGCGTTCGCTCTCCTCCTCAAATACTCACCACCGCTGAATGAAGAATAGCTGATGGCCAGGTTCATTTGGGGACTGAATGAACCTTTGAATATTTTGGTGAAGAATGCCAAGCCAGTTTCCATGGCCGAAGCAGTGAGGATGGCAAAGGATTTCTCCAAGGACTTCAATGTCAAGGTCCCACCAAAGCCAGCACCATCACCTTTCAAAAGGTTTTTAGTTCCAGAAGGTGATTCTAGTCTTCCACCGCCTAAGAGATATCAGGGTCAACAAGCCCAGGATATGGGAAGTTCCAGAATGGAAGAAATGTCCTTTTCCTGAAACTCAATCCCTTGGAATTCAACTTCAAAAGTTCCACCCTTGAAAAAGGGAGTGAAATGCTATAACTATCAAGGATTTGGACATCGTAGTATGGATTGTCCAACTCCATTTGGATCAAGGTTTTTAGGGCAGGGAAATCAGGGATTAAGATTCTAGACTCCAGCTCCTTCCTTTCTAGAGTAATCAGGTTTCTATCCACCAAAATTAGGGAAATCCCAGAGGTAGACCCTCTAACCAACCCACAGTTTCAATCCAAAGTAATGCAAGACCTCTACCTCAAAATAGGGGAAGTCAAAGAGAGTTGTTCCCAAATCGACCGTCCACTTCTAAGGCAGTAACGCTCGAAGTGATTGAAGAAGAAGAAGAAGATGAAAGAGATCATACTCCACCTGCTTCTGCTGCGAGATGAGGACATCTCGTGTTTTTTAAAGTAGGGTAGGATGTAAGATTCCTCCCCCAGCCCCTCAAGATGTCCAGTTTCTCCCCCTGTAATCAATTCCCTTTTCAAAATAATAACAGATCTTGTTTCTATCTGTTTTGGCCTAGAGAGAGAAAATATTCTAGAGAGAGATAATTCAGTTTCTAGATATCTTTGGATGGAAAAATATATCTTCTTATTAAAATGATTTTCCCTGAAATAGAAATTGAAAAAGAACTTTCCAGTGTGCAATTGGAATAAATTAAAAATAGGTAAAAAGGACCTTAGCTTGAGGGTCTAAATTTTGTGAAAATTTTGGATTAAGGTTCCTATGGACCAATAAGATTAATCCAAATGTAGGGAGGAGGAGATAAATTGAAGAATAAAAGAAAATCCTCCAAAAATGAGTAAATACTCACGTAAGATAAAGAGTTGACTAAGGACAAGGTTTAAATTTAGTTAAGATGAAGAGTTGACTAAGGACATAGTCTAAATTTAGTTAAGATGAAGAGTTGACTAAGGACAAGGTTTAAATTTAGTTAAAAAAGAGGAAATGATGCATTTTTGACACCTCAGTGTGGGGAATTCCCCTCATGAAGGAGGCACCTATTTCACATGTGTGGATGAGTTTTAAACTCACAAATAATGAGATATTTTCATCTCTCCACTCTCTTGTTTCAACTAGATCCAAAAAGTGAGCTAAACTGACCCCAAAGTGATCAAAAATTGACCATACTGATCTGAAAATTCTAGAATCAGTTTGCTTGGTTTGAGGCTTATTTTTTCCTATAAAAAGAAGCCTCCCCCTTTGTAAAAGGTCAATAGTGTTTATGCACTGTTACTCTACTCCTCCCAAGAGTCAAATACATTGAATTCACTTGATAATTCAATTGTTTTTGACTAAATCCTCTCCAAAAGAACTGGTGGCCACTCTTGTTGCAAACAAGAGTAGAACTCTCAATCCCTCAAGCCAAAGGAAAGCTTACAAGTTCCATGTAAGCTTAATTCTTACTTATTGTGAATTTTAAATCTATGGTTTTCTTAAAATTTATGCTTTGTAAATATTTGAATTAAAATCTGATGCTATGCCTTGATGAAAAGGCCACCCCCTTCTCTTCTTTACAATTCAGCCCTTCTTAATCCTAGAAAGTTTAATTGAATGATTGATTAAACTCTTTTCATTATTTACTCTCTTGACTTTTGGAAAATGGAGTAGATCAGAGATATTAGAATTCAAATTAGATTAATTCAAGTCATAAATGAATGTTAAAATTACGAAATGGTCAGCCATAGAAAGGAGGTTATGTTAAAATTTTCTTAAATTTTGTGGAACTAAAGTTTATCATTAGGTTATTCTAAAAGAGTAATTTCTTCCGTTTGTGCATTCTAAAAGTTTTTTATTTATTTCAAAGGTGTTATTCTCATTAATTTTGATTTTATGCGTAGAAAGATGCATAAAGGAATTTATTTTTATTTCAAAAGAGTTATTCTTATAATTTTGATTTTATGCATAGAAATATGCATAAAGGAAGTTATTTCTAATTCAAAAGTGTTATTCTCATTAATTTTGATTTTATGCATAGAAAGATGCATAAAGAAATTTATTTCTATTTCAAAAGTGTTATTCTCATTAATTTTGATTTTATGCATAGAAAGATGCATAAAGGAATTTATTTCTAATTCAAAAGTGTTACTCTCATTATTTTTGATTTTATGCATAGAAAGATGCATAAAGGAATTTATTTCTAATTCAAAAGTGTTACTCTCATTATTTTTGATTTTATGCATAGAAAGATGCATAAAGGAATTTATTTCTAATTCAAAAGTGTTACTCTCATTATTTTTGATTTTATGCATAGAAAGATGCATAAAGGAATTTATTTCTAATTCAAAAGTGTTACTCTCATTATTTTTGATTTTATGCATAGAAAGATGCATAAAGGAATGTATTTCTAATTCAAAAGTGTTACTCTCATTATTTTTGATGTTATGCATAGAAAGATGCATAAAGGAATTTATTTCTAATTCACAAGTGTTACTCTCATTATTTTTGATTTTATGCATAGAAAGATGCATAAAAGAATTTATTTCTAATTCAAAAGTGTTATTCTCATTAATTTTGATTTTATGCATAGAAACATGCATAAAGGAATTTATTTCTATTTCAAAAGAGTTATTCTCATTAATTTTGATTTTATGCATAGAAAGATGCATAAAGGAATTTATTTCTAATTCAAATGTGTTATTCTCATTAATTTTGATTTTATGCATAGAAAGATGTATAAAGGAATTTATTTTTATTTCAAAAGAGTTATTCTCATTAATTTTGATTTTATGCATAGAAAGATGCATAAAGGAATTTATTTTTAATTGAAAAGTGTTATTCTCATTAATTTTGATTTTATGCATAAAAAGATGCATAAAGGATTTATTATTAAAAGAAAGAAATTTCTATCGTTTTATATTCACCGGGATTGTAAAATGAAAATTCAGAAGGAGATCTATCGAGATTGAAATATTTAGATAAATAATAAATTTATTCCTCATTGGAATTCGTAATTAGTTTAGAAATCAGTTAAGTGAATTTTCAAAGAAAGAAATTCGGTAAAATAGTAACTGGATTATCAAGCCTTTCCGAGGAAGCTAATTCAGTAAAAATCTTATCAGACTGGAGCCTTGAATCAGACTATGACCAAGACCAAACTCTTTTAAGGAAAGGTGTGACCAATTTAGAAAGATACTCTCGAAATCCCCCCCAAATCCGAAACTAAGTTGAGACCCTTCGAAATGGATGGAGGTGATGTGATGTAAAATGGATAGATGTGAATGAATGAGATGTGATGGATGTGAATGGATGGAGGTGATGTGATGTAAAATGGATAGATGTGAATGAATGAGATGTGATGTAATGTCATGTGAATCGGGATGTGAATGAATGATATGGGATGTGAATGGATGTGATGTCATGTGAATCAGGATGTGAATGAATGATATAGGATGTGAATGGATGTGATGTCATGTGAATCGAGATGTGAATGAATGATATGAGATGTGAATAGATGTGATGTCATGTGAATCGAGATGTGAATGAATGATATGGGATGTGAATGGATGTGATGTCATGTGAATCGGGATGTGATTGGATGTGATGTCATGTGAATAGAGATGTGAATGAATGATAAGAAATGTGAATGGATGTGATGTCATGTGAATTCGGGATATGAATGAATGTGATGTGATGTGAATGAATGATATGGGATGTGAATGGATGTGATGTCATGTGAATCGGGATGTGATTGGATGTGATGTCATGTGAATAGAGATGTGAATGAATGATAAGAAATGTGATGGATGTGAATGGATGGAGGTGATGTGATGTAAAATGGATAGATGTGAATGAATGAGATGTGATGTAATGTCATGTGAATCGGGATGTGAATGAATGATATGGGATGTGAATGGATGTGATGTCATGTGAATCAGGATGTGAATGAGTGATATAGGATGTGAATGGATGTGATGTCATGTGAATCGGGATGTGAATGAATGATATGAGATGTGAATAGATGTGATGTCATGTGAATCGAGATGTGAATGAATGATTGGGATGTGAATGGATGTGATGTCATGTGAATCGGGATGTGATTGGATGTGATGTCATGTGAATGAATGATAAGAAATGTGAATGGATGTGATGTCATGTGAATTCGGGATATGAATGAATGTGATGTGATGTGATGCGAATCGGGTAAATATGAATGGATGCGAATCGAGTAAATATGAATGGATGAGATGTGAATGAATGTGATGTAATGAGATGTGGATATGGGTAAGTGGGAGTGGATGAGATTTGATGAGGATAATTGAGGAAAGAAGTGATGAGATGGAAAATGATGCGATTGAATGAGAATGGGAATTTGATGCGAGTGAATGAGAATGGAATTTTGATACGATTGAATGAAAATGGAATTTGATGCGATTGAATGAGAATGGGAATTTGATGCGATTGAATGAGAATGGGAATTTGATGCGATTGAATGAGAACGGGAATTTGATGCGATTGAATGAGAATGGAAAATGATGCGATTGAATGAGAATGGGAATTTATATGAAATGAATGTGGATTAAGTAATGTTGATTAATGTGGAAAGACAAGAGTTCGTTATAGAAACTGTATTTATGGCCTGTTTTAAAATGACTATTTTATGTCAAGAATGCTGGGGAAGCGTTTTGACCGTCTTGTGATTAAGGTCGTGGAGACCTAGCTGATAAAGTTGCAACAGCTGTTGTTAGAGAGTCAACGGAGGATGTCTCGTGTAGCAAGGTTGGCCGAGGTCGATTTAAATGGTGAGCTTCCGGTACGGTGGTGGATGAGGGACCAAGGAAGCGGCCTATGAGTGAAGCGCTAGGTCACCTGCGAAGGATCATAGAGGGTGTTGACCATACAGTGCTCACCGACGATACCCACACGTGCATCGTGAAAGATATTGGAACAATGAGTAAGAGTTGTTTTCTGAATTCGGGCCTGGATCTGGTTGATTGACCTTGCTGGTCCTCAACGGATGAGTCCATGGATCTTTTATATGATCCATTGGTTGATCTTACTGATCTTCAACGGAGATTCCATTTTGATATGTGGATATATTGCCGGTTATTATGAGCTAGGAACTATTGAAAAGGCCCCTGAGTGGTCAGGTGTGGTGAGCGTTCTGGTTGCTAATGATGCCATAGATACACCGATAAAGGAATGATTGGAAATAAGGATTCAACTAGAGATTTTGAGGATTATGATCAGTGAGACAATGGTTTCATTAAATGATTGTTTCTAAAGATAGATGATTGTTTCTAAAGATAGACAATGGTTTCATTAAATGATTGCTGAGAAAAAGGGAATTTCATATTGGGTGTGTAAGTGGTGTGACTAGTTTTAAGTTTGCATGAATACCCGACTAGGGGGCCTGGGAACTCTTTTCCCTCGTACCCGGGACAAAACCTAACCAAATTCTTAATTGGATCCCATCACTATAGTGGTTGGGCAGTTGGCTCACCCACGGGACTGGATGGGGCTAGGCATGACTGATGGATCCCTAAAATGAGAATCAATTCTGTTATGGTACGATAGATGATTCAGTAAATCTCGGATAAAAATTGTTCTATGGAAAAGAATCAATAGCTGTGTCTCTCAATGAGGAAAAAAGCGTTGGTCTCCTATGATCCAAGTGCAATCTTTTCCTTAATCTGACTATGATACTACGAGTTCGGTAAGATCAGTTCAGTTAGTTAAGGCTTTTGACTATGTTAGAGAAAAATTTATCATCGAGGAATCGCCCGTGCTTTCCGGGCAAGGGAAGTTTTTCCGGGCTCGATTTTGAAAGAACTGATGGACTAGTCTCTTGTTCGGATATCCGAGGGCGAGGCCCCGAGTGTGGGACCCTACCCCGGGCAAGAAGTGCTACTTCCGCTGCTAGCACTCGTGAATTTGTTGCGCAGTGGGGACAAGGATCTCACAGCTAGTATCAGAGCCGATTTGGCTAAAGTGTATCAACCGAGAAGCCAAAAATGTCATAAATTTATGAAGTAGCAGTAAAAGGTTAGAATTGTGTGATGAAACTGATACAAATTGATATTCAGAATAAAATTCTTAAATTGATAATTGGGTCTTCAGATGGAAGTACTGCAATTGTATAGAATCCCTGACTTGCTTGAGGCCTAGACATGATGGTATTTACCTTATAGTTCCAAGGACCGGGACTACCCGTATATATCGAGGGTATAACTATTGCTCTTTACTGGCAGTATATACGAGTAAATCTAAGATCTTGAAATTATAAGCTAAAATGCTATCCAGATGATGAATTCGAATATGGTTGATATGATTTTAAAATTCTGGTTGAGAATTGATGAGTTGAATTGGATTCTGATTGAAAAATGATGATTCATGAATTTTTGGTTGAAAAGCGATAAACTGAGCAAATCCACGATGAGGATGAATGGGACGAGTCCCTGTGTTGATGTTTGTAACTAGAACAATGTTAATGACTTCAACAAATCACTATGAGATAAGTGGATTGTGCTGACAGATTGCTATTGTTAACTCTTGACCCAGTGGATCAAGTTAAGGGATGACAAATTAAAAATCTATAAAATTGAAATCCCCAATGGAGGGCTGTTCAGATGGAAAATTCGGTCTAATAGACCATTATTGTGTTAAAGATATGAATGATATGTTCTGAATGAATTGTATATTGCACTTGAATGTGTCATCCTTATGTATCTCTTCTACAGTCCTCCACTGGTCTCCAAGTAAGTATCTTTATCCCATGATTCTATGGGGAGCCGACCTATCTAAAGAACCCCAGAATCAGATGAATCAAAAATTGGATTTGAATCATAAATAAAGGGACTTAACAAGATTTTTCGTATTGATAAGAACATGGATCGAGGTCATCATGGTAGAAATGATAACCCCCAACTCGATGACAAAGAGCTCAACTTGGATGTTCGTAAAACTCTTCGTAGTTTGCAGCCTGGACCTTTCAAGGGTGAAGGGAAAAACTTGGGCGAGGCTGTGGAGAAGTGGATCGAAGCGATGGAAGAGTACTTTGATGTCACCGGGTACAATGAGAAGAACAAAATGGCTCTTGCAAGGTTGAAGATAGTAGAAACAGCCAGAGAGTGGCATGGAGAAACCACTGTGAGACAAAGATGAACGAATTCTTAGAGTTAACCCAGGGGAGTAGAACTATTGAAGTATATCACCAAGCGTTCGCTCTCGTCCTCAAATACTCGCCACCCACTGAATGAAGAATAGCTGATGGGGCCAAGTTCATTCGGGGACTGAACGAACCTTTGAATATTTTGGTGAAGAATGCCAAGCCAGTTTTCCATGGCCGAAGTAGTGCGGATGGCGAAGGATTTCTCCAAGGCCTTTGATGTCAAGGTCCCACCAAAGCCAGCACCATCACCTTTCAAAAGGTTTTTAGTTCCAGAAGGTGATTCTAGCCTTCCATCGCCTAAGAGATATCGGGGTTAAAAGCCCAGGATATGGGAAGTTCCAGAATGGAAGAAATGTCCTTTTCCCGAAACTCAATCCCCTGGAAGTCAACTTCAGAAGTTCCACCCTTGAACAAGGGAGTGAAATGTTATAACTGTCAAGGATTTAGACATCGTAGTATGGATTGTCCAACTCCTTTTGGATCAAGGTTTTCAGGGCAGGGAAATCAGGGATTAAGATTCCAGACTCCAGCTCCTTCCTTCCAAAGTAATCAGGTTTCTATCTTGCCAAAATCAGGGAAATCCCAGAGGTAGACCCTCCAACCAACCCGCAGTTTCAATCCAAAGTAATGCAAGAACTCTGCATCAGAATAGGGGAAGTCAAAGAGAGTTGTTCCCAAATCGAGCGTCCACTTCCAAGGTAGTAACGCTGGAAGTGATTGAAGAAGAAGAAGAAGATAAAAGAGATCATACTCCACCTGCAAGATGAGGACATCTCGCGTTTTTTAAAGTGGGGTAGGATGTAAGATTTATCCCCCAACCCCTCAAGATGTCCAGTTTCTCCCCCTGTAATCAATTCCCTTTTCAGAATAATAACAGATCTTGTTTCTATCTGTTTTGGCCTAGAGAGAGAAAATGTTCTACAGAGAGGTAATTTAGTTTCTAGATACCTTTGGATGGAAAAATATATCTTCTTATTAAAATGATTTTTCCTAAAACAGAAATTGAAAAAGAACTTTCTAGTGTGCAATTGGAATAAATTAAGAATAGGTAAAAGCAACTTAGCATGAGGGTCCAGATTTTCTGAAAATTTTGGATTAAGGTTCCTATAGACCAATAAGATCAATCCAGGAGATAAATTGAAGAATAAAAGAAAATCCCCCAAAAATGAGTAAATACTCACATAAGATGAAGAGTTGACTAAGGACAAGGTTTATTAGTTAAAAAGAAGAGATATTTAGAGGAAATGATACATTTTTGACACCTCAGTGTGGAAAATTCCCCTCATGAAGGAGGTACCTATTTCACATGTGTGGATGAGTTTTAAACTCACAAATAATGAGATATTTTCATCTCTCCTCTCTCTTGTTTCAACTAGATCAAAAAAGTGAGCTAAAATGATCCCAAAATGGTCAAAAATTGACCAAACTGATCTGGAAAATTCTAGAATCAGTTTGCTTGGTCAGAGGCTCATTTTTTCCTATAAAGAGAAGCCTCCCCCTTTGTAAAAGGTTAATAGTGTTTATGTACTGTTACTCTTCTCCTCCCCAGAGTCTTTTACATTAAATTCACTTGATAATTCAATTGTTTTTGACTAAATCCTCTCCAAAAGAATTGGTGGCCACTCTTGTTGCAAACAAGAGTAGAACCCTCAATCCCTCAAGCCAAAGGAAAGCTTACAAGTTCCATGTAAGCTTAGTTCTTACTTATTCTGAATTTTAAATCTATGGTTTTCTTAAAATTTATGCTTTGTAAATGTTTGAATTAAAATCTGATGCTATGCCTTGATGGAAAGGCCACCCCCTTCTCTTCTTTACAATTCAGCCCTTCTTAACCCTAGAAAGTTTAATTAAATGATTGATTAAACACTTTTCATTGTTTACTCTCTTGATTTTTAGAAAATGGAGTAGATCAGAGATATTAGAATTCAAATTGGATTAATTCAAGTCATAAATTGAATGTTAAAATTAAGAACTGGTTAGCCATACAAAGAGTAATTCCTTCCGTTCATGCATTCTAAAAGATTTTCTTAAATTTTGTGGAACTAAAGTTTATCTCATTAGGTTATTCTTAAAGAGTAATTCCTTCCGTTTGTGCATTCTAAAAGATTTATTTTTATTTCAAAAGTGTTATTCTCATTAATTTTGATTTTATGCATAGAAAGATGCATAAAGGAATTTATTTTTATTTCAAAAGAGTTATTCTCATTAATTTTGATGTTTTGCATAGAAAGATGCATAAAGGAATTTATTTTTAATTCAAAAGTGTTATTCTCATTAATTTTGATTTTATGCATAGAAAGATGCATAAAGGAATTTATTTTTAATTCAAAAAAGTTATTCTCATTAATTTTGATTTTATGCATAGAAAGATGCATAGGAATTTATTTTTAATTCAAAAGTGTTATTCTCATTAATTTTGATTTATGCATAGAAAGATGCATAAAGGAGTTTATTTTTAATTCAAAAGTGTTATTCTCATTAATTTTGATTTTATGCATAGAAAGATGCATAAAGGAATTTATTTTTATTTCAAAAGAGTTATTCTCATTAATTTTGATTGTATGCATAGAAAGATGCATAAAGGAATTTATTTTTATTTCAAAAGAGTTAATCTCATTAATTTTGATTTTACGCATCGAAAGATGCATAGAGGAATTTATTTTTAATTCAAAAGTGTTATCCTCATTAATTTTGATTTTATGCATAGAAAGATGCATAAAGAAATTTATTTTTATTTTAAAAGAGTTATTCTCATTAATTTTGATTTTATGCATAGAAAGATGCATAAAGGAATTTATTTTTAATTCAAAAGTGTTACTCTCATTAATTTTGATTGTATGCATAAAGGATTTATTAATTAAAGAAAGAAATTTCCATTGTTTTATATTCATCGAGATTATAAAAAGAAAATTTAGGAGATCTATTGAGATTGAAATATTCAAATAAATGATAAATTTATTCCTCATTGGAATTCGTAATTAATTTTAGAAATCAGTTAAGTGATTTTCAAAGAAAGAAATTCGATAAAATAGTAACTGGATTATCAAGCCTTTCTGAGGAAGCTAGTTCAGGAAAAATCTTATCAGACTCGAGCCTTGAATCAGACTATGACCAAGACCAAACTTTTTTAAGGAAAGAAGGTGTTCTCAAAACCCGCGCCAAATCTGAAACTAAGTTGAGACCCTTCGAAATGATATGTGGATTTATGTGAAAGAATATATGTGGATGTGAATGTGATGGATATGAATTGAATGTGATGTGATGGATGTGAATGGATGGAGGTGATGTGATGTTAAATGGATAGATGTGAATGAATGAGATGTGATGTAATTTCATGTGAATCGAGATGTGAATGAATGATATGGGATGTCAATGGATGTGATGTCATGTGAATTGAGATGTGAATGAATGATATGGGATGTGAATGGATGTGATGTCATGTGAATCGGGATGTGAATGAATGATATGGGATGTGAATGGATGTGATGTCATGTGAATCGGGATGCGAATGAATGATATGGGATGTGAATGAATGTGATGTCATGTGAATCGGGATGTGAATGAATGATAAGGGATGTGAATGGATGTGATGTCATGTGAATTTGGAATGTGAATGAATGTGATGTGATGTGATGCGAATCGGGTAAATATGAATGGATGAGATGTGAATGAATGTGATGTGATGAGATGGGTAAATGCGAGTGGATGAGATCTGATGAGGATAATTGACGAAAGAAGTGATGAGATGGAAAATGATGCGATTGAATGAGAATGGGAATTTATATGAAATGAATGTGGATAAGCTAATGTTGATTAATGTGGAAAGACGAGAGTTCGTTATAGAAAGTGTATTTATGGCTTGTTTTTAAATGACTATTTTATGTCAAGAATGCTGGGGAAGCGTTTTGATCGTCTTGTAATTAAGGTCGTGGAGACCTAGCTGATAAAGTTGCAACAGCTGTGTCGGAGAGTCAATAGAGGATGTCTCGTGTAGCAAGGTTGGCCGAGGTCTTGACCAGCCTCGGTTCGATTTAAATGGTGATCTTCCGTAGTACGTGGATGAGGGACCAAGGAAGCGGCCTATGAGTGAAGCGCTAGGTCACCTGCGAAGGATCCTAGAGGGTGCTGACCATACGGTGCTCGAGCTTTGGGTCGTCGACGATACCCACACGTGCATGGTGGAAGATATTGGAACAAGGAGTAAGAGTTGTTTTCTGAATTTGGGCCTGGATCTGGTTGATTGACCTTGCTGTCCCTCAACGGATGAGTCCATGTCTCTTTTATATGGATCCGTTGGTTGATCTTGCTGATCTTCAATGGAGATTCCGTTTTGATATGTGAATATATTACCGGTTACTATGAGCTAGGAAGTATCGAAAAGGTCCCTGAGTGGTCAGGTGGTGAGCGTTCTTGTTGCCAATGATGCCACAGATACACCGATGAAGGAATGATTGGAAATAAGGATTCAACCGGAGATTTTGAGGATTATGATCAGTGAGACAATGGTTTCATTAAATGATTATTTTTAAAGATAGATGATGCTGAGAAAAAGGCAATTTCATATTGGGTGTGTAAGTGGTGTGACTAGTTTTAAGTTTGCATGAATATCCGGCTAGGGGGCCTGGGAACTCTTTTTCCTAGTACCCGGGACAAAACCTAACCAAATTCTTAATTGGATCCTATCACTATAGTGGTTGGGCGGTTGGCTAACCCATGGGACTGGATGGGGTTAGGCTGGACTGATGGATCCCTAAAATGAGATTCAATTATGTTATGGTACGATAGATGAAGTAAATCCCTGATAAAAATTGTTCTATGGAAAAGAATCAACGGGTGTGCCTCTCAATGAGGAAAAAAGCGTTGGTCTCTATGATCCAAGTTTAATCTTTTCCTTGATCTGACTATGATACTACAGGTTCGGTCAGATCAGTGCAGTTAGTCAAGGCTTAAATTTATCCTGGAGGAATCGCCGTGCTTTCCGGGCAAGGGAAGTTTTTTCGGGTTTGGTTTTGGAAGAACCGATGGATTAGTCTCTTGTTCGGATATGTGAGGGCGAGGCTCCGAGTGTGGGACCCTACCCCGTGCAAGAAGTGCCACTTCCGCTGCTACTAGCACCCCTGAATTCATTGTGCGGTGGGGACAGGGATCTCTCAGCTGGTATCAGAGCCGATTTGGCTAAAGTGGATGAATCGAGAAGCCAAAAATGTCATAAATTTATCAAGTAACAGTAAAAGGTTGGAATTGTATGATGAAACTTATACAAATTGATATTTAGAATGAAATTCTTAAATTGATAATTGGGTCTTCAGATGGAAGTACTGCAATTGTATGGAATCTTTGACTTGCTTGAGGCCTAGACATGATGGTATTTACCTTATAGTTCCAAGGACCGTGACTACCCGTATATATTGAGGGTATAACTGCAGCTCTTTACTGGCAGTATATACGAGTAAATCTAAGATCTTGAAATTATAAGCTAAAATAATATCCAGATGTTGAATTCGAAATAAGGTTGATATGATTTCAAAATTCTAGTTGAGAGATGATGAGTTGAATTGGATTCTGATTGAAAAATTATGATTCTTGAATTTTTGGTTGAAAAGCGATAAACTGAGCAAAACCACGATGAGGATGAATGGGATGAGTCCCTGTGTTGATGTTCGTAATAACTGGAACCACGTTAATGACTTCAGCAAATCACTATGAGATTAGTGCATTGTGCTAACACATTGCTACTGTTAACTCTTGACCCAGTGGATCAAGTTAAGGGATGACAAATTAAAAATCTATAAAATTGAAATCCTCTCCATGGAGGGCTGTTCAGATGGAAATTTAGGTGTAATAGACCATTATTGTGTTAAAGATATGAATGATATGTTCTGAATGAATTGTTTTCTGATAATGTGAGTATCTTTATCCAACGATTCTATGGGGAGCCGACCTATCTAAAGAACCCCAGAATCAGATGAATCAAAAATCAGATTTGAATCATAAATAAAGGGACTTAACAAGATTTTTCGTATTGATAGGAACATGGATCAAAGTTGTCATGGTAGAAATGATAACCCCCAACTCGATGAGGAAGAGCTCAACTTGGATGTTCGTAAAACTCTTCATAGTTCGCAGCCTCGACCTTTCAAGGGGTGAAGGAAAAAACTTGGGCGAGGCTGTTGAGAAGTGGATCGAAGCAATGGAAGAGTACTTTGATGTCACCAGGTGTACAATGAGAAGAGCAAAATGGCTCTTGCAAGGCCGAAAATAGTAGAAACACCCAGAGTGGCATGGAGAAACCACTTCAAGACAAACCGTCTAGATCGGAAAACCCAGACATGGAATGATCTCAAAATTTACCTAAGGATGAGGTTCTATTCTCCCAGCTTTTTGGAAACAAAGATGAACGAATTCTTAGAGTTAACTCGGGGGAGTAGAACTATTGAAGTATATCACCAAGCGTTCGCTCTCCTCCTCAAATACTCGCCACTGTTGAATGAAGAACAGCTGATGGCCAGGTTCATTCGGGGACTGAACAAACCTTTGAATATTTTGGTGAAGAACGCCAAGCCAGTTTTCCATGGCCGAAGCAGTGTGGATGGCGAAGGATTTCTTCAAGGCCTTTCATGTCAAGGGTCCCACCAAAGTCAGCACCATCACCTTTCAAAAGGTTTTTAGTTCGAGAAGGTGATTCCAACCTTCCACCACCTAAGAGATATCAGAGTCAAGTCCAGGATATGGGAAGTTCCAGAATGGAAGAAATGTCCTTTTCCCGAAACTCAATCCCTTGGAATTCAACTTCAGAAGTTTCACCCTTGAACAAGGGAGTGAAATGCTATAACTGTCAAGGATTTGGACATCGCAGTATGGATTGTCCAACTCCTTTTGGATCAAGGTTTTTAGGGCAGGGAAATCAGGGAGATCAAGATTCCAGACTCCAGCTCCTTCCTTCCAGAGTAATCAGGTTTCTATCCACCAAAATCAGGGAAATCCCAGAGGTATACCCTCTAATACCAACCCACAGTTTCAATCCAAAGTAATGCAAGACCTCTGCCTCAGAATAGGGGAAGTCAAAGAGAGTTGTTCCCAAATCGACCATCCACTTCACAGGCAGTAATGCTGGAAGTGATTGAAGAAGAAGAAGAAGATGAAAGAGATCATACTCCACCTGCGAGATGAGGACATCTCGCGTTTTTTACAGTAGGGTAGGATGTAAGATTCCTCCCCCAGCCCCTCAAGATGTCCAATTTCTCCCCCTGTACTCAATTCCCTTTTCAGAATAATAACAAATCTTGTTTCTATCTGTTTTGGCCTCGAGAGAGAAAATGGTTTAGAGAGAGTTAATTCAGTTTCTAGATATCTTTGGATGGAAAAATATCCCTTCTTATTAAAACGATTTCCCCTGAAACAGAAATTCAAAAAGAACTTTCGAGTGTACAATTGGAATAAATTGAAAATAGGTAAAAAGGACCTTAGCCTGAGGGTCCAAATTTTGTGAAAATTTTGGATTAAGGTTCCTATGGACTAATAAGATTAATCCAAATGTAGGGAGGAGATAAATGGAAGAATAAAAGAAAATCCCCCAAAAATGAGTAAATACTCACATAAGATGAAGAGTTGAATAAGGACAAGGTTTATTAGTTAAAAAAGAAGAGATATTTAGAGGAAATGATGCATTTTGACACCTCAGTGTGGGGAATTCCCCTCATGAAGGAGGCGCCTATTTTACATGTGTGGATGAGTTTTAAACTCACAAATAATGAGATATTTTCATCTCTCGTCTCTCCTCTCTCTTGTTTTAACTAGATCGAAAAAAGTGAGCTAAACTGACCCCAAAATGGTCAAAAATTGACCAAACTTGTCTAGAAAATTCTAGAATCAGTTTGCTTGGTTAGAGGCTCATTTTTTTCTATAAATAGAAGCCTCCCCCTTTGTAAAAGGTTAATAGTGTTTATGCACTATTTCTCTACTCCTCCCCAGAGTCAAATACATTGAATTCACTTGATAATTCAATTGTTTTTTACTAAATCCTCCCCAAAAAAACTGGTGGCCACTCTTGTTGTAAACAAGAGTAGAACCCTCAATCCCTCAAGCCAAAGTAAAGCTTACAAGTTCCATGTAAGCTTAATTCTTACTTATTGTGAATTTTAAATCTATGGTTTTCTTAAAATTTATGCTTTGTAAATGTTTGAATTGAAATCTGATGCTATGCCTTGATAGAAAGGCCACCTCTTCTCTTCTTTACAATTCAGCCCTTCTTAATCATAGAAAGTTTAATTAAATGATTGATTAAACTCTTTTCATTGTTTACTCTTTTGATTTTTGGAAAAAAGCATTGGTCTCTATGATCCAAGTGCAATCTTTTCCTTGATTTGACTATGATACTACGGGTTCGGTCAGATGAGTTTAGTTAGTTAAAGCTTTTGACTACGTTAGAGAAAAATTTATCCTAGAGGAATCGCTCATGCTTTTCAAGCAAGGGAATTTTTTTCGGGTTTGGTTTTGGAAGAACCGATGGATTAGTCTGTTGTTCAGATATCCGAGGGCGAGGCCCCGAGTGTAGGACCTACCCCACACAAGAAGTGCTACTTTCGCTGCTAGCACCCGTGAATTCAAGGATCTCACAATTGGTAATAGAGCCGATTTGGCTAAAGTGGATCAATCGAGAAGCCAAAAATGTCATAAAGTTATGAAGTAGCAGTAAAAGGTTGGAATTGTGTGTTGTTGAAACCCATATAAATTGATATTCAGAATGAAATTCTTAAATTGATAATTGGGTCTTCAGATGGAAGTACTGCAATTGTATGGAATCCCTGACTTGCTTGAGGCCTAGACATGATGGTATTTACCTTATATCTCCAAGGACCGTGATGACTACCCGTATATACCAAGGGTATAACTACAGCTCTTTACTCACAGTGTATACGAGTAAATCTAAGATCTTGAAATTATAAGCTAAAATGCTATCCAGATGATGAATTCGAATGTGATTGATATGATTTCAAAATTCTGGTTGAGAACTGATGAGTTGAATTGGATTCTGATTGAAAAATGATGATTCGTGATTTTTTAGTTAAAAAGCGATAAACTGAGCAAAACCATGATGAGGATGAATGGGACGAGTCCCTGTGTTGATGTTCATAACTAGAACCACATTAATGACTTCAGCAAATCACTATGAGATTAGTGGATTGTGCTGACAGATTGCTACTGTTAACTCTTGACCCAGTGGATCAAGTTAAGGGATGACAAATTAAAAATCTATAAAATTGAAATCTCCCATGGAGGGCTGTTCAGATGGAAATTTCGATCTAAAAAACTATTATTGTGTTAAAGATATGAATGATATGTTTTGAATGAATTGTTATCTGATAATACGAGTATCTTTATCCCACGATTCTGTGGGGAGCCGACCTATCTAAAGAACCCCAGAATCAGATGAATCAAAAATTGGATTTGAATCATAAATAAAGGGACTTAACAAGATTTTTCGTATTGATAGGAACATGGATCGAGGTCGTCGTGGTAGAAATGATAACCCCTAACTCGATGAGGAAGAGCTTGACTTGGATGTTCGTAAAACTCTTTATAGTTTATAGCCTGGACCTTTCAAGGGTGAAGGGGAAAACTTAGGCGAGGCTGTGGAGAAGTGGATCGAAGTAATGGAAGAGTACTTTGATGTCACCGGGTACAATGAGAAGAGAAAAATGGCTCTTGCAAGGCTGAAAATAGTAGAAACACCCAGAGTGGCATGGAGAAACCACTGCGAGACAAACCGTCTGGATTGGAATACCCAGACATGGAATGATCTCAAAATTTACCTAAGGACGAGGTTCTGTCCTTCCGACTTTTTGGAAACAAAGATTAAGAAATCTTAGAGTTAACCCAGGGGAGTAGAACTATTGAAGTATATCACCAAGCGTTCGCTCTCGTCCTCAAATACTCGCCACCCGCTGAATGAAGAATAGCTGATGGGGCCAAGTTCATTCGGGGACTGAACGAACCTTTGAATATTTTGGTGAAGAATGCCAAGCCAGTTTTCCATGGCCGAAGTAGTGCGGATGGCGAAGGATTTCTCCAAGGCCTTTGATGTCAAGGTCCCACCAAAGCCAGCACCATCACCTTTCAAAAGGTTTTTAGTTCCAGAAGGTGATTCTAGCCTTCCATCGCCTAAGAGATATCGGGGTTAAAAGCCGAGGATATGGGAAGTTCCAGAATGGAAGAAATGTCCTTTTTCCGAAACTCAATCCCTTGGAATTCAACTTCAGAAGTTCCACCCTTGAAAAAAGGAGTGAAATGCCATAACTGTCAAGGATTTGGACATCGCAGTAGTATGGATTGTCCAATTCCTTTTGGATCAACATTTTCAGGGTAGGGAAATCAGGGATCAAGATTCTAGACTCCAGCTCCTTTCTTCCAGAGTAATCAGGTTTCTATCCACCACCAAAATCAGAGAAATCCTAGAGGTAGACCCTCTAACACCAACTTGCAGTTTCAATCCAAAGTAATGCAAGACCTCTACCTCAGAATAGGGGAAGTCAAAGAGAGTTGTTCCCAAATTGACCGTCCACTTCCAAAGGCAGTAACGCTAGAAGTGATTGAAGAAGAAGAAGAAGATGAAAGAGATCATACTCCACCTGCGAGATGAGGACATCTCACATTTTTTTAAGTGGGGTAGGATATAAGATTCCTCCCCTAACCCCACAAGATGTCCAGTTTCTCCCCCTATAATCAATTCCCTTTTAAGAATAATAACAGATCTAGAAAATATTCTAGAGAGAGATAATCCAGTTTCTAGATATCTTTGGATGGAAAAATATCCCTTCTTATTAAAATGATTTCCCTTGCAACAGAAATTCAAAAAGAACTTTCTAGTGTGCAATTGGAATAAATTGAAAATAGGTAAAAAGGACCTTAGTCAAAGGGTCCAGATTTTGTGAAAATTTTGGATTAAGGTTCCTATGGACCAATAAGATTATTCCAAATGTAGGGAGGAGATAAATGGAAGAATAAAAGAAAATCCCCCAAAAATGAGTAAATACTCACATAAGATGAAGAGTTGACTAAGGACAAGGTTTATTAGTTAAAAAAGAAGAGATATTTAGAGGAAATGATGCATTTTTGACACCTCAGTGTGGGAAATTCACCTCATGAAGGAGGCTCCTATTTAAAATGTGGATGAGTTTTAAACTCACAAATAATGAGATTCACCTCTCTCCTCTTTCAACTAGATTCAAAAAGTGAGCTAAAATGATCCAAAAATGGTCAAAAATTGACCAAACTGATCTGGAAAATTCTAGAATCAATTTGCTTGGTTTGAGACTCATTTTTTCCTATAAATAGAAGCCTCCCCCTTTGTAAAGGTCAATAGTGTTTATGAACTGTTACTCTACTCCTCCCTAGAGTCAAAACAATTGAATTCAATTGATATTTCAATTGTTTTTGACTAAATCCTCTCCAAAAGAACTGGTGGCCACTCTTGTTGCAAACAAGAGTAGAACCCTCAATCCCTCAAGCCAAAGGAAAGCTTACAAGTTCCATGTAAGCTTCGTTCTTACTTATTCTGAATTTTAAATCTATGGTTTTCTTAAAATTTATGCTTTGTAAATGTTTGAATTAAAATCTGATGCTATGCCTTGATGGAAAGGCCACCCCCTTCTCTTCTTTACAATTCAGCCCTTCTTAATCATAGAAAGTTTAATTAAATGATTGATTAAACTCTTTTCATTGTTTACTGCCTTGATTTTTGGAAAATGGAGTAGATCAGAGATATTAGAATTGAAATTGGATTAATTCAAGTCATAAACTGAATGTTAAAATTGAGAAATGGTCAGCCATACAAAGGAGGTTATAGCAAAATTTTCTTAAATTTTGTGGAACTAAAGTTTATCATTAGGTTATTCTAAAAGAGTAATTCCTTCCGTTTGTGCATTCTAAAAGATTTATTTTTATTTCAAAAGTGTTATTCTCATTAATTTTGATTTTATGCATAAAAAGATGCATAAAGGAATTTATTTTTAATTCAAAAGAGTTATTCTCATTAATTTTGATTTTATGCATAGAAAGACGCATAAAGGAATTTATTTCTAATTCAAAAGTGTTATTATCATTAATTTTGATTTTATGCATAGAAAGATGCATAAAGGAATTTATTTTTATTTCAAAAGAGTTATTCTTATTAATTTTGATTTTATGCATAGAAAGATGCATAAAGGAATTTATTTTTTTAATTCAAAAGTATTATTCTCATTAATTTTGATTTTATGCATAGAAAGATGCATAAAGGAATTTATTTTTATTTCAAAAGAGTTATTCTCATTAATTTTGATTTTATACAGAGAAAGATGCATAAAGAAATTTATTTTTAATTCAAAAGTGTTATTCTCATTAATTTTGATTTTATGCATAGAAAGATGCATAAAGGAATTTATTTTTATTTCAAAAGAGTTATTCTCATTAATTTTGATTTTATGCATAGAAAGATGCATAAAGGAATATATTTTTATTTCAAAAGAGTTATTCTGATTAATTTTGATTTTATGCATAGAAAGATGCATAAAGGAATATATTTTAATTTCAAAAGAGTTATTCTCATTAATTTTGATTTTATGCATAGAAAGATGCATAAAAGAATTTATTTTTAATTCAAAAGTGTTATTCTCATTAATTTTGATTTTATGCATAGAAAGATGCATAAAGAATTTTTTTTTATTTCAAAAGAGTTATTCTCATCAATTTTGATTTTATGCATAGAAAGATGCATAAAGGAATTTATTTTTAATTCAAAAGTGTTATTCTCATTAATTTTGATTTTATGCATAAAAAAATGCATAAAGGATTTATTATATAAATTTCCATCGTTTTATATTCATTGGGATTGTAAAAAGAAAATTCAGGAGATCTATCGAGATTGAAATATTCAGTTAAATGATAAATTTATTTCTCATTGGAATTCGTAATTAATTTAGAAATCAGTTAAGTGAATTTTCAAAGAAAGAAATTCGGTAAAATAGTAACTGGATTATTAAGCCTTTCTGAGGAAGCTAGTTCTTCAGGAAAAATCTTATCAGACTTGAACCTTGAATCAGACTATGACCAAGACCAAACTCTTTTAAGGAAAGATGGTGTGACCAATTTAGAAAAA
Organism: Cibotium barometz; assembly: GCF_041138505.1. Lineage (NCBI taxonomy): Eukaryota > Viridiplantae > Streptophyta > Polypodiopsida > Cyatheales > Cibotiaceae > Cibotium > Cibotium barometz. The sequence continues at coordinate 703,956 of NC_141078.1, read as the reverse complement.
TACTCTCAAAACCCCCGCCAAATCTGAAACTAAGTTGAGACCCTTCGAAATGAAATGTGGATGTATGTGAAAGAATATATGTGGATGTGAATGTGATGGATATGAATAGAATGTGATGTGATGGATGTGAATGGATGGAGGTGATGTGATGTAAAATGGATAGATGTGAATGAATGAGATGTGATGTAATGTCATGTGAATCGGGATGTGAATGAATGATATGGGATGTGAATGGATGTGATGTCATGTGAATCGGGATGTGAATGAATGATATGGGATGTGAATGGATGTGATGTCATGTGAATCGGGATGTGAATGAATGATAAGGGATGTGAATGGATGTGAGGTCATGTGAATTGGGGATGTGAATGAATGTGATGTGATGTGAATTGGGGATGTGAATGAATTGGGGATGTGAATGAATGTGATGTGATGCAAATCGGGTAAATATGAATGGATGAGATGTGAATGAATGTGATGTGATGAGATGTGGATATGGGTAAATGCGAGTGGATGAGATGTGATGAGGATAATTGAGGAAAGAAGTGATGAGATGGAAAATGATGCAATTGAATGAGAATGGAAATTTATATGAAATGAATGTGGATTAAGTAATGTTGATTAATGTGGAAAGACGAGAGTTCGTTATAGAAACTGTATTTATGGCCTATTTTTAAATGACTGTTTTATGTCAAGAATGCTGGGGAAGCATTTTGACCATCTTTTGATTAAGGTCGTGGAGACCTAGCTGATAAAATTGCAACAGCTGTGGGAGAGTCAACGGAGGACGTCTCGCGTAGCAAGGTCACCGAGGTCTTGACCAACGTCGGTTCGATTTAAATGGTGAGCTTTCGGTACGGTGGATGAGGGACCAAGGAAGCGGCCTATGAGTGAAGCGCTAGGTCACCTGCGAAGGATCCTAGAGGGTGCTGACCATATGGTGCTCGGGCTTTGGGTCACCGATGATACCCACACGTGCGTCGTGGAAGATATTGGAACAAGGAGTAAGAGTTATTTTCTGAATTCGGGCCTGGATCTGGTTGATTGACCTTGCTGGTCCTCAACAGATGAGTCCATGGCTCTAGTTCCAGAATGGAAGAAATGTCCTTTTCCCGAAACTCAATCCCTTGGAATTCAACTTTAGAAGTTCCACCCTTGAACAAGGGAGTGAAATGCTATAACTGTCAAGGATTTGGACATTGCAGTATGGATTGTCCAACTCCTTTTGGATCAAGGTTTTCAGGGCACGAAAATCAGGGGATTAAGATTCCAGACTCCAGCTCCTTCCTTCTAGAGTAATTAGGTTTCTATCCGCCAAAATCAGGGAAATCCCAAAGGTAGACCCTCTAACACCAACCCGCAGTTTCAATCCAAAGTAATGCAAGACCTCTGCCTCAGAATAGGGGAAGTCAAAGAGAGTTGTTCCCAAATCGACCGTCCACTTCCCAGGCAGTAACGCTGGAAGTGATTGAAGAAGAAGAAGAAGATGAAAGAGATTATACTCCACCTGTGAGATGAGGACATCTCGCGTTTTTTTAAGTGGGGTAGGATGTAAGATTCCTCCCCAGCCCCTCAAGATGTCCAGTTTCTCCCCCTCTAATCAATTCCCTTTTAAGAATAATAACAGATCTTGTTTTTATTTGTTTTGGCCTAGAGAGAGAAAATATTCTAGAGAGAGATAATTCAGTTTCTAGATATCTTTGGATGGAAAAATATCCCTTATTATTAAAATGATTTCCCTTGAAACAGAAATTCAAAAAAAGTGCAATTCGAATAAATTAAAAATAGGTAAAAAGGACCTTAGCCTAAGGGTCGAGATTTTCTGAAAATTTTGGATTAAGGTTCCTATGGACCAATAAGATTAATCCAAATGTAGGGATAAATTGAAGAATAAAAGAAAATCCCTCAAAAATGAGTAAATACTCACATAAGATGAAGAGTTGACTAAGGACAAGATTTATCAGTTAAAAAAGAAGAGATATTTAGAGGAAATGATGCATTTTTGACAACTCAGTGTGGGGAATTCCCCTCATGAAGGAGGTGCCTATTTCACATGTGTGGATGAGTTTTAAACTCACAAGTAATGAGATATTTTCATCTCTCCTCTCTCCTGTTTCAACTAGATCCAAAAAGTGAGCTAAATCGACCCCAAAATGGTCAAAAAATGACCAAACTGATCTTGAAAATTCTAGAATTAGTTTGCTTGGTTAGAGGCTCATTTAGCCTCCCCCTTTGTAAAAGGTTAATAGTGTTTATGCACCGTTACTCTACTCCTCCCCAGAGTCTTATACATTGAATTCACTTGATAATTCAATTGTTTTTGACTAAATCCTCTCCAAAAGAATTGGTGGCCACTCTTATTGCAAAACAAGAGTAGAACCCTCAATCCCTCAAGCCAAAGGAAAGCTTACAAGTTCCATGTAAGCTTCGTTCTTACTTATTCTGAATTTTAAATCTATGGTTTTCTTAAAATTTATGCTTTGTAAATGTTTGAATTAAAATCTGATGCTATGCCTTGATGGAAAGGCCACCCCCTTCTCTTCTTTACAATTCAGCCCTTCTTAATCATAGAAAGTTTAATTAAATGATTGATTAAACTCTTCTCATTGTTTACTGCCTTGATTTTTGGAAAATGGAGTAGATCAGAGATATTAGAATTGAAATTGGATTAATTCAAGTCATAAACTGAATGTTAAAATTGAGAAATGGTTAGCCATACAAAGGAGGTTATGGCAAAATTTTCTTAAATTTTGTGGAACTAAAGTTTATCATTAGGTTATTCTAAAAGAGTAATTCCTTCCATTTGTGCATTCTAAAAGATTTATTTTTATTTCAAAAGTGTTATTCTCATTAATTTTGATTTTATGCATATAAAGATGCATAAAGGAATTTTTTTTTTCAAAAGTGTTATTCTCATTAATTTTAATTTTATGCATAGAAGATGCATAAAGGAATTTATTTTTATTTCAAAAGAGTTATTCTCATTAATTTTAATTTTACGCATAGAAAGATGCATAAAGGAATTTATTTTTATTTCAAAAGAGTTATTCTCATTAATTTTGATTTTACGCATAGGAAGATGCATAAAGGAATTTATTTTTTTAATTCAAAAGTGTTATTCTCATTAATTTTGATTTTACTAATTCCTCATTGGAATTCGTAATGAGTTTAGAAATCAGTTAAGTGAATTTTCAAAGAAAGAAATTCGATAAAATAGTAACTGGATTATCAAGCCTTTTCGAGGAAGCTAGTTCAGGAAAAATCTTATCAGACTCGAACCTTGAATCAGACTATGACCAAGACCAAACTCTTTTAAGGAAAGAAGGTGTGACCAATTTAGAAAAATACTCTCAAAACCCGCCAAATCTGAAACTAAGTTGAGACCCTTCAAAATGATATGTGGATGTATGTGAAAGAATATATGTGGATGTGAATGTGATGGATATGAATTGAATGTGATGTGATGGATGTGAATCGATGGAGGTGATGTGATGTAAAATGGATAGATGTGAATGAATGAGATGTGATGTAATGTCATGTGAATCGGGATATGAATGGATGTGATGTCATGTGAATCAGGATGTGAATGAATGATATGGGATGTGATGTCATGTGAATCGAGATGTGAATGAATGATATGGGATGTGAATGGATGTGATGTCATGTGAATCAGGATGTGAATGAATGATATGGGATGTGAATGGATGTGATGTCATGTGAATCGGGATGTGAATGAATGATAAGGGATGTGAATGGATGTGATGTCATGTGAATGGATGTGAATGGATGTGATGTCATGTGAATTTGGGATGTGAATGAATGTGATGTGATGTGATGCGAATCGGGTAAATATGAATGGAAGAGATGTGAATGAATGTGATATGATGAGATGTGGATATGGGTAAATGCGAGTGGATATGGGTAAATGCGAGTGGATGAGATCTGATGAGGATAATTGAGGAAAGAAGTGATGAGATGGAAAATGATGCGATTGAATGAGAATGGGAATTTATATGAAATGATTTTGGATTAAGTAATGTTGATTAATGTGGAAAGATGAGAGTTCGTTATAGAAAGTGTATTTATGGCTTGTTTTTAAATGACTGTTTTATGTCAAGAATGCTGGGGAAGCATTTTGACTATCTTATGATTAAGGTCGTGGTGGAGACCTAGCTGATAAAGTTGCAACAGTTGTCGGAGGAGTCAACGGAGGACGTCTCGTGTAGCAAGGTCGGCTGAGGTCGTCTCGTGTAGCAAGGTCGGCTAAGGTCTTGACCAGCCTCGGTTCGATTTAAATGGTGAGCTTCCGATACGGTGGATGAGTGACCAAGGAAGCGGCCTATGAGTGAAGTGCTAGGTCACTTGCGAAAGGATCCTAGAGGGTGCTGACCATACGGTGCTCGGGCTCTGGGTCACCAAAGATACCCACACATGCATCGTGGAAGATATTGGAACAAAGAGTAAGAGTTGTTTTTTGAATTTGGGCCTGGATCTGGCTGATTGACCTTGCTAGTCCTCAATGGATGAGTCCATGGCTCTTTTATATGGATCCATTGGTTGATCTTGCTGATCTTCAACGGAGATTCCATTTTGATATGTGAATATATTGCCGGTTACTATGAGCTAGGAACTATCGAAAAGGCCCCCGAGTGGTAGCGTTTTGGTTGCCAATGATGCCATAGATACACCGATGAAGGAATGATTTGAAAATAAGGCTTCAACCGGAGATTTTGAGGATTATGATCAGTGAGACAATGGTTTCATTAAATGATTGTATGACACATGTGGAAATGGGAAAAGAAATTATACAAGATTTCATTGATAACAATGCAAAGAAAATGCCTCATAAATCCACAACTTCTATGCATGGGTCTCCTCTACACAAGAAGTTTTTCCAGCCATGTATAAATGAGTGGACATACTATGTGAAGTTAATGAGACACTCAACTCTTTGGGATATAAATATATTTCATTGACCACTTTCTACCAAATGTGGAATACAACATTCAAGACAGTTGCTCTCTCCAAAACTAGCACATTTTCCAAGTGTTCCATTAAGTTGAAATTAGAGTCAACAAGGATGGCCAAAAAGCGCGCACATTTCCTTTTTTTAAAATGGTTTGGGTCTATGAGAGAGAGCATATTTGAGTTTTGTGATTGCACTCTTTCATGAAGTGCCCAGAAGAGACAATGCCAATAGAAGTATTAAGAAACATTCCAAAGTTAATAGTAAATTCAACAAATTAATTCACAAACCATGTACCACTTTTTTCTCATTAGGGTTTCCTTTGTTCTATGTTGTTTCTTCTTTCTTATTTGGTTGATTGTTGGGACTAGATTTGTATTGTAAATTTGAAGAAAATAGAGTGGTTTGGTTTGAGTATGTTATGAGTGAATGTTAGAGTGTGATTTGATGTATAATTATGATGGATATGTTGTTTGAATAAAATTGTTGAGGAAAATCAATTATGTGTGAAAAGCTAAACTGTGCTCAATCAACACTGAATTAGTTGATGTCAGATAGAGTTAGTTGTGTACTCAGTCAAACAATTTCTATATGCTGGGGGACATCAGAGTTTCTGTGTGTCATTGTCAGCTCAAGGTGTAGAAAAGTAGATATAATCTTGTCGGAATGAGAGAGAACTAGTTTGAGTCAAATTTGGCAATCAGAGTTCAGTTTGACTTAGATAGCTGTCATGAGCTAGAGGACATCAAAGTCAGTTGGAGGTTAGTTGATATTAGATTAGGGACTGTGAGGCTAAATCATTGTGAAGTTTAAGGTATTTGAGTGTTTGTGAGTGTCAGATGACAAAGAAGTAGTCAGCCTGAGTTAGCTAAATCAGCTGAGTCAACACAATAGTTAACTAAGTCAGATAGGAGTCAAGTAAGTAGAGTGCTGACATGACCAGAAAGGTTCTAAGGATTGTAATCTTTGGTAAAAAATCTAAAAGTCTGGAGGACTAAAATTTGATAGAAATCAGCTGTAGTTAGCTTCGTCAGATATAGTCACCTGCTATAGGTGACTATAGCAGGTCAATTGCCTAAGGGTCAATTGGAGTCAGATATGGTCAAAAGAAGATTAGAGGAGACCAACTGACCCTCAGCTGTAGGTCAGCTAAGGGTCAATTGGAGTCAGATATGGTCAGCAGAAGGTCAGAGAAGGCCAACTGAGGTGCTAGGATTTAAGCTCAGAGCTGCAGTCAGATATGGTCAACAGAAGATTAGAGAAGGCCAACTGAGGTGCTAGGATTTAATCTCAGAAGATTAGAGAAGGCCAACTGAGGTGCTAGGATTTAATCTCAGAGCTGCAGGGAGTCAGATCTGACCTGATTGAGCAAGCATATTTGAGTTTTGTGATTAATTACACTCTTTCATGAAGTGCCTAGAAGAGACAATGCCAATATAAGTATTAAGTAACATCAACAAATTAATTCACAAACCATGTACCACTTTTTTCTCATCAATGTGAAAAATGTTTGGCATAACAGAAAATTATATAAATTTATAAATTGGAATAATATTGACAATACCTTTATAACAAGCAATGTTTAAGATCGTAAATCTACTTAAATCATAGCAAATGTCCACAATAGCAAAATTGAGATAATGTCCATAATGTTTATAGCTGTAATAGTAAAAGGAGCTTCTTAGTCATAATAAACAAAGGCAAGAAACCTAGATTGATCATAACAAATGTCTATGATAGTGAAACTTAGATAATGTCCATAATATTCAAAAGGCTCTAAGTGTAAGAGGAGCTTCTGATGAATCTAAAGAAACAAACACAAGAATCAAAAGATGGAATGATGTTCCAAAAAAGAAGGCATCAATGGTATTCTAGGTTGTTTGGCTTTGTTCTAAATTTGCAAAAGAAATATGTATGTTAGTTAGAGGAAATTATATTTCAATGCACATTAGTGGGAATAACAACTTTACTTAATCTTGGAAATTCTGATGACCTTAGCAAAGTAGGGTTCTAGTAGGTTCTCATAAATGCACTCATCCTTCTCTAATAATATCACATTGTGATTCATATATTCTACTGCAAGGCCAAATGTCCCAGTTCTAGCGAAAAAATCCACAACAATATCCCCAGGCTTGCTGACAATGAAATGATATACTTGTAGAACTTTTGGCCTCTTTAGCAAAGAGGAGCCCTTTATTTTGACCAAATCTTCAAGAGTAACTTTGGTGATTCAATAAATTATCATTCAAAATCAAACTACATGACAAACATAAAGGTAATGATAACTAAGTACATGTATGTTAAAACGAAACAAATTCTTGACAGAAAAAAAGATAATTGAAATTAAATACATACATATCATGAATGAGTTCATGCTCCACATCGAGGTTCAATTCTTTAACTTGACCACTATGAATTGAGATTACATTTTTTGATGAAGAAGAGTGTACAAATGCAGATAAGATAAGGCATGTCACATGTATTACACATTTACTAAGATAATGAAAATAAATTATTATATGAAATTAGCTTCTATGTAGAATTCTATGTAGAAAGGTTACCTTTGTTGCCATTAGTCCCTTTTTTCTTCCCACTCGTGGTGTACACTTCACAACGTGGTGATGCACCACTACAAAACCTTGAATTGAGGCACAATGCTCCACCTTTGTAGCCTCCTCCATTGTGTATAGGCATGCAAAGAAGCCATCTTCAGAGAAAAAAGTTGACAAATTTAAAGGCCGAGGTATGTAGATTATCATCAACCCTATTAAAAGATGGAATCTTATTTATGGAACAACCCTCTACAACAATGTCAGATGGGAAATCACCAAATATTAGCTCAACACAATGATCCACCATCTTCCCTTTCACCTTGCATTTAGTACAAATTATATTTAACGCTTCCATAATTCCACTCATGATGGTGGAGGTTTACTTCTAGTTATAAACATCCAAAGAAAGATCTACAATGCTCGCATTAAAGGCAAATATAATTCCTATCACAATATTAAATGTTAGGATGGCTAGGTCAAGTAGAGAACTTCATTGTGATATGTATGGAGAGCCAACTCACCTTTTGGTTCCAAAATGTCTATTGGTGGATAGATCTACAACGTTCTCAGTTTCCTCTCCACCAATGCTACTACTCGCTACTTGTGTTACTTGCCTCTTGCTTGCCTGCAAGGCCTATTCTACAAGTTATCTTCCTAGGTTCATAGGTGGCATGAGTAATGTGGTTGCCGATGCCAGTAGACTGAGCATGGGATGTAATGGGAGTATTCTAAACATATGACACACATGCAAAACACATATTACATCATGTAATTATATTATAGCACATGAGAGACAAATGATTCTCACCTACCTCATCAATAATCTTAGGCTATGCTCATAGAAGTAATATAGACTTATGTTGTTGATATAGATCCATCTCATCATCTAGTGCTATATTTTTTCCATGTCCAACCACTATGGACAATGATCTCTCTCAATACTAGAAATAGCATGTGTATAGGTGTAACAAGAATAAGAAAAAGTTACAGTTGACTATGTTATTACAGGAACTCAAAGGATACGCACTTTCTCTTCCCAATTGCAAGTCTTCATACATATATGTTGGTGTATTATTGCAAGCTCATATGGTTGCTAGCGGAGGTATGCTCTCAAGTGAACCCACACTCACAAGCTTAAGAAGCCACGTGCTTATTACATAAGCTGATTACAATAGGTGTAATTAATGATTAATTTAAGAAGCCACGTGCTTATTACATAAGCTGATTTCAATAGGTGTCATTAATGATTAATTTAAGAGGTCAAGAAGTGTATAGGAAGCAGCTCGATGTCATTGTTGAATCTAATGCTTCCTTGACGAGTCTTGAAAGTCTTTTTAAAGTACTTTCTTCGATTGGTCATGACATACTGTGTGTACACATTGTCATTTAAGAAGCCTCACTCTATCTTTGCATTACATATGTCATGCAACAAAGATACCCCAATTCAGAAATTTGAAGCCAATAAACAAACATGTGCAACCAATCTCATATCTTTATATTGTCACTAGGTAAGTACTCAAGGTGTGTATAAGAGATTTCCCCACAAGAAAGGATTTGTTTTTATCTTTAATGCAGGAAGAAACAATCATGCTCAATTTCTCCTCTGTGACAATGTGTTTTCTTGGCTCATGCTATAGTAAAGACATGCACACTCACCATTGCGAGAATCTGCAAGCCTCACATACTTCCATGCTTTTCCTCTATACAACACCTCCACCTCTCTTATGACCTTTTGTCTGGCCTCATCATCCATGACTTTGTCTTTTCATCCACTTTTTGTTCCATTTCATAGAAAACATAATATAATAAAATAAGAAAAATAAATGAAAGTTCATGTTTTCACTTTACAAATGGAAGACATATATGATCTGACATTTTTAAAAATGCAAGTAATGAGTAGGAAATTACTTTGAAAATAAGTTGTGTGAGTATTTGAATTAGAATCTTGTACCAACCCTTTTTCCACTTGCATCAACTATCTTGCTCAACTTTTCTTCAATCCATTTCTTATCTTCTTCACATCAAATTCAAAAATAAGAGTAGTAAGGTCTAATTCCCCAAGTTTCCTAATTTGAAAAATCTTATCTCCAAATGTATTGGAACATACCCAAACTCATTCATCCTACCACAAAAGACAACATTTCAATCAAAGTCCCAAAATGCATATTGGTCAATCATATGAGATAATACATAAGTTCAATTGGGAGGAGAGAGAAAAATATTACTTGCTCAATCTGGTGAGAGAAAACAAGAGTTCCCCAACATCATTGTTCTCAAATGAAACAAAATCACAAACAACACTAACGTGCATTGACAAATCATTTTGGTATTCTACATCATCAAGAACACAATTAGAAATAAGAAGAAGACAAGATTTGACACGACATCAACAAATGGCTAATATTTGTCCATAAGCCATGTTCCATGGCTTATCTGGCCATGCGCTTAAAATGCTCACTGTTATCCTTGAACTAATCACATTCTTATCACTATAGGTACACTCTGATCACGTTGAGCTTCAACCAATCTCCTACTGTTAAGCTAAGTAGAAACTCCTTATGTACCCCGGTGAGCTGTGTACCATTGATTTGATGCTATTCCACATTGATTGATGGACCAAAGACCCATGGCCATGCTTTGGATATTGGGTAGCTCATTGCCCACATATGTCATATGTCCACAAGCCATGGAACATGGCTTGTGCATATTGGGTAGCTCATTGCTATGGATAGCTCGCAGACAGCCAAAAAAAGAGAGTCTTGCACAACTTGCAACCAAAAAAAGAGAAAGGAGAGAGTTGGGCAAGAACCTTTTTCTTGAACTGATGCCGAGTTTGAAAGGGGAGAATTTCCTGAGGTGTGGTCTCTTCATTTTGAAGAGCTTAAAAATTATATGCACCCCCAACATGTGTGGCGCCACCCTCCCTTGCACCCTTCTCTCCTGTATCATTCTCTTTTTCAGAACTCAGTTATCTAGCATCAAATGTTAAAGTACAGAGTTAGTTTAGGGCAGATGAAGTCAGTCGAAGGATTAAAAGGCTTGGATTGGCTTGTCTGGGTTTGAGGAAAGCATTTTTGTATCAGTTCTATGTGCAGTCAGAAATCAACAGTCCATAGGCAGATGAGTTAGTGGTTTGTCAACAACAGTCAGCAATCACAAACAATCAGATGAGTTAGTGGTTTATCAACAGTCATAAATAAGCAATCAGCAGCAGTTCATAAATATTAGGTTTGAATTAAAATAGTAAAACTTATTTTGATATTTTTTACTTAATAACATATAGCAATGTTTAAAATAAAGTATAACTAATCGATAATATATGAGAGGTTTATAAGATATTAAAATCAAATAAAAGTGAATATAAAATAGTAAATAAATCATTAATCTATTAACATAACTATAGGTTTACAAAGGTTTTCTTGGTAAATGTTGGAGAAACTTCTATTGAAGTTCCTTTCATGGATGGAAAGGCTATGGCTTCGCATAAAACACTGCAAGAAAAGCTTAATTGCAATCATAATATGGTGTTATAGGCATTGATTGAAATGGATGGGGTTTATCAAGTTATTTGTCCAACTCGTGTCTATAAAGGGATTGATAGTGAGGAGAAACATTTCATACTTGAATGTAGTTTATTCTCCTTATTTTTAGAAAGAGTAGATCAATCCAAATCAGCCTCTGCCATTGCACTATGGGTCAAGTCAATTAGTCTTTTTCTCATTGATGCCCCACCATTCCTTGAAAGGAAGCGCTCCTTGATTTCTTGCAGTCCCGGTCAAGCCCTATAATGAAAGGGGCTTGAGTTTGTACATAAGGAGAGGCTCATGGGCATGGATATGGCCAGGCAAGTATGAGGCCCAACATTAATGAATGTGAAAAGGTGGGCAAATATATAAGTGAGTGTTGTAACTAGGAGCATTTATCACTTTTGACCAATCAAATCATACTTCTTGGAGCTCCATGCTTCTATGGCTATGGTGGTACTCCCTTGAGTACATGTGGTACTCCATCGTGAGTGCAATCTCTTTCTCTTTTTCTCTCTCTCTCTCCACCATTAAAGTGGTATCAAAGCCTTGTCTTTGATCCAAGCTTTCTGAAAGTTTTTAAAATTTCTGCATTTTCATGATTTTGATTGATTTCTTGATCAAGAAATGGGGCATGGGGAGTATGTAATGCTGGAAATTCTCTTGGGTTTTTGAATTGATTAATGTTTTGGGGGGCTATAGGTCATTGTTGACCAAAAATTGGGGCAACCACTCCAAAATTTAAGGGACAGGATCAAAATTGGTGGAAATTTGAATTAATCATGATTAGTGGCCTTAATCCGAAATGTTTATGCTTCTTTCTTCTTCTCTACATGTTGGATTCTCAAGGAAAATAGGGTTCCATCTTCTTGCCATTGAGAAATATTATTTTAGGATCTTGATGGAGCATCTCGTGAGCTTCCAAACGATCATCTCAATTCGTGCATTTTTCTTCATGGAGTAATCGCGATCTGTTCGCGCGCTATTTATGAGGTTGTTTTGGTGCGTTTCGCTTCAAATCTGGGTCATAGAACAAGCAAAAGCTTTCTTAAGCTTGGCTTAAGTAGAGCCAAGCTTAAGCTTGGCAACAAGGAGTCAAAAGGGCTGCGATTTTACTGTGCTTGAAGACGGACATTGCTGTGAGGAAGTACACCATTCAAGATGCAATTTAGCATGCTTATGATCATCTCCTTCAAGTCTTCAACAATCAATAACTATGCAAGGAGTAAGGATTTTGTTTATGCCTTTGAATACCATTGATGAAAGCATTGTATGATGTCATTTCCAGCTCTTTGAGCACTATGGTTTTAAGCCTTTTGAAAACTTCTCTTCAAGCTATTTGAAACCATAGATTGAAGTCTTTGATTTCCAATGCTCAAACATTTGCATGCTATATGCAATGGTGGAATGGTCATGACATGTGTAAGCTTTTGCATGGCTATTATATCCACCATTGAGGGGATTTTGGAATGCATCACATGAGCTCTTACTTTGCTTAAGCATTAAGCAAGCATCACTCTTTTGGTGTTCATTGAACCATTGGAGTCTACTTGCCATTTGGTTGATTGTCTTGTTCATTGATGAGGGCTATGGAGTAAAGGAAAAGGGCTAAAGTGATGCAAATCAGTGAGGTGTGGTTCTATAATGTTGCCAAATACTAGCCTAATGCAAGCACATGCATGTGTCTAGATGGGCCAATGATTTCATTGATCTTGGGGATTCCAACTTGAAGCTAATCCTTGCAATTCATTTGCCTTGTGATTCACATGATGTTGGATGCTATGTGGATGTTGTTTTTCTGGTGATTGGTGTAACTGAGCTTCTTTTGATGATTGGGGGAAAGTATGAGTACATGCTCTTTGTAATGAATGAAATGAAAATAGCATGAGTCATGCTAAAAACAATGTAAGTGCTCCTACCTTATCCTTTTGAAGCTACATCCACATACACTTCACTTGTACTCCCACTTCAATTCATAGTATCTAGTATGCTTGTGAGGGTACATCGGGCATTGGAGGAGAGGCCTGGGGGGAGCATGGCATGAACTCTCCTTGTAGTGAGTGATCTTGGTAAAGCGGTAAGGAGGGGGATTAGGTACTTGGATGTGAAGACTTGGCCCCAACTTGTGCCTAGAATCGGACTAGGTACGAGGGTGGGAAGGCTTGGCTGAGAGGTCGGCAAGCATAAAGCGCTCCTTTGACACACACTCAACTATATTGCAAGCATGCTGAGGCTATGGAAGCCAATTGTCACTTGATTGGGCATGCCATGGATACTTGATAGTAGTCAAAGTATAAGAGTTGAATGAGCAAGTATATGCATTTGATACTGATTATTTGGGGCATTATATCATAATTGGATATTGGGCAAGTGCTTATGGATTTTGATTGAGATTTGGGCCAAATTGCGGGGAACTATGGCAAGATTTTTATGATTTTCCTACACTCTGCAATGGTGGGTACAGAAGTGCAATTCAGTCCCAATTCATTCAAGATCTCCCAAAGTTCTTTGGAAGCCTTAAAAGGGCGTCTTAGGGCAAACCTAACTAGCTATCAAGTGGTTGATCCGGACACACCATCTCAGGGTACAAAGAGGATAGTTCTGTAAGGCTGAAAACCCTAATTCAGTCAAAAATAATGCGAACTAAATTGAGGTGTTTACATAGCTTAAGAACACTACCTAAGAGCCTCCAAATGAGCCAACAAGTTCCCAATTCCGTTATTGTTTGGATGGTCAACCTCTCATAGTTGACTTTCAGCTAAAAGTCAAAATAGAGAGGTATAGGGGTGTTCAAAGTGGTGATCCAAGGTGATAGAAGTGTTCATCTCATCAAGGCAAACACGGCAAACTAAAGAACTCCCAATTTGATTACCGTTTGCTATATTAACCACTTGGTAGCATGGAGAATTGGGGAAGGACATCGAGATCTCAAGCATAAGACAACCAAGCTCATGATGATGCCAATGAAGTTGTTTGTGAGATGACATGGTACATGTGGGTGATGCTCCATTGGGTGAAAATCCACATTCCATTGTTGAACATGGGCTATGCAACAAGATAGAGTACCTCTTCATGACATTAGTGGCGAATAGTCAATGATGGAATGCCAGTGCACAAATGGACAGGATCAAATCTCGTTGGGTAACATCACATTAGATATGTTAAGGATTGCTCTCACCGATGCAATCAAGGATTCTCAAAGGGATGCTAAAAAAGAGGTGCTCTACATTAGTAGTGAGATTGTGCGGCAAGGCAATGAGAATGCCAAGTTGATGCATCAAACAAATAGTGGACAAGTTGGATGAAAGGTTTGCAACTCTTGAAGAGCGGATTTTAGGTGTACAAAAGGGTGTGGACAGGTTTGATTATGCACCAAATCCACATAGGAATCTTGGTGGTATGCAAGGAAAGTTAAATATGCCTTCAAGAGACCATCAAAGTGGGCATGTTCCGGGCTCTAGGTTGGGAAAGCAGCCCATAGTTTTGGATCCCATGAAAGGATCTTCAAGAGGTGTTTACAATGTTAGTGGGAGATGGGATATACTGCACAATACCCTTGGTCGTTCTACATTAGAATCACCAAGACCCAAAGATTTGAAAGACAAGATTACACTTCCCAAGTTCAAAGGGGTGAACATAACCACCAAGGAATCGGAAGAATGGACTAGCAAGATGGAGGTGTACTTTGCATTGTATCCCCGTGAGATGAGGAAGAGGACAAAGTATAATTTGTCATGTTGCATTTGGAAGATTATGTCCATTCATGGTGATGGTTTACTTAACATGAGGTCGTGCATTTTGACACTTGGGAAGCATTCAAAGATGCCATGTTTCAAAACTTCACATCTCCATTGGAACGAGCTCAATTGGTGGGACAATGGTATGATTTGGAGCAAAAGGGAAGTTCCGTCAAGAAATATAGCAACCAATTTAGGAAGCTTTTCATGTTTGTTGGAGGAATGAATGAGTATAACAAAATGGTGAAGTACATACATGGATTGCAATACTCACTTGGAGCTGATGTGAAGGCTCAAAGACCTCAAACTTTGAAAGATGCCATGTATTATGC
Source organism: Cibotium barometz (assembly GCF_041138505.1). Classification (NCBI taxonomy): domain Eukaryota; kingdom Viridiplantae; phylum Streptophyta; class Polypodiopsida; order Cyatheales; family Cibotiaceae; genus Cibotium; species Cibotium barometz. The sequence continues at coordinate 688,845 of NC_141078.1, read as the reverse complement.
GGAGGTCTTTGAATCTAATTATAAGGGGAATGTTGCAAATAGATGGAATGTGGGAGAAACTAAGCCATCTACTTTCAGCCCAAATGCAGTAAAGTGGCCAACTTCTACCTCTTCAACACCTTATGTACCTCGTGAAAGCTTCACTCCAACTTCTACTCCCATACAACAATATCCTAGTGTGTATGGTCAGCCAAGAAATGTGAAATGGAGTGGTTCTATGGCCAAACCTCCTATCAAGAGTGATGCCCAATCTTCTTCCCTTCAAGGAAAAGTGATTAAGAAATTGTCACAAGCGGAGATGTAGGAGAAGAGGAAGAAAGGGGCTTGATTCCTTTGCAATGAGAAATGGAGTCCCAAGCATAAAAAGGTTCGCAAGGCAAAGGAGGTGAGAGCTAACATGATCTTTGAGGTGGTTGAAGATGAAGAGGCACCATTGGATTATGTAGATGAGGCTGAATTTCAAGATTGTGCAAATGAGGTATTAGAAGAGCCTACTCTTGACCCTTCTCAAGAGTTTCCTTTTGATCTGCGTGGAGAGGATTGGGTAGAAGTTGAAACAAAAGAAAGGGCATCCATGCTTTGTGCCATTTCACAAGAAGCTAAAGCGGGATGCAAAGGTTCCAACACTTTGAGGCTTGTGTGGAAGATTGGGGGTAGATCCATTCATATACTTGTTGATTTAGGGAGCACACATAGTTTTGTGAACTTTAAATCAATAAATTGGGGGTAGATCCATTCATATACTTGTTGATTTGGGGAGCACACATAGTTTTGTGAACTTTAAATCAATAAATTCTTTGAAACTATGCCCAATAGAGATGATGAAACCTACAAATGGACAGCATGAGCTAAGTAAGATTTGGGCTACAACAAGGATTTATTTTTCTTTCAAATATGCCTATGATACCCGTTTGATTGTGCTTGATATGGGCCCCGTTGATGTGGTGCTTGGATGTGATTGGTTGCACACTTTGGGCATATTTTCAATGGATTTGAAGCACATGAAAATGTTGTTCATGCATGAAGGCAAAGAGCTATGCTTGGATGAAATTTGCAGCCATGCTTTAACCTTGGTGTCCATGAAGTAAATGAAGAGAGAGTTGAAGAATTTGTGCCTTGTTTACATGCTACAACTCACTCGTCAAGAAGAGAACAATGGGCTGCAAATACATGATAAAGAGATGGATGTCTTGTTGCAAGAGTACAAAGATGTGTTTGAAGCACCCAAATGCTTGCCACCCACTAGAGAACTTGATCATGTCATAGAGCTTGAGAAGGATGCAAAACCAGTCAATAAGCCTCCTTATAGGCTTTCGAAGGTTGAGCGGGAAGAGGTGGCAAAGCAAGTGGAAGAGCTTTTGGAAACGGGATTCATACAACCAAGACAATCACCTTTCGCCTCACCGGTTTTATTGGTGAAGAAGAAGGATGGATCTTATAGAATGTGCATCGATTATAGGGATCTCAACAAGATCAGTATAAAGAATCGATATCCCATTCTAAGGATTGATGATTTACTTGATGAATTGAAAGGAGCAAAATACTTATCTAAGATAGATCTCAAGTTCGAGTATAATCAAATAAGAATGAAAGATGGTGATGAGTTTAAGACGGCATTTTGGACTGAACGAGGTCTATTTCAATTCATGTTTATGTCTTTTGGTTTATCAAATGGCCCGGCTACATTTCAAGCTCTCATGAATAAAGTTTTGAAGCCATTCCTCTTCTACAAATCACTTTTGGTCTTCTTTGATGACATACTTGTGTATAGCAAGTCAAGGGAAGAGCACTTGATGCATGCGGAGCAAGTGTTGAAGGTATTGAGGAAGCACAAGTTGTTTGCCAAGTAAAGCAAGTGCACCTTTATGTCACAAGAAGTGGAATACTTGGGTCACATTGTGAGCAATGATGGTATTTAGATGGATCCCAAGAAGGTACAATGTGTGAAAGAGTGGCCTACACCATCCAACACTACTCGATTAAGGGGATTTTTGGGATTATCATCTTTTTATCAGAGGTTCGTACGCCATCATGCTCACATATGGCAGCCCCACTTACCCTGATAGGCTTAAGAAGGAAGCATTTTTTCGGTATGCCGTGGCCGATAAGAGATTTCAAGAGCTCAAGCAAGCACTCATTTCATCTCCAATATTGGTTTGACCTGATTTTTCTAAGCCTTTCACTATACGGGCTGATGCAAGTGGGAGAGGAATTGGTGCTATGCTATATCAAGAACATGGGGTAGTTGCTTATGAGAGTAGAAAGCTCATCGAGAAGGAGAGGGAGCTTCATGTGTATGATCAAGAAATGTTGGCCATTTTTCATGCCATAAAGAAGTGGCATCACTATTTGTATAGTGGGCATTTCAAAGTAAAGACCGATCATTGAGTACTCCAATTTTTCCTCACCCAACAGAACCTTTCTCCCAAGCAAAAGAGATGGCTTGCTACCTTGCAAAATTATGATTTCGATATCTTTTACATAGTGGGAAAGGATAATGTTGTGGGGCAGATATACTTTCTAGAATGTGGGCTTGCACTATACATGCTATTGAGGAGGTGCATTATGATTGGATTCATGAGATACAAGAGGAGTATAGGTGGATGACATGGCTGGTCCAATGTTTCAAAAATTACAGCAAGGCTTATGTGATGAATATCCACATTTTGAGGTGCACAATGGGTTGCTTTGGTAGAAAGGAAAGTTCTATTTAGTTCCTCACTCATCCTTCAAGCTGAAAATCCGACAAGAGATGCACTCTTCACCAAAGACGGGTCATTCGGGAGTGTTCAAAACTTATGATAAGATACGAAAAAGTTTCTTTTGGAATAGACTTTGGAAGGATGTGCATGACTATGTTTAAAAGTGTTTGCCTTGCCAACAAAACAAGGATCCAAATCAATTTTCGGGTGGATTGTTGCAACCATTGCCTATTCTGGAAGGAAAGTGGACCCGCATAGCCATGGATTTCATCACTGGGCTGCCCACTACTAAGCAAGGGTGGAATAGCATCTATGTGGTAGTGGATAGACTAACAAAGGCGGCTCATTTCATACCCACAAAGGTGCAATATACAACTTCTATGGTGGCTCAACAATTTATGGAGCATGTGTTTAGGTTGCATGGAATGCCAAAGCAAGTGGTGAGTGATAGGGATGTCAAGTTCATGAGCCATTTTTGGAAGAGTGTCTTTGATTCCATGGGGACTACACTCACTCCAAGTATAGCCTATCATCCGTAAACAGATGGCCAAACCGAGAGGGTGAACAAGTGGCTCAAAATCTATTTGAGACACTATTGTTATGACACCCAATCTTCATGGGATAAATGGCTACACTTAGCTGAATTTTTCCATAACAATACATATCACATGAGTATTGGTATGTCTCCATTTGAAGCCATGTATGGGTATAAGGTGCATGTACTTCCATTGCATTCAATGGGGAAAAAGTGAATCCTCAAGACAAAGAGGAGATTGAGAAGACGTGTGCAATATTGCAAAGGTGCAAGGATAACATGGCTAAGGCACAAAACCAAATGAAGCAATATGCCGATGAATCGAGGAAGCATGTGGAGTTCAAGGAAGGGGATTATGTATTTTTAAGAATCCCTAAGTCAAGGTATGCTTCTTTGAAGGGAGACACCAATACAAAGCTTGCTCATCGCTTTTCTGGAGCATACAAGGTGTTGAGAAAGAATTGGTGAAGTAGCCTATCAATTGTTGTTACCTTCTACCACCACAGGATCCACAATGTGTTTCATGTGTCACATTTGAAGAAATATGTGGGGCCTGAATTGGGAAGTGATTGATGAATTGCCTCCAATGGATGAAGAGGGAATGATTCAATATGTGGCACAGAAGGTGATTGGAATGAGGGAAAGACACCTTCATAATAGGTCTATTGTTGAGTACCTTGTGAAGTGGAGAGGGTTGCCTAATGAAGAAGATTCTTGGCAATCCAAAGGCTTTATGAAAGACCATTCGGAGCTTCTACAAGCAATGAATCAAAATGGATGAAGTGGTACAATTGTTTGGTGTCTTTGGATAGCTATTTTCATGGATTTGGATGATGATATGAAGGATGCCATTACTGTAAATTTGTATGGACAGCCATGGTCATTGGTATACTTCACTATTCATCAATCAAGTTCAACAAGACTCCGTGGGCTTATGGATATCATAGAGGGAAGTCCATATGTACATCAAATAAGTGGACAGCTCTATGTGGAGTTTTCTTGTGTAAGGCATTTTTGGAATTGCAACAAATGTACTTCTGCATTCATGAAATAAGTCAAGAAGAATTCATATAGCCCATACATTACTCCATACATGGTTTCGAGGATGAAACCTTTGGGTGGGGATGGTTTGTAATGAAAGGGTCTTGAGTTTGTACATAAGGAGAGGCTCATGGGCATGGATATGGCCGGGCAAGTATGAGGCCCAACATTAATGAGTGTGAAAAGGTGGGTAAGTATATAAGTATTGTAACTAGGAGCATTTATCACTATTGACTAATCACATCATACTTCTTGGAGCTCCATGCTTCTATGGCTATGGTGGTACTCCCTTGAGCGCATGTGGTACTCCATCATGAGTGCATGTGGTACTCCATCATGAGTGCAATCTCTTTCTCTCTCCACCATTACAGTACTTACCCGGCCATATCCATGCTTCTATGGCTATGGTGGTACTCCCTTGAGTGCATGTGGTACTCCATCATGAGTGCATGTGGTACTCCATCATGAGTGCAATCTCTTTCTCTCTCCACCATTACAGTACTTGCCCAGCCATATCCATGCCCATGAGCCTCTCCTTATGTACCAACTCAAGCCCCTTTCATTACAAGCCCTAGTAGAACCACCCACCAAGTATGCATTACTATGTGCACTCTACAACATAGCCATTGAAAGGTCAACAGCAGTAGCCTCATACAAAGACAACTGTTTCTTATAACCGACAATTGCTCTCATGCTAGAGTGCTTGTTTTAAACAAGGTTTGTGGTCAGTAAGAAAGGACCATCTTTACCTTGTGTTAAAAACCAAGAACTCCAATGCATTGCACGCACTTCCCACCATGCAAGCCATGTTTCCATTGATGGCAACTCACCCTCCACAACATGTCCATTACTATTTGCCACTACAACATCCGAGTTTGCATTATTTCACTTTCTACACAAGACCTTGTGTTCCTCATGGAAAGGTGGTCTGATACACTTTTTGTATGATTCATAATGCTTTGTTCCCAATGAAAAGCACATGATCATTCTTTTTTTGGGTTATGCTTCCCACAAAAATAACAGAGTGCACTACAATCTAATTTGCACCGGCCTCATCAGCCATAAAACCCTTGAATGCAGGTTTAACATAACCATATTCTTACACAACAACATTTAACATTTTCCAAAACTCTTTCTGAGCATATATATCCTCAACCTTAAATTCACATGTAGCAATGGTCAGAATTTCCTTGAGGAAAGAGTCGTAAACAAAAGCCTCCATTTTAGACCAACCATGAACATAATGCACGTGATAAAAATGCACCCACATTTCTTGAAAGTTACCATGCGGTCTCATTTTGTTTACCACATCTACTCCACTCCTAGGACGAGAGTTGACATTTTGAAAACGTGTGGTTGCATGTTCGAACCCAACTGCCCTAGGAAAAGAATATTATGCAAAAAAGGATAACCAATCTTGCTTTTCAAATCCAAAATGGCTTCGAGTACTTTTGGGCCAAACACACTGCTCCCTTTAGCTTCTTGAATATATCTCTCAATTCTCTTCTTATCCGACACAGCAGAGTGACAACCTTAAGTAGGTCATTCATCTCCTTGTCTCACCAAAATCTCCTTCTTTCTCCTCATGTTCTTTAATCAAAATGTCAAGGACCATCTCTTGGGCCACACTCACCTCAACAAGTTTAGGTGTTGCATTGGGACTCCCCTTTGCATGTGAGTACACTTTATCTTCAATTATTCTCTTTTTCTCCCTACTGATTCCCTCTGCACATGGATGGTCATGATAACCCAAATGCATTGCACATCTAGTATAATTCTCCTAATCTTTTGGAACATAATAATATATGATTGGAGATGACTGTAGGACACTACTTTACACACTCAGGTGGAAGTCTACAATGACTACATACAAGAGTTCCAGTCTCCATTCTCAATCTCCCAATTAGAGGAAACCTCTGCACTCTCCTAGTCCAGTGAGTTGCATTCACCACAATTGAAGCGGCCACAATGTGCGGGCACTCTAGATTGTAGCAACATAGGTGACCAACACACCTGCTCAGTCATACTGTACCTGGAAAGCAATCACTACTACAAGTTACATAGTCTGCCCATACATGGCCATCATGTTTATGCTCCATTCCCAACATTGAAGAATTCCGCCCAGAAGGAGAGAGCTCAAAAGAGGACATAAAAGAAATATAGGTGACAAACCTTCTCAGTCGCATTGTACTTGAAAAGCAATCACTACTACAAGTTACATAGTCTGCCCATACATGACCATCATATTTATGCTCCATTCCTAGCATTGAAGAATTTCGCCTAGAAGGAGGGGGCTCAAAAGAAATATATCCATCATAGGACACAGACAGTTCATCAATAGATACTATTTGATGTAGACTTTCAAAGGCAACATGTAGATTTCTCCCTCTAGGCTGAACACGAATAAGATCAAAAACACTCGAGCAATGCAAAGAGGATGCCTAATCAACCACGTTATTCGTCTTCACAGTTTCCTCCTCATCAAGCACTACCAAGTTGATAGTATGCAACCTGACCTTATAAAATGCTTGAACATCTGCATCCAATACATATCCCTCATCCCCATCAACAAGAGTTTGAGCTTCAATTTTAATACCTTTTGCACCCAAAGTTATTGGGTGTAGAGTGAACCTCTTGCTAGAGAGTGCAAAATGTTCTTGTATTTTCGACCGAGATATCTCATTATATCTCTAGCTTGAACGTATAGCAAGCTTTGTTTCCACATGTGGACCATAGATGGTCACACACCTAGCCATTGTAGATGTCAAAAGAGCAGGTTAGAAACCAAGATCAAGAAGAAAATGGCTAGATGATGCCAAGGGGAAATGCATGTACACCAATAGACAATGTGTATACATGAGCTCATTAGATACAATAATTTAGTGCAATCGATTCTTGATTTTCAAGGCATAGGAAATAACCACCTTTAATTACAAGGGCTAGAAAGAATTTATTATGAAAATTGTCAATAAAGATAATATTATATATTAGATAACCACCTCTAATATATATCTTGACTATATATTTCATAAATATAATATGTATATTATTAATTTATATATTACATTTATAGATATTATGTTTGTTCAATATATATAAATCTTATTATCATGTATTTATATAATTACATTATATTAATATACTTAATATATATATCTAATTATATTATCTTAAAAAAATAATAAAAATTTATATGTATATGAACTTTATATATATATATATATAATTATATGATGTAATTATACATTTATGTTTTTACATTATATATATGTAATTAAATTATATTAATATAATGGAAAAATATTTATTAAAATCAAATGTGCATGCTATCTGTATATGTTATATTATATATATATTTATAGAATTATTTATAATATAAAAAACATATATGCTAAGAAAAAATATATACAAATCCCATATTTGGTGGTTACTCTAGATCAAACTTTAAATATGTCCTTTTACATATATATATATATGTGTGTGTGTGTGTGTGCGCAATTAGAGTATGCAAATAAATATTCAACTTATTAATACATATAATCATATTCAAATCTAAAATATTTAAATAAATTTTTCAAGCTGGAAAATTTGTGCAGTATGTTGAGAATGATAGACGATTGAAGAAAAAAGTGCGATTAGAAAATTCAAAGAAATTATATAGTTGGTTTTTTCCAATGGTTATTAAAATAGATCTAAAATTAATATATAGAGAACATGGCCCCAATATGCATAATATGAATCTTGAAAATGATGGGCAAGTAGTAACGCTCCAAAACGACCTAGAATGAATGCGACGGCTTTGTACCCAGTCGCCCAAGAGTTATGATGACAATGATGGATCGGTCGGCCAAAAATCAAGTGCACAGTCTAAGATATGATTTAAATTTCAATGTGTCTCTTTTCCTCTCTCATTCTCTTTTCTAAAAACCCTACATTTGTTCTCTCTTCCCTTGCACCACATAGAAAGAAACCCATATACATTTTCTTCTCACTTCCTCTCCATCACACAGAAAGAAACACTTTTATATCTCTTATCTCTTCCTCTCCACTGCACAGAAAGAAACCCTCATCATCTTTGTATTGTGGTCGCCCCTGCTCAAGCGATGGGAGAGTACTCCTCCAAGGATCGAATCGAGCTCTCCACTCTCTCCTTCACTATGCACAACCCCATAATGGCTCCAAAAAGGTATGCTCATCCTTGACCTTCACCCTTACGAATCTGTTCACCATAGCCACCAAGAAGTGGAATAAGAAGCAAGAATATGTGCTAAATCTCTTGCTTGCCATGGTCAAAATGGCCATAGTATTCATAAAACAAAGGGGGTGGAGGCGGCCCCCCAGCGCAGGGAGCTGCCTCCACCCCCTTTGTTTTATGAATACCATGGCCATTTCGGCCATGGCAAGCAAGAGATTTCTTCTTTACTGTTTGGGTTGTGTTACAATCTTGCCATGGGCCTCATTGAAGCATTTAGAACCATGACCATGATGGCCATGGTTTTGAATGCTTCAATGAGGCCATTATGGGTATGTTGATGCTTAAGCCTTGGATTATATTGTTGCAATATTGTTGATTATGTTGATTATGCTCGGTAGCATGGCCATGATGACTATCACATGTGCTCATGACCTTGCTTACCATGGCCAAATGGCCATGATATGCAAGGTCATGATTATGTTGATAATGTGCTCGTTACCATGTTTTGATTATGTTGATTATGCTTAGTAGCATGGCCATGATGACTATCACATGTGTAAGCCCTTGCTTGCCATGGCCAAAATGGCCATCGTCATCATAAAAAAAGGGGGTAGAGGCAACCCATGCCAGCACGGGCAGCCTTCGCACCCTTTTTTTAATGAATACCTTGGAAAGTTTTGGCCATGGCAAGCAAGGGATTGATTATGTTGATAATGTGCTCATTACCATGGTTTGATTATGTTGATAATGTGATCATTACCATGGCCATCATGGCCATGGTTTTAAAGGCTTCAATGAGTGGTCTACATGTTGCCTTTCATTACTATGGCCATGATTTCCATAAAAAGGAGGGGTTGGAAGTGGCCCACACCAACGCGGGTTGCTTCTAGCCCCTCTTTTTTTATAGAAATCATGGTCATCATGGCCATGGCAACGAGTTTGATTATGTTGATGACATAATGTTGATTATGCTATATATGCTTGTTTTGTTGCACAATGAGCTAATTGCCATGGCCATGTTATCTATAAAAAAAGGGGCTAGAAGCGGCCCATGCCAGTGTGGGCTGCTTCCAGCCCCCTTTTTTTATAAATACAATTGCCATCATGGCCATGCTAATGAGCACATTGTTTGAGGCAATGTTAATCATGAGGCACACTTGCAATATTGATTATGTTTATATTTTAATTGAAGCCCATAAGTGCCATAATATTGGGTACTGAATATAGTCCCAATATGTTACTTGCGCTTGGGCCATTGCATATGTTACTGAATATAGTCCCAATATGTTACTTGCGCTTGGGCCATTGCATACCATGGCAATATTGGCCATGGTATTAATATAAAAAAGGGGCCCTTTTTTATGGTTATGGTTGGGTTATTGTTTCCCCAATCCTTTATATTTTGTATGCTAAAACAATTGCCATTATGGCCATACTTATTTACTGTTGGATTTCTATGATGTTCATGAGTTGGTTGGCATGTTAATGGGTTGCATGGTTCTTGAGGGGTCTTGCATATGTTTGGGTAGACACAAACTTTTGTTTTAACATGAAAAAGTTTGAGCTTTTATGATTAATCATTTATCATTTAAGTGTAAGAAAAGCATTGGACATCTGTGCAGGATAAATGTGTCTAGTGGTGGTCAGGCCTCCAAGAGGATAGGTCCAATTGGTTGTCCACCTAAGTCGAGTAAGAGAGGAAGGGAAAGGAGATCAAAGAGGGTTGAAAAGGAGAGTGGAGTAGATAAACAGGAAGATATGGGGTTGGAAATAAATGATAGGATTGTTGATGTTCTTATTGATGAGGGCTATGACAGGGAGAAGGAAGATAACTTTGTTGGGAGGGAGTGTGAGATGCAAATAGTTCAATTTATTCTGAGGCCATAGAATTCAAAGGAAGAGGATCCCAAGGATGAGACTAGTTTATTGATATGCAGTAGGGGGAAGATATATTTCAAAAGGCTAGACTTTTCTCATGTTCTGTGTGTCCACCCATTCCTTTATGTAGATTGATTCTATATGCAAAAGTGAGAGTTCTTCGTAATGATATTTCTGGGTCGAAAGTTGCTTTTGGTGGGCATGAGGGATATGTTCTAGAGAAGGGAGTGTTTATAGTGTCAATGTGGACTAGTTGATGATGATATTCAGCAAGGGTGGGATCCGATTTGGAGGGAGGTGAACAAAGCCTTTGAGGATGAGATAGCTGCCCATCCCGAGCTTATGTTTTTTGTCTGGGAGGCAAACCATCGTACTATGTCTTGGATTGAAGAAATAAGGGAGAAATTCTCAACTACCATGGGATAAGCATGTTCGTGTACTGCCTACAGTGATCGATCCCACTATGGTTAGTGAGATTGCACTTTTGTCATGTCTCAAAAGAATGAATTCGTAAGTGACTTATCTCATATGTCTCATTTATCACTTGTTTTGATTTGGTTCTTTCAAAAATTGCTTTAAATATAACATTATATGTGTAGCTTGAACACCCATGCTCTTGTTGTGAACTCATTTTTGAGAGATGAGTTTATCAACACATCAAACATATGTAAGGTTGATCGACAAGCCTACTTGCAAGTGCTACTAGAGGAGGATATTAAGCTTATTTCTCAGATTCGCAAGAGGTCAAGAAAAGGTAAAGAACCTTGGTTTCCTCTAACAAGAATGTACTTGGGATATTTGGTGTACAATGTGAGTTACAATCTACTTCTTCCTTGATTTCTAGCTATGTAGACTTGCCCTTGATTTCTAGCTATGGACTCCGGATGGCTCTTGGTTGTTGCATCTTCTTCGGGTATTGCTATTGAGAAACTATTCTTCATTTATCTTTTCTTGACTGTTGCTTGAATTGCAAATAGAGCTTGGTAGTGTTGCTTTGTTTGGTAGGTTTGGGGATTGGGTTGATTGATAGATATTATCAAGTTTTCGGCTTGGAAATTTGGCATTGAGTAACTGTGGTTCATCACTCACCTTACAATTATGTAGATATTGCTAGCATGAGGACCGAGGTTTGTTACTTTGCCTATTATAATGATGTTAATCCATTCCTAGGGTTAACAAGAGCTATTACATCAAGGATTCACGATAGATACACCAAAGGGTCATACATTCAAGATATGAAGTAATGGTGTCCAAAGCTACAACTTGGACGAGCGCTCGTAGTGGTGTGACGACAGAGTATTTATGGAAATTCTCGCTTCAAGAGCATGTGGTAGCATGTAGGATGAAGTCCCAAGTGATGTACTTCATGGATATATTATGAGATTAGTCATTGTAATAGCATTAGATCTCTTATGAGCCTAAAGTGCCTGGTTGACCACAGTTTAAGTGAGTGTGAACACTTATGGCCATGTATATAAGTGAATTTCTCTGATAATACAACATACTCTCCCATTGTGCAATAGAGTCTTGCTCTTGCTAATCTCTCTCCTTAATTCAAGGGTTGTAGAGCTTGGAGACCTCAAGGGTTACGAGCTCAGCCATTGGAAAGACCCTCACGATAGTTACGATTCACTAGGTAATATCTTGTTGGATGTGTTTCAAGGAGGGTTATGGTGAGCAATAACAAATGATTCTTTGAAATGATAGTATAGATTAATGCTTGTTTTGATCAAACAACCTTAGACGTGAATGACTCTTCTTTCAATGCTTGACATCCATGCTATTCTTTGTGCACCAACTTGGTATGGATCCTCCCCTGTATGTCCCAGATAGCACACTACATTTTCAGAGTCTCCACATGAGGCCCTTGTGTTGAAAGAACGGTAGAGGGAGAGGAGACACACACACAGGAGCAAACCCTAATGTATTTTGCAAACCCTAACCATAGAGGGAAGCCATCTCCCTTCTCACACAATGCATAAAGCCATAATACACACCACACTATGAGTTGTGTCCACACTCTACTAACCCTAGCTAATGTCCACCACTATGACCAGCTGGACGCGGTCATTTATGTCTCACACATGTTCCTAGCTAACATGCCAGCACATAGCATAGCTGGCTCACATTGACATCGAGCTTGAATCTCAACAGCCCCTCTCAAGCTCATGATGTACTGCCATAGATGAAGATGTAGATGAGCTTGGGATATCAAGGCTCTCAACACTCCCCCTCAAGCTCATCCCATGTACTCCCAACATAGTACGGAAGTACTCAAACTTCTCCCCCTGCTAAGTGGCTTTGTAAAGATGTCTGCCACCAGCTCATCTGTCTTCACATACTGTAGATCAACTGTACCATCCAGCACCTTCTCTCTGACAAAGTGATAATGAACCTCTATGTGTTTGGTCCTCGCATGAAACACTGGATTCTTTGCCAACTGTATACTGCTCATGTTGTCACAATGAATGACAACTTTGCCATCAATAGGCTCTCCCAAGTCTGCCAAGAGACTCTTTAACCATATAGCTTCAGAAGTAGCAATGGCTGCACCCCTGTATTCAGCCTCTATACTAGATAAAGCAACTGTAGGTTGCTTCTTGCTACTCCAACTCACCACCACGGCACTTCCAAGTGTAAAAGCATAACCACTAGTAGACCTCCTGTCATATGAGCTACCTGTCCAATCAGCATTTGTGTAGCCATGTATATCCAAGCCTTTACCACTCTCATAAAGTAGACCATAATGTGCAGTGGTCTTAACATATCGCATAATGCGTCTCACTGCATCCAAATGAGGTTTTCTAGGGCTCTGCATAAACTGACTTACTAGCCCCACACCATAACTCAAATCCGGGCGTGTGATAGTCATGTAAATGAGACTACCAACCATCTTCCTGTACATAGATGGATCATCCAACTCCTCACCATAATCAGCCCGCAACTTCACATTTTGCTCCAAAGGTGTACTCATAGGCTTACACCCTGTCATGCCATATTTTGCCAACATATCCAATGCATATTGGCGCTGTACTAACCATGTACCTGCATGATCTTTGATCACTTCAATTCCAAGGAAGTATCTCAACTCACCAAGGTCTTTCATGTCAAATTGTCCACTCAATGCTTTCTTGACATGCATCACATTTGTACCATGATCACCTGGATAATCAAGTCATCCACATAGATGATAAGTAAAACAATCCCATGATTTGTCTTCTTCACATAGAGTAAAGAATCTGCTGTAGAAATATGAAAACCAAGAGAGATAAGATATCTGCTCATCTTATCACTCCAAGCACGAGGTGCTTGCTTCAAACCATATAATGCCTTTTTCAATCTGCATACATGAGTGGGGTATCTTGGGTGTACATAACCTTTTGGCTATGTCATATACACTTCCTCTTGTAGATCACCATTTAGAAATGCATTTTTGACATCCATTTGATGTATTTCCCATCCATTAGCTGCAGCCATAGCAATGACTGCTCTCACTGTTCCCATCTTTGCCACTGGACTAAAAGTTTCATCATAGTCCAAACCTTGGGTCTGTGCATAACCCTTACTACCAATCTTGCTTTATGTCGCTCAATAGAACCATTAGATTTGCACTTCACTTTGTAAACCCATTTACAGCCAATGACATTCTTGTCCTGTGGTAGTGCAACCAAGTCCCATGTATCATTATGAACCAATGCGTCCATCTCAACATCCATTGCTTTCTCCCATACATTTCCAATTGCTTCTGTATAGCATGTAGGTTCCACATGCTTCACCATAGATGTCATATATGCATAATGCATAGCAAAATCTCGATATGTCAATCTGTCAACTGGATATCTGACCCTATGGGATCTCCGCAATGCATGCGGATCACTCTGAACTCCTGTCACTCTAGCATGTGGTGGCACATATCTATCCTGCCTAGCACCAGGTGTGCGTAAAATAGGTATGCCAAGCTCCTCATCCAAACTCTCTGAACTCGATGACTCATAACCTGTAATTCCAATGCCTTCAACCTTCTTCTTTCCTTTATCCATAGCACTACTCCCAGTGCTCACACTCTCATGCCTCAAACGTCCTGACCATGGACGTACAGTACTACTCTCAGCTTTTGCTGGCCCAGACATAGTAGTAGAACTAGAACTAGCTTGTGGCAAGTTCACAGGCACATCTGCTTCAAGTGACTCAATGACTCCCTCATCCTTTGCTTTGTGTACCAACTAGCAAGCTCATCAAACACCACATCTCGTGAGATGACCACTTGTCTAGTTTGTGGATTGTAACATTTGTATGCCTTTCGATCTTGTGCATATCCAACAAATACACATTTTTCTGCCTTAGGATCCAACTTCCTTCTTCTTTCATCAGGCACATGTACATAAGTTATGCATCTAAAAACTTTGAGGTGTCCAATGTCTGGCCTGTAACCTGTAAGCCGCATCTCTGGCGTACTTCCATGAATGGCTACTGTAGGTGTTTTGTTTAGTATATACACTGCAGTAGCACATGCTTCTGCCCAATAATAATCTGGCATGCTCTTTTCATTAAGCATTGCCCTAGCCACTTCACATATGACTCTATTCTTTCTCTCAGCCACACCATTTTGCTGAGGTGTATACCTGGAAGTCAATTGTCTTCTTATTCCATGCTTTCTCAAGAAATGCTCAAAAGCTTTTGAGGTGTATTCACCACCTCCATCTGTCCTCAAACATTTAATCCAATAGCCATATTGCTTTTCTGCAAAAGCTTTGAAATCCATAAACTTTTCCAACACTTCACTCTTCTCTCTGAGAAAGTATATCCATGTTATCCTGCTGAAATCATCAATGAATGTCACATAGTATAAACTGCCTTTGATAGATGGGTTTTGTGCAGGACCCCATACATCACTATGTACTATCTCAAGTGGCCTGCTACTCATATTTCCTTCTCTAGGAAACCGCAACCTTGCTTGCTTTCCAAACTGACAGGCTTCACAAACATGCATATTCCCATCGTATTTGAATCTAGGCAGCCCACTAACAATGCCTCTTACCTGCATGTTCTTCAATCTTTGTATATTGACATGTCCAATCCTCTTATGCCACATATCAATGTCCTGTACCACATTTCTGCTTTTAGAGAACATGGCTGATTTTAACTCAGGAATTCCAGCATCCAGCTTAAACAATCTGCCTTCTTTCTTGCATTTGGCAATGACTCTACATCCATGTTTAAAATCCTCAACGAAGCAACCATGCTCGTTGAAGTGAACCTGTAATCCCTGTTCCACCATTTGACCAACTGAGGCCAAGCTTTTTGTGATCGAAGGCACATACAACACATCTGACATAGACTTTGTTTGACCATTGTGCATAACCAATGGTACACTTCCAACATGTGTAATGGCATGCTGAGTATCATCTCCAATTTTCACATAGCCTTTCACATCCATAGGCGTCATATGCTCAAACCATTCACCATGACAATTCATATGGTTTGATGCTCCAGAGTCCATATACCATGTATCATCATTCTCAGCATTTGTCATCATAGATCCAACAACATGTTTCATGGCAAACAAGTGATTTGCAGTGCCATCATTACTGCTTGATGCATAGTTTCCACCACCATGTTGTGCATAATTTCCACCATAATATAATGACCACCACGTTGTGCTCTACCCCCTCTCAAATCATTCTGTTTGCGGAAACAATCTCTCGCCATATGACCAAATTTCCCACAGTAATGGCATTCTACATCTTGCATAGATGTTTGTTGGCCTTGCCAACGTCCTCTACCATGAGGATTACCTCTGCCTCTCCGAGGTGTATATCCACGACCACCTCTAGCACCATATGTGGGCTGAAAATTCTGTTGTGATGACTTGTCCTGCCATCCACGACCATTACCACCACGTCCACGTGATGCAAATCTCCCCCTGCCTCTAAAACCTCTTTGCGAGTAGAAAGCCTGATTTCTGCCATTATCATCATGGCTAGTAGATGCATCCAGAAATGAATCACTGAGTTTGATTTCCTCAACAAGCAAGAGTGAAACCAACTCATCAAAGTCCGGTAAACCTGTACTCCGAAGAACTGAGATGGATGTATCAAAAGATTTATATTCCTTGCCAAGACCACGCAAGGTAATATCCACCAAATCATCATCAAGCATAGGGGCATTTATTGTTGCCAATGCATCTGCAAACTTCTTTATTTCTTGCACATCATCATGGATGCTCCTTCTATTCCGCTTCACATTATGTATCTACTATCGCAACTGAGACTTGCGAGCACTCGTGTCTGTATCAAACATCTTTACCAAAGTATCCCATGCATCTTTGGGATTCTTAGCATCCTGTATGTGTATGAGCATAGCATCCGAAATACATATAGACAGATAATGTAACACTTTGAATGCTCTTTCTGACCATTGCTTATGAGCAATAACCTGCTCTGCTGTGTAGGTTGTTGGGGTAGTTCAGGCTCTGGCTCAGCACCTGTAATGAGATTCCAAAAACCTTTTCCTTTCAAGAAACTTTTTATCCTGTACTTCCATGCCTGGAAGTTCTTCCTATCCAGCTTTGCACCAACAATCTGTACTGGATTATCCGACATGTTTGCTTAATGTAAAACACCTTGCGTACACTTCCAAATCTATAGACGAGCCTTCCTCAGCTCAACCACTCTCCAATGAGTGTTCCAGATACTCCAAAATAGCCAACAATCTTCAAATTTGATGTAGAAAATCAACCTGTATGCATCCAAAATGAACTGGCTCACGCAGTTCGAGATACCCTGATTTGATGTGCCTTCCAAGGCTCCAAATTGCAATGTAGTGGTGTAATCAAGTATGGGTAACTTTCATTGACACCTAAACAACCTCAATGTAGAGTCTCAACACCATCTGACATGTGTACATATCAATTTTTGAAAACCCCTTTCTCTGTTTTGGGAAAAACCAAAAAAACCAATAGTAATTTTGCTCTAATTTCTTCAATATTTATCCAAATTGAGCAACCAGGCATTCATTAGCTTAGCAATAGTGTCCACTAACTCCATATAAGAGGAATTTATCCAATTGTTTAAGACCAAAGATTAATTGCTCAATTAAAATCACTCTGTTTCTCTGCAACCAGTGGACAGGCTTTTTAATCAGCTCATTCCTAGCTCAATTAAGCATAATTGATCAAACCAACCATGTAGCCCTCTTCTCAAGTATGTGTAGCAACCAATTGCTAAAGCAATTGTGGAAGTAATCAAGCAACCAAGTGATAATCGATCTCCTCGTACCAAAAATATCACAAAACTACCCTGTTTCTTTGTGCAGAATGCGCCGCCTGCTGCTGTAGGGGGCTTTGGGAGTGTTTGAGTTGCTAATTGATGAGTTATACAAGTTCCCAACACACTTAGGTATGTGTGCAACCAGTCAGTGGTTTGATTTTAGCCAAAAACATGCTCCAAATGCATCAAATCTTGAGTTGCTTTTCTCTGTTTTGTGAGAGCTCAAAAACCAGAATTTTTCACACATTCAAATGCTTCCAACTTGCTCCAAAAACACAGTAGGGCTTGCATATGAGTTTCCAATACATTCCTCATTGTTAGATACATATGTCTTTTGCCAGATTTACATGTATTTCCACCATACATCAATGCTTCCAAGCTTTAATGGAAAGCTTTCAAAAACCAGAAATTTGCTTTGCTTTGGGTTGCCCTAAATTGCTTTGTTTTTGCCTGAATCACCTGCAATTCGCTCAAGGATGTTTAGAAGACCCATTAGGGAAAAAGGGAGCTCATTTTGGGGCCCTGTAAGAAATTCACTATTTTTCGATTTATTTCTCTCCTAAAAGACCTCAAAAATAATAAAATATGGAAACGTGACTCAGAACTGTCAGTAAGGACTACTGCACTGTCAGTTTAGAAAAGAATAAGATAATCTTTTGTCTAACTAACACGATTTTGCATTAAATATCTCCTTAATTTTTTTTTTCTCGAAGATTCCGCATCTCTTTTGACAACGTGTGCAGGCCTCTCATAAAGAATCCATCACTGAACTTAATGATTGTATGGATACCACCACACTTCCACGATTCATGTTACAAAAAGACTATGAGATTGACAAGCAAACTTTGCAACCTCAAAAGCACAAAAAATGGCCGATACTAGTGAGTCACAATCTCAGAAGAAGCGATTACACCATCTTCACATCGACTTAGAAGAACAATATGCTCCAGCACAAAAAAGACGAAAGGATACGGTGCTGAATGCTCAACAACAGGAAAATATGAGAAGAGAAGGGCTCCAACATATTGACTTATGGTGTGATGGAAGTATATATCCAAAATGTCTAGTAAAAAACTCTACACCTTCATTTGTCAATCCAACCACACTACTGAGGTTTGCGGGCGATGGACAAAATGGACTTCTTGGTTATATTTCAGCACAGTCTGCATTTGCAGAAACATATTCGTGCAAAATTGGAGCAGCAGTTGCAGAATGAAATTGAGGAACATTCAAAGAGTAAAAAAGAGTTGACAAGATCAAGAAGGAAGAGAACCGTGCTTGGAGACAGACAACGAAGCAGGAAGATTAAAAACATTACAAATTTGAAGGCTGGGACTAGTGGATGCAAGCGAAGAATTCAGGAAGCAACGCTAGTTTGTAATTTTTTATTTTTTATACTAAAAAATGCTCTCAAACGACTTTATCTATTTTGTCCATTAACGCAAAACAGGATTGGAAGTGTTGAATAATATAGGCATATTGTGTTGTTACTATAGGAAACTATTGGAGCCTGCAAAAGAAAATATGGATCCCAACCTTCTTCCAGTTAAACAAATGAAAGGATTGCTTTCTTGTGGTGTAGCAAAAGGTTTGATTGAAGAAAAAAAATACAAAACAATCAAACGCAATGTTGTAGAGGACTTTATATCCAATAATCAAGTTGATGGTACTACAATCCAAGAGGCTCTTGATGTTAGTGGAGTTAGCAGGAAGGGATATAGTTCGATTTTCCATGCGATATCCTCAACTTTGAGAGATCAAAGGATTAAACGAGTTTTACTGTCAAATCCAGCAACAGTGTGGAAGATAAGAGGTCATTTGAATGAAAGTATAGATGAGTTTATTGGACAATATGTCCGTATTGAAGAAATATTTCATGGTGGTAAAGAAATATTTCATGGTGGTAAAGGAACCACTGTGTATGACCCTTGGAACAATATATTTGTAGATCTACAACAACTTCAAAGAAGAATGGTCGAGTTTTATGGAATAACATTTGAAGAGTGCAAAGGCATTTTGAAATTTGTTATCAAACTGGATGAGTGTGAGGTTGTAAAGGAAAAGAAAATGGAAAGGATTACTATTACATTGATGACTGGAGCACTTGATACATCATTGACTGAAGCGAGTTCGAAGTATTTTAGTGTGCAGTCGGAGAAACACATATGGTGGTTAGGCTCGTTCCAGGTATGATCATTTTTTATTTCGTACTTGATTTTAGTCAATGTTTTCAAATCTTTTATAGTAAGACTTTTGTTTTGTATAATCACAGGTGAAGACAGAAGACCATGAAACACTAGATTGGGTGTTTCACCACATGGAAATACCAAGAATAATTAAAAGACAAGTGCAAGGAGAGAATCTCCATGTTGCAGGAAAAGGTGATTTTCAAGTAGAGTGGCACATGGCGGGGGATCTTAAAAGTGCATGTATAACGTTAGTAAAGGAGGTAACTCAAAGTCTCCTTGTCTTTACTACAAAGAATCAGCTCAAGTAATGGATTCCAAATGGTGGAAGAGAGCACATAATAGAGATAAAGTTGACCCTGACTTCAAGGCCATTCTTGACATTCCACTATGTAATGTTCACATATGCACATTGCATGCTCTATGTCGAATTATTGAGAAATTGGTATTTTTGTATATTGGATTTGCTTAGAAACTCCGTCTCGAAAGAAATAGAAAGGATGCTCTTCATGCATTGGAAAAAGTGTTATCCGATATAGGTCTGCATGGAGGTGATGTTCATATCACAAAGGATTTTAAAAAGTCTACCAATGGCAAGGAGGTACCAATCAAGCCCTCTATTGGTGGTGTTAAGGCAAGAAGATTCTTGTCTCGACCCAAACATAGTAGTAAGCAAGTAAGGCAAGGTAGAACAGTTTCAGGGATTAGTTATGGATTGTGGAAGCAAGTCCATAATGCCGTGAAAGATCATGAGGCAGATGGGGAAGCACGAAATGTGAAGGCAGAGGTGTGGAGGTCTCTTGATCAACTCTTCATGTTCTGTGACAATGTAACATGGACAAAGAGTGATTACAAGAACTTTGAAGAGGCAATTAAACATTTTGGGAAGTCAATGAAAGACGCGTGGACAGCCTAAAATATAACTCACTACATGGTAAAGTGATGTCTTCTTCTTTTACTTAAGTGTGATCCTCTTTTCTTTTATAACTTACTATGCATTCTTATGTCTCTGTGAAAACAGCATATCATCTACAACCACCTTCCCTATTTTGTCAAAAAGTATGGATGCCCAGCAATTTGGTCTACCCAAGGCATGGAGAAGTCTCACTACATGGCACGTAATGCATTTTTCAGACACACACAACACTATGGAGGGAGTCAAAAGGCAAATAGTTTGAAGGAAGTCTTCCAATGGTTTTACCGAGGCATTCTACAAAGGCTGCATGCTAAAAGAAAAGTTGCTAGTTCTAAAGTCAAGCTTGCTTTTATTCTAGCCCAAAAGCAAAGACGAAGACAAACTTTGGACAATTCAATGGTAGCAGAGAGACATAGACAATGGAGGGATTCGAAGATATTTAGAAACCATAAATGGACAAGTAAACATGAATAGCAGTTTGTAAATTATTGGTGTTATGTCCACATGTTTTCAAACTCAATCAATAGATTTTTATTCTGTGGAACAAGTGACTCTTGGTGTTATGCCTATATGTTTTGAGACTCCATCAAAAGTATGTCTTTTGTGAAACATGTGATCTATATTAACAAGCATCAATACATCCATGAGCTACACACAAAAAATTCAATCAATACTACTTAATTATGCTAGACACACTATTGATCCTTACCAATAAGGTACTGAGTGTCAAACGCTTTTAGAAGCTACTGAGTGTGGGAAGAGTACTGAAGTGTCGTACGGTGACGGGACAAATGCAAAAGGGTATTGATCGTCCGTACGGACAAGGAACTGATGAGGATCAAAGACTTTGTACAAATCAGTTCAACTTCAACTGTCTTTAGCTATCTCCACGTGTTCTTCTTCTTGGATTGTGTGGCCTGATGCAATCATGGGTGGCTCTCGAAACCTTATGAGCTTGTGTTTTCCATAGCCCTCCAGACATTTGGGCTCCTTAACACCACATGCTAATGCATAAGAAGTGTAAGACAAAAAGTAAGAGGCCCTACAGGCCTGCTTATTCACATAATCCCCAAATATATCTATGGCGGACAACCTCTCTATTAAAATGATCTTTTCCTTTTGCCATGGAAGATCATGTCCACCTAAAACCCTAGACAAACATTTAAAGAAGTAAACAATGGCTTCTCCATTGTTGCTCAACTGCCTATGGTAAATCAAGATCTTAGCACTGCCTAGATCATGAATATAATGAGCTAGGCTTGACATTTTGCCAAACCCAGCCGGCCTGCTTCCACTTGTTCTTTGGAGGAATGTGTCATCCTCAATTTGTAGCTGCCACGTATCAAAAGATTGGAGTGAGACAATAATACATAACTACAAAACATTTAAACACAAGATAAAGTATTTGATTTGAAGTAATAATATCATACCTTCTCATTTTCATCAGCAACAAGAAGTTCATCTTTCCAAAGATTTATTCCTCTCCCCTCCATTCCAGCCTCTTCTTTAAGCTTTTCCTTATGAAGTGCTGAGAGATTCATAGCTTCCTGGGTGTGCTGGAAGGCAGCTTCATCTGGCTCTTGGAAATTTTCAGCCTCTTTGAAACAAATAGTAAGGGCCTCTGCAGGATCAAAAGTTGTTTCCAAAACCAGTAGTGAATGGTCATCCTCTATGCCAACCTCCTTGTCAAGCCTTGAAGCCTGGGCAATAAGGGAAATGGCATAGTCCTCCCTCAAATTGAACATACACTCTATATCATGGAGGAAAACATAATCTTTACCACCAATCAAGACACCTGAACATCAAAATCTTCAACTGGCTGTGCTGCCCTAAGAGTTTCAATCCTCAGTTGAACAAGGTCAAGAGCAGCCACTTGCAGCCCCTCATCCTCAAGGTTGATATCTTCTTCTTGCTCTGCCATATCTGTTGCCACAGGAATATCCTCTTTTACCTCCGCTACAGATATATCTTCTTCTTCAGCCTCTTGCCCTTGCTCTTATAGAGATTGCTGATGGAAGACAATGTACATAAGGAATGCCATGGTTTCCTCAAGCCCTCTACACTTTCTGGTGTGCAAGTTACAACTGAATTTATATTCCTCAGGCAGGCTGTCAAATCTTCTATTCACATGGTACCTCAGCCTGTCAATGGAGACAAAATGATTTATATGCACAAAAACCTTTTCACCTTCCACAATTCTTCCTGCCTCTGTCGGAGGGTGCTGGCAGGGATGGAAGACGGGGAGGGAAGAGTGTTAATGGATCTGATTATGAAATCATGATTGGCACAATTTCCAAGGCAAAAAGTGACTTTCACACGTGTCAAATTTCAAATTCCAAAAGATTTGGGTGGGACCCACACGTGTGAAAAAATGACTACATTTCACACGTGTGGTATTTAATAGCTACTTTATTGGTATTTTGCAATAATCTATTCTCCTAACTCAGCTCTCTTGCATCTCTACCTCCCTACTCTACACCATCAGCATCCAGACCAGCAGCACAGGTTCATCCCCAGCACAGGATACTCATCATCAGCACAGCACACCTACAGATAGCTTCCAGGTCAGTAAGACACTCTATTTCCTTCTCTTCTTGTTTAATAGTATATTAGGGTAAGGTACTGATTGATGTGATGTAGGTTAGATATTATGATAAATATTATATGCATTTCTTAGATTTTTTCCACTGCAAGTAGAAGCAGGAAGACTTTTTAATTGGGCTTGTTGAGTGAGAGCTTGATCACTTCTTGCTTTCTATAGACTCAATCCATCTTGCACCAAGTTGTATACACACTGAAATGACTCAAGGCATGCTCCAATATGCTGCCTCAAGAATTTGCAGTAAAACGCGAGGAGGGGGCTTTAGAAATCTCAAACAGCCCAAATCGCATTTTGTTGCAAATTTGAAACTGCTACTTCATCCACCCCTATCATTGTGATTTTGTGTCTTTCTAGGCTATTCAAGGCTGTATACTCCTTGCATAAACTCAATCCATATTGTTTGTAGTTGTAAAGACAGAGAATTCATTGTAGGAATGCAATAGCATGTTGTTTCAAGTATTTGCAGAAAAACGCGATGATGAGCTGTTAGAATTTTTAAATTATCATAATCGCGTTTTGTTACAAATTATTAAATTTTGCTTTATCCAATTTGTCATTGCCTTCTTTTATCATTCCATGTTCCTCATGGTTGTAATCTTTTTCCATTGCTTTGTATGCAGCTTTTCAGAGTGATGGCAAGAACCAAGGCAACTGCAAGGAGGTCTGGCAAGGGGCCAGGGCTTGCAGCAGCAGCAGCTGGGGTTGATATCAAGGAATCTAGTGTGCCTCCAAAGGGAAGAGTTGCACATGGCAGGAAGGGGAAGCCAATGAGCATGCTCCAGCAAAAGTCCAAGAGATTAAAACATTCTGCAGGTGTGCTAAAGGAGATCAGGAAACAACAAAAAGCTATAGGCTTTGCAATCTCCAAGGCACCTTTTCAGAGACTAGTGAGAGAAATATGTGATAGTTGGCACCTTCGTTTCAGGTGGAACAGGACTGCCATTCTTTCCTTACAGGAAATGGCAAAGGATTACTTGGAGAAGTACTTTGAAGATGCAATGCTTGTAGCAGCCCATGCTCAAAGGGTAACTTTGATGGCCAAGGACTTCAACACTTTGTCCAAAGTGAGATGGAGGTATGACAAGCTGGTCCATCCTGTGGAATGGTAGGACATAAAAATAAGAGACATATTATTAATTCCACCTACAAGGAAATTGAAGGTAGATAAGGTGAAGGTTGTTGAAGTGACCCACTCAAAGAGCACCAGAGGGAAAGCTGCTTATGATGAGGATTCACTGAAGCAGCAAATAGAAGAATCCAAATCTGCTATAGATGTGGAGACTGTACAGATGGAGCTGCAGATACAGAGAAGGTTGCAGGAGCTGGGCCCTAACATAGTTGTCCATATTGAAGATGATTTTTCAGAGAATAATTTTGACTTGACAAAAGCATGCTTGGCAGCATTGGCTCATAAGAATGAGTATTGCTCAGATACTATCATTCTTGCAATGCTCTAGTAAGTGTCTTTTATTTTACATTTGTTTGCAAAACAATCCTTATTGTACCTCCTCCCTTACACCTTACCCTAATTATTGTTTTGTCCAATGTAGCATGATGAGAAGCTGGTTGAACCATGCTGTACAGCATACAGTTCATATTATTGATCCTACAATTTCCTTCAAGTTAAGAGATCCAAAGGAAACTCCCATGGATATTTCTAATTGGTTCAGACACTGTGATTTTGATCATGTTGATATTTTGCTAGTTCCATACCATAACAAGTATGTGGGTGACTGCTTCTTTTGGGATTTTTCTTCAAGATTGAGTACTCTTGTAGCCTTTGATTTCTTAATGCTTTTTTCCTTATGCAGTGACCACTGGAGCTTTGCTTCTATTGACATCCAGCAGAAGCAATGCTTTTTATTCAACTCTCTTAGAAACACACACAGAGAGGTGAAATTGTAAGTAACACCATATTAGATAATTTGGGAAAAATCCCATTCCCATTTGAAAAATGGGAGCATGGTGAACTTGTCCAAAAGTTTGTCAAAACCCCCTTATGTGACATATCATCGGAAAGATCTTGAAGAGTAGAACCTAAATCTATGATCTCCGACAAATTTGGAGTTAGTATGTTTAAGATATGTCCAAAACTATATGGAGTAATTGATTCCCAAAATGTGAGATTTTTTCCAAATTACCTAATATTGACTTAAGTGGTTTGTGTGCTATTTTTAACTTTAAACTTCATTATTTGGATTTAATGCACACTAACTGAATTATATGTATTGTAGTTGTATTAGAAGGCTTCTAGATGCATTGGATCACTGTTCTCCTAATGTCAATCTTTTGGATTCAATAGAGCCAATAGATTTAGAGGTAGAAAGTTGCACCCTCTACTGATGTCTATTTCATGCTATGCCTTTGAACTTATTGAATAATTTTATTTTGTTCAGATATTAACAGTTTCTAACATATCTTTCCAACTATCCAGACACCACAACAAGATGATTCAAGTAGCTGTGGTTGGAGAGTGCTGATTAGTGCCAAATATATACTTTCAAGCTATTTTGAGATAGGACAGCCAGAGCTTGTAAGAAAAAATAATTTTCATTTAGCTTCAAAAAATTTGATATTGGTACAAAGTGTTCTAAATCATCATATCTCATTGCAGATGAGAGAAGATAGCTTTAGCTTGAACTATGTATATAGTTTCAGAGCTGATATAATTTGGAAGTTTTTGAAGTATGCCTCCCCCAAACCTATTGTACCAGCTACTGTCGAGTTGGGTGAGAGCTCTAAAGTCCGAGAAGGTGTCATACACCTTGATGACACAGATGATGCAGATGTGGTGCCACAGGAACAAGGACCTAGTGCTGATGAGGAGAAGCCACAAGAACAAGGACCTGCTGCTGCTGCTGATGTTATTTCAGAGGAGATGATGGAGCAGCAGCAAACAGATGCTCCAAGGGCAGTAGAGGAGACAATGGAGCAGCACCAAGAGACTGTACACGACAGGATGGAGCAGCAGAAAATAGATTCTCCAAATAAAGATGATACGGTGAGCTTGGACCATGTAGAGCAGCCTCTAGATCAGCCTGTAGATAAATAGAAAATTGTTGTCAAGAATATGTTCTACATATATAATTAAACACTTCTGTACAAAATTTTACTTTATTGAATATAATACCTTTGTTTATGGAGTTTGTGTTATCTCAATTTTCAAATTTTCAATGTCTTTGCATTTTATTGAACTCTCTCTTCTTTTGAGCACCTGCAAAAAAGCAATATAAAACAATAGGGTAAAGTAAACTAATAGTAGTGCTTAATGAGACTAGGATAAGTCACATGGTATACCTTCTTATTGTTGTAGATAAATAAAAAGTCCTTTGAAATAGAACCTTCTGTCTCAAATAGAATGTCATTGCGCAATTGAGCTAGGGAGCAACATTGTCTTAATGAGATATTGACTAGCACATCACCATTCTCAACAACATCAATATCAAGAAGTTTATTTTCTGCACCAAAAGAATCTTCATCTTGATCCATTGGGACTAGTTTTGTACATAGCATTCGACTGTGCTTATAATAAAAAGACAAAATGAAATTTTGTGATGCAACCATGTACTTCAGTTGCATAGAAGGTTGGACAACCTCACAAAACACTGAACTACATGTCTTCTTATCCCAACCTTTATCCAAAAATTGTGGCATGCATGCGAGACTTGTTGCTTTAATTGTGAACATTGTTTTTGAAACCTTCACTGGAAAGGTATTAAACAAGTCTACAAAAACTGTGAGAGGCATGCATAAAGAAATTTTTATTATCCTTGTGGCAATATTGGGCCTCAGAGCTTTCTGTACTTCTTTGAAAAGCTTGGCCCTATATGCCTCTGTAACACTAAAATATGGGAGAGGCCAATCCACTGAATTCCATGCCGGAAGGTCTTGTTTTCTTAACACACCATGTGTGTTTGCATTGTCCAGCAAACTGATAAAAATGATCAATAAAAAATATATCGGATTGAGCTAGCTCTGTTGCACATCGACCTTGGTATTGTTGTTCTCCTATCGATCCATGCAAAACATCTATAAATCCCAGAATACAATCGATGTTTTGCCATGTCTCATACGATGAAGGATATAAATCTGAAATAAAATAACACAAGAATGTCAATAAGCAAAGAAAGAAATCTTTATCTTAAAAATCCATACACCTCATAAAGAACAAAACCACAATACAAAAATATACAATTAGGCCTGTGTTGCGGAAGATCATTTGGATAGTCTCGCAAGACAAGTTCTTTATGCATGTACACATGCTGAATCAAAAATTCTTTCACCGATATCTTCCCTCTGGTGATTTTAAAATCTCGTACTCTTCCCTTCCATGATGCCAAGAAATTTTTTTTTGTCTGGGGTCTCTTTCTTTTGCTAGGTTGCATGAGCACCCATGCTCCTTTCGAAACACAACCTTTCCCAAGTTCCTTCCGTTTTGACTGTACTTGAATTCTCTACCGAAGAAATAGAAGAAGCAGGTCGACGGGGTAAGGATGTGTGGTATAATTCTGCCTTCATAGCATTATCATCCCCACAGAGCGTCTTCCATAAGAACGACCATAGTTTTTATTCACCATGGAGACCTTGTGAATCTGTAACCACAGCAAAGTAATGTAAACAAGATAACAAAGTGAAGTCTCAAGAAAGAGAAAGTGGGCAGACAGACAGTTGACAAGAAACATCTTACTCTAAGCCAAACAGGATCAAGGGAGCAGTTTTGGAAAAGAAGAGGCTGCTACACAATGAGGCAGTGGTGTAGAATGGTAGACCTTTCGAAGGAAAGGCAGCACAACATTTCAAAAATTCAAAGGAAGGTGAAAGTGGGAAGGCCCTTGTCAGAGAAAATGTCAGACTAGATTCTATCTTCATGTCCAAAGATCTTGTGAGAATAAAAAACCAATCTCCACATTAATGTAGCACGCTTGTACCTACATAAAATATTGTTTCTTTTATCTATTTTCTCTTATTTTTGTGAATTTTCAACGTTACGTTGGCCCTCTGTTCATTGGTTGAGAGCTTATTTTTCCAAACCGTAAAAGGCCCCAAAATGAGCTTCCTTTTTCCCTAATGTTACCCGGTAGGCCAAGCTCTCAGATCTGATAGTAATCGGTGTGCTCCAAGCTTCACAGGTTTAATGGCAAGCTTCACAGCTTCTCTTCACAGTTTCTTCTCCCTGTTCTCTCACTCACTCATAAACCCTAATAGACAGCACAAGGCTCTGATACCATGTTGAAAGAACGGTAGAGGGAGAGGAGACACACACACAGGAGCAAACCCTAATGTATATTGCAAACCCTAACCATAGAGGGAAGCCATCTCCCTTCTCACACAATGCATAAAGCCATAATACACACCACACTATGAGTTGTGTCCACACTCTACTAACCCTAGCTAATGTCCACACACTATGACCAGCTGGACGCGGTCATTTATGTCACACATGTTCCTAGCTAACATGCCAGCACATAGCATAGCTCGCTCACACTGACATCGAGCTTGAATCTCAACACCTTGGATACTTTGGCATATCATCACTTTCCTGTTGGCAGTTGAGCTATGAGCGTAGACGGTTCAGATTTGTGTGGTGCCTTGGAGAGGAGATCCACTTTTGTAGGGTGCTACTTGGAGAGGAGATCCACTTTTGTGTGGTGCCTTGGAGAGGAGATCCACTTTTGTAGGGTGCTACTTGGAGCTTCTGTGCCAGCCTCAAGGCATAGTCTTGGAGTTGGGATGTGGAATTGCACCCATTCTTAGAGCATGCCTTGCTACTGGGCAGATGTGCATGGAACTTGACAGTGAGACAAGAGGGTCCTAAGAGCCTATGTGTCACCTATCCTTGCGAGTCAAGAGAGAGTGATTGGTGCTGGCCCTAGCCAACAATAGTAGGGCGATGATATGGTTGATCCTCTAGTTATAGAGAGAGCCCTTACGACTAGTGAGCACCTTCCCTTTTTGTCTTTGCACCGATAACTTTGGATGCACTATGCTTTAATGACTGTAGTTGATCATTTGGGTCCTCTATTTTGCTTTTGTGTGCTCTTGTTTATTTTGGCATTTGCGATGCACTCTGGATATGTATCTTTGGCAATTTTTTGGGCCTTGCCTTGTTATGTGATGTGGCCTTGGTTTTTAAAAGCGTCTTGTAATTCTCCTTGCATTATAAGCTTCAGGACTTGAAAGACTATAACTTTGATTCTCCACCCAATCATATCCCAAATAGTCCCTTAACTCATGGTTATATAGGCCTAAGTGGTGCATGAACTTCCAACTTCAGCCCCTTGACCTTTCATTGGCTAGCCATTGCCCTTTCCTTGTCCAATGCCTCTTTAACTACCCCTGTGTTCCTTGGGCTTCCATTGTGCACCATCCACTTCCCTTTTTATCTTAACTTTAATGCCTATTAACCAATTGCTTAGATATTTCCCATTTGAAATCCCCTGAACCTCATTTATATGCAATCTTTTACATTAAATAATATTTCCTAGTCTTACCTTTTAGTGTTACCTATTAGTCTCATAACATTTCCTCCCCCTTGAAAGAAAAGTTTTTCGTCCTCGAAAACAAAACTAGGTAACTTCTTTTTGAGTACGCCAACCTTCTCTTAAATTTTGATCATACTCAAACTTTTAAGTATCGTCAAATATCTCAAAATCTTTAAGAACAATACTTTGGAGAAAGATTAGAACCTTTGCCCCTTTTAAAAGAAATAGAGTTCTCCTAAACTCTTTGGTTCACCTTATTGCTATCTCAGAAGATAACCTTCTCTTTTTTAAGGTCTCATACTTCACCTCTTTTCAAGAGAGTACTTTTACTCTCTTATAATAGATCATGCTTCTAATGATAATAGAAATCTTGTTTAAAGATTTCTAACCTTTCCTTTTAAATCAAACTTAAACAAGTCTTTAACTTGGAATAAGTTCTCTTTTATAAGTATTTTAGTTAGAGAAACACTTCCTTTCATAGAGGAATGTTACTTCCTCCTTTATGTGCCCTTAAACTCCCTTTCTATGAGAGTATTTTTTTCTTTTAAGGACACCTACTATGCATGTAAGTGTCATTACACCACCATACGGATCTCACACGGTGTTGAAAATTATGTTACCCTTAGAACAATGAGGTTAGCTTCAACACCTTCTCCTAAGATGAATACTTTATTCTGGTTGATGCTAAACAACATGAGGACAAACCAATATGATTATGTCTACCAAATTTACATATGTCCTTTGATCAGAGGCTTGTATGCAGTTAATGACTTTTCATTGCTCTTTTTTACTTCTCAAGTGTCATGATCACTCATAAGCTTTACTTGGTTACCATTAGTCCTTTTTCTAGTGCACACTTATATGCAATAACTAGAACCAATCTTACAGATAACCTCCTTTTTGTGAGACACAATTACCAAATAAGATTGTTTTATTACCTTTTAGTACCTTACGTACTAGTTGACGGACCTTGTATACCATAAGCAATGAAGAGTAAAGTAACCATTTACTCCCTTGGCCAATTCCTTTTAGTTCTTGACCTTTGACTCAATCAAGAAATTCTTTTGGATGAGACAACCTCAACCTTTCCCGGTCAACTCCTTTTGATTACTTGTACATTGGCATAGCACACATCACTAGGCATCCCATTTCACCTAGTTGCTCCCAAGTACCTTGAGTAACTAGTCATTAACACTATACCCTGCCTTTTAAAAGTTTGGACATCCTTGCATTTAGATCTAGGCAATAACTTCTTTTTCATCACACTTCAATAAGTGAAACAATGTCCACATAGACATTTCTTTTTATTGGTAGACCTTTTTTAAGCAACTTATTTGCTTGATAACTTTTATACATATATATAAACAATTATAAGACCTTTTTCAAGAAACTTATTTACTTATTAACTTTTATGCATATATAGAAACAATTATGAGATTCCTTGTACCATATCTACCATTATGGAATCCACGAGTATAACCACTTGTAATTGTGCCTCTTTTTAATATGGTTAACTTTTCTTTTCACAAATGAGTGCGTCTTATTACTTTCTTTTTTACAAGCACATAGTATTCATATCTTTACGATGTGGTCAAAGAAGACATCACTTTATCATGTCACCACCATGAGAATTTATATTTTTTCCTCTTTTCCAAGGATTTAGACTTTTATTTATAGATAGACAAGCTACTTTTCCCGGCAACATGTTTTGTTCATGATCCAAAGTGGTACTTTTTGATGAGTCATACCTTTAAACGAATCTAAAAAGATTACATTTGAGGCACCATGACCATGCATTAAGGTTAAACGAATCTAAAAAGATTACATTTAAGGCACCATGACCATTCATTAAGGTTAAACCTCGTAAAATGAAGTTACCTAATAATAGATGTGACTTTTACTCCATTATGAGCCAACTCACATAAATCAAGATCAAACACTACTGTTATTACCAACCTTTAAGCACTTGTACACAACATAAATACTAAAAGAATTCAACCTTAAAGTGCTTTTATGTGCAATTCATAAACATCAACATTTATCTTTAGATAACCTTTTGAACTCAATGAAAAATCAATGATCAAAGGAATATCCCCTTAACAAACTTTTTCAGAAAGGTAAAACCTCATTAGAATGTGTTCGTATATTGAGCACATGACACATAACTTTTGATATTGAAGTCTATTACTTACTAACTAACAACAAACACAAAGCTAACACAAAAATCCATGTTATGCTTTCTTAGTTGCACCAACACACATCCATGTGCACATGGAAGATAATATCTCAATTTAGAGGCCTTAAAATTGGTGCACTTGTTGCTGGAGCCTTTTTGAGCTTATCATAGGCCTCTTGGCATTCCTCCATCCACTCTAAGACAATGATGAGTAGATGGTAAAGGGGTCGTGCTATGTCAACATAGAAGATAATTAATCTCTTGTAGTAACCAACATGTCCCATGAAGTGCTAAACATGCTTGTAGTTGGTTGGTGGGTGGTAGATCCAAAATGAGCCTCACATTGTTGTCATCCATTTAAATGCCATGTTCAAGATAATATGCCCTAAGAGCACTCCATGGCATTTGAGAGGATTCAGCAAGATATGATATGATACAATCTGCATTTCTCTAAGACTTTCCATAAACACCTTAAATGCTCACTCCACTTGGAGTTAATGTAAAGGTCATCCACGAAGACCTCTAGAAACTTTTCAAGCTACTCCTTATAAGCAGTGCACATGAGTCTCTCAAAGGTACATGGGCATTGGTCAACCCAAAGGGCATAACCCTATAGGCATATGTACCCCATTCCCCATGGCAATAATGGTAATTTCTTGTTGATCTTTGGGGTCTACGAATACCTGGTTATAGCCAAAAAAACCATCAAGGAAGCTGTAGGCCTCCTTCCTTGCCACTCGCTCTAGCACATATACTGAAGGGTAATGGGTAGTGATCTCTCAGTAACATTAACCTTTCACACATACACGCACCTTGCCATTCTTCTTGGGAGCTATGACAATTGGTGAGACCCACTCAATATGCTCAATTTCATAGATAAAGTTTTCATCTATTTATGAGCATATCTATTTCTTTCTTCATGCATTTCTAGTATTTGGTGTTCATGGGGTAGCTCTTCACTTGATTGGCCATGTATCCTTGGCAATGGGAATTGTGTGCCTCACTCCCTCAGGTAGAAGCACTCCTTTCATGTCACTATATTTCCAAGAAAAGTAGTCTTCAAATTCTTTGAGGAGGCTAATCAGGTCATGCTCCTCCTATGAGGTCAAGTCAATGGCTATGAACACTGGCTTTAGATCCTCCCCCAGTCGGCTAGATCGACTTTATTAAGCATAGTTGGTCCATCATATGATGTCCCAAGCATCCTGTTGGAGTCCTTTTTGCCTTGTCAAATTGAATAATGCACTCTCCATGTGAGTATAGTCTTTGAAGTACTTAGGGGCCTTCCCTGCACTATCATCCTTGGGTATCACCTCACTAGCTTTCTTTTTGGCCTCCCTCTCTACCTCTACTAAGGCTTGTTATTATAGATCTCCCAATTAATCAAGTCAATTTTGGTTCTTGTGGGGAGGAGAGAGATTTCTCAAGGTCTTCTTACTCCAACTTCTTGGAGGTAGGTATGTTTCCCATTTCCTCATGCCAAGTTTGGTAGAACGCAACATGGGCATTCACTGTCTCCACGTATTTGAGTCAGTGTTCCTCTATATCTCCTAAAAACAAGTATGGCTCATTGGTTTTTTCCTTTCTAGGTGAGGAAGTTTTAGTGTTCCTTCCACATATTATGAGCTTTAAGATCTCCTCTACTTGGCTTGTGACCTCGTGAGGAATGTGTGACATTTTGTTGGTGCACTCAACATATATAATGAAGTTACTTTGTTTGATGCCTTCCATCATTATCGTCACACACCTTATGCCCATTTTGTGGGGGAGAATGTCCATGGATGTTAGGATATTCTTCCAATTCGCTGAGTCCTCAGGCTCAAGGAGTGGAGTAATTACAATGCCCTTGTGTCCATCCTCAAGCTCCTACCAGTACAAAGATTGCATATCTATGTGTTTTGAGTTGAACCTAAACAAAAAAAGTCATTCTTTGCATACTAGATGCTCTTTCTCTCCCAAAAGATCCAAACATTTCTTGAAAAGGCTAGCACATATGCACCTATCTGAGGGGTCCTATTTGATAACTAGAATAGAATAGTTTACTAAGCTCCAAAAGTGACTTTATATCAATACTTACACAAAAGCTAATGAAGCAATTTAGCACAAAAACCATCATTAGATTCCATACCTATGAGAGAGACAACCTGTATGCAAGGCGGTATAAAAGAATGCCAAGAGGCAAAGACAACCTTCCTTTTCCTCTACACCAATAAGAAGGCAGAGACTCCTTTTTCTCATCTTTCTTTGTGGTTGGGGAACAATTTGTAGATGTCACCGAAAGGTCAAAAAGTTGCACCAAATCCTCTCCAGCATTTTTGAAATGCTAAAAGGCAAATCAAACAATCAAATAAAATGATCAAGCCTTAAGAGTGATTGAAATTGTTTATAAAATCACTATGCATAACGATTAAGCTAAGAGTAACCTCTCTCTATACATCATAATAAAACAATCAATCTAGGTAGCAATGCAAACATTACCCAATATGTTCATAGATCTTGTTTGTAGTTTTCTTGAAGAAACCTCAAAACAGATAACACATTTTGTTGCACCACGTGTAGAGCGAAGAATGAAGTCCCATCTTTTGAAAGGTCCTTAAGTTAAAAATATCATCTTTTTTTAGAAGTCTCATCTTCTGAAAGTCCCATCTTCTGAAAGGCCCTTAAGTTAAAAATATCATCTGTTTTGAGAAGTTCATAAGCTTGGACGATACCATTATGATGATAGCATATCGCAAGTTCAGGCACACTTGCCATCACATTATCCAACCACGCATCAAGCCACATCAATGGAGTAACTTGTCCCAAATCTGAGTTAGATTATAAAAATGCAATAAAAAAGAAAACAAAAACATACTTCCACACAAAAAGTTTAAATCAAAGAATTTGAATGAGAGAAAAAAAACGTGTTCTAGTAGTATATGATCAATTTATGGTGCTTGCCACCTCACCCACATATGCTTGCTACCCAAACAGTCACTTAGGAAGCTACAATTGCCAAATGACTTTGAAAGTGCAAGTAGACAATACCCCATGTAATTAAGAATGCAACTAGATATTACATCCTCCTCCCAGTATCTAGGAGAGTATAGGTTGTGCCAGTCCAAATGACAGAGGGTGACTATCTATATGGAAGGTTTAGATGCCCTCAAGGGCCTCTACACATTGAGCTCTCCAAACATGCCAAGTTGTTCTCCCTATAATCTATCTATCAGTAGATGAACTGTGAAAGGCTGTGTTATATGTAATATCCCACGAGGGGCATAAAGAATATATCATCTATAAGGTCGCACCACTCAGGGGTCCTAAACCACCAGTGAGCTACTCATGCGTTGCCTAGATGATATGATATGGCTCTCTTTTGATATGAATCAAAATAAGTGCAATCCTCTGCCATATTTTTTATATACTGAAACATGTTGTTATATCGTCTCTCCACAATGATGTGCACCTATGACAGTCAAGAGCTGCAGCTCCAATTGAAGTGACCTTCACTAATACACGCAATACAAAGAAGTCCACCGTGCTCTGCCATATTTTTTATATACTGCAACATTATGTTATATCGTCTCTCCACAATGTTGTGCACCTATGGTAGTATTGAAATATTCATTCAATAAGTTAGCTCAAAATATTATTTAAAAGATTTTTTGGGAACAGTATTGAACTTGAGACCTGTTGCCCAAAATTTTATACTTCTTACATTAAGCCACCATAACCCCTTAGCTATATTGTGAAATGTGAGTTTAAGCTAATTATATGAATTTTAAAACCCCCTTCTATAAATTCACTTTTGGCCCTTATTTTGCCTCCTTTTGTAAATAAAAATATGTGAGCCGATGTAATAAAAAATGCCTTCTATTGAATGCATGTGATAGGCTCACATATTGATGACCGACCCCCGCGAGGGTTAGGGGCATTCAATCCTCCTCTCAGACTATGGAAAACCTTTGGCATTCATCATAGCAATTTACAAAATAATATGCCTCTAAATAGCAATTTACAAAACAATATGCCTCTAAAGAGTGTAGGCCATAATGTTCAAGCCTGGAGAACTTTCTAGGAAATCATGGACCCAATACTCAGAGGCGTCGGGCTCTGAGAGAGGCTTATAGTCTTGGTTTTCATCAAGGCATACCAAACAATGAGCGAGCGGAAACGAGTGAGACAAAGTCCGAGCAAACCCTATCATTTCAAATAGAATGTACATTGCATTTGGCCCATTGTGTCTCATATGAAAACGATGGCAGACTTTTGTGTGTGTGTGTGTACATGTGTGTGTGTGTGTGTGTGTGTGTGTGTGTGTGTGTGTGTGTGTGTGTGTGTGTGTGTGTGTGTTTTGTGTTAGAGAGAGAGAGAGAGAGAGAGAGAGAGAGAGAGAGAGAGAGAGAAAGAAATTTAGTTCATATGGGTTACAACATGCAAAACAACATAGGAAAAAGAACACTCTCAAACACAAAAGCTACATTGCCACACAATGCTACTCAGAGCTACACTCATCATCCACAAAAATGGATCATTGCCGATGACGGTGTCGACTCCGCTGCTCATATCTTGCATCCCCCATCATTTCTCTAGCCATAGCCTCAACATACACTGGAAAATTGCTTTTAAAAAAAAACATGAAACAAGTCATCAACAATGCATGGAAGATGCACTAACTTAAACTAATATGCACACCACATGGGAAGGCAAAAAAGAGATAGAGATGTGTTTTGAGAATGACAGGTAACACTAAAAGGTAAGACTAGGAAAGATGTGTTTTGAGAATTACTTTTTAAAAAAACATGAAACAAGTCATCAACAATGCATGGAAGATGCACTAACTTAAACTAATATGCACACCGCATGGGAGAGCAAAAAAGAGATAGAGTTGTGTTTTGAGAATGACAGGTAACACTAAAAGGTAAGACTAGGAAAGATTATTTATATGTAAAAGGTTGCATATAAATAAGGTTCAGGGGATTTCAAATAGGAATGATTAATAGGCATTAAAGTTAAAATAAAAAGGGAAGTAGATGGTGCACAATGATGGAAGCCCAAGGGACACAGGGGTAGTTAAAGGGGCATTGGACAAGGAAAAGGCAATGTCTAGCGAATGAAAGGTCAAGAGGCTGAAGTTGAAAGGTCATGCACCACTTAGGCCTATATTAACCATACATAAGCAATGGTTAATGATCAAAGTTAAAGTAAAAAGGGAAGTAGATGGTGCACAATGGAAGCCCAAGAGACACAAGGGTAGTTAAAGAGGCATTAGACAAGGAAAAGGCAATGTCTAGCCAATGAAAGGTCAAGGGGCTGAAGTTGGAAGGTCATGCACCACTTAGGCATATATAACCATGGGTTAAGAGACTATTTGGGATATGGTTAGGTGGAGAATCAAAGCTCTAGTCTTAAAAGTCCTCAAGCTTATAATGCAAGGAGTATTACATTGGTATCAGAGCTAGCATTCAATCTCGAGGGACTCTTCATGCTTCTCGCGAGATGAATACAACACATGGATAAGTTATCTTTTGCTCTTTGTAGTAAGAGGATAAGGTGTTCTTATTCATCTTTTTGCTATATTATTTTGATTGAAAGCTTGAATAGACATAGCCATATTTTTGGCAATTATGGTATGATTTCTCTTTGGAAAAATAAAGGAAAGTTTAAAGTTTTGATTATCAAACTTTGTAATGGATTTATTGAGGACTGCAACGCCTACAACCAACCCTGAAATAGACATGGAGAAACTTGCAAGGAAATGTGGCCCTTGTAGAGAAAAAAAAAAGAGGAGGATGAGGAGGTTGCTTGTGGGCTTCACTGCCGCAAGACCAAGATCGTATGCATGCTTGGCCCCCGCTCACATGATGTCGCCATGCTCCAACACCTCCTTCATGCAAGCATGAATGTCGCTCGCTTCAACTTCATGAATACCACCAAGAGACCCTCGAGAACCTCCAAGTTGCCATGCAGAACACCCAGCTTATGTGTACTGTCATGCTCGACACCAAGGGGTCCAAGATAATGACAGGGTTATTGAAGGAAGGGAAACCAATACAGCTGACGAAAGGGAAAGAGATAACAATTACAGCATAAAGGGAGACAACAACATGATAAGCATGAGTTACAAGTAGCCTGCCACCGACAACTATGAAATCGGGCAACATAATTATGTGTTTAGATGGGACTATCACTTTTACTATGTTGGCATGCAATGTGGGTAGTGCCACTGTGAAGTTTGAACAAACTCCTAGTGAACATGCCGTTAGCGCATACAAGCCGTGTGAGAAGACTCTCTCTCTCTCTCTCTCTCTCTCTCTCTCTCTCTCTCTCTCCCCCCTGAGAGAGAGAGATCTCCCTCACACAATGACACAAAACGAGCCGAGCTAACGAGATGGATTGCTAAAATTTAAGATTTCCACAAGCACCCGAGTGTGGTCTTAGAGGTGCTGATATAGAGGTTGCGTTGTGTTTGTTTTGTCAGATATAGAGGGTGCTGAGTTGGGTTGGTCTATCTTTTGCACCTTGCAACAAGAAATACAAACCTACT
The DNA here is from genome assembly GCF_041138505.1 of Cibotium barometz. Classification (NCBI taxonomy): domain Eukaryota; kingdom Viridiplantae; phylum Streptophyta; class Polypodiopsida; order Cyatheales; family Cibotiaceae; genus Cibotium; species Cibotium barometz. The sequence continues at coordinate 650,335 of NC_141078.1, read as the reverse complement.
ATCATGCACCCAAGCAATGCTTAGTTCTAGCCTTGATCATGAATGGGTGCAACAATCTTGCAAGGCAGAACAGAAGCGAAGCCTTGAATCCACCTTTAGATCCAGAAGTTGCTTGTAGCCAATCCAGTGTCCTTCTCCCATCTATGACAAGTGGAGAGGTCATGAGCTCAAGCGGATTCGTGCATGCAGCACAATGAGGCAGCATCATCTACCCATCTTCCTTAGAGAAAGAAGTCCAAATTTTTAAGGTTGGTGGTGACAACACCTCCCATGGAAGGTGCTGTGAAGAGCACCTATATAATTGTAATAACATACCCACCATGCTCACATTATATAGGTGCTGTGAAGAGCACCTATATAATTGTAATAACATACCCACCATGCTCACATAGTTGTGCAATCTAATTTACATGGTCATAATCTCGCCGATGTTCCTGGCAAGCTGGATGGTGATGCTTTATGGTGCACTTAAAAGATAGGAAACACTCAAGGTCATTGGCATGCCCTTCACTGTATCATCAATGTCAGCATCCAGAGCCATGTCAGCAGTTTGAAGTTCTTAGTTTGATAGCATTAAAGTACACCCAAGCATTGGTTTCTCGCAAAGCATAGTCCCAATTGTCTACTCTAAGGTTGTTGTGGCAGCATAGCTCACCGGCCAAGTTAAGAGAGTCAGGATGATTTGTGTGCGTAGTCACATGCATTGCTCTTTATGCTATATGCTTGATGGACACAGCAGGAGTCTTTTCACATCAAAGTCTTCATCGAGAGCGTGAAGTAAATTTTGGTGCTCTTTTTTTTGCAAATTCTTACGTATGGGGCCATAAAATGAATTTGTTCATATGACTTGTGTCATCTTAATATTTATAAGTTTTGTACATCACCAAGAACCATTACATGCAAAAGGTTTTGTAAGATTCCTCCTCAGCCTAAATAATGAATAAGCCTTTACTTCATTACCCTGTAAAGAGTGGTAAATCAATATTGAGATATTCTTGGTAAATTCTACAAATATCAAAAATATGTTTCCTTGAAATAGAAAATCAAAATAAATTTTCCAAGGTACAATTGGAATTAATTAAAAATGATTTAAAAGACCTTAGCCTAAGGGTCAAGATTTTTTGAAAATTTTGGATTATGGTCCAATTAAGGTTCCTATGGACCAATAAGATTAATCCAAGTGTTGGGATGAGATAAATCCAATGAATAAAAGAAAATACCCAAAAATGAGTAAATGCCCACATAAGATGAAGAGTTGACTAAGTACAAGATTTATTAGTTAAAAATTATGAAATATTACTAAAAAAATGAGATATTTTAGAGTAATCATTCATTTTTGACACCTTGGTAAGGAAAGGGGGAGCCTTCAAGGAGGCGCCTAATTCACATGTGTGGAGGAGTTTTAAACTCAAAAATAATAGGATATTTTTATCTCTCCTCTCTCTTGGATCAACTCCTGGATCAAACCAAATCAAAAAGGGAGCCAAATTGGTCCAAATCTTGTCCAAATTCAACCAAACTGAAGCTGGAAAATTCTAGAACTTAGTTGGACTCAGTTAGTGGCCTCCCTCACCTATAAATAGACCCTCATTCTTTTGTATTCTCATGTGTGAACTAAACTATGCCAGTATTACTCTAAAATAAGCATATTTTCTATTATCCTCTAATAATCCTCTACAAATTGAAGAGATTGGAGCTTCTCTCTCTCTTCAACCTTCCTTGGAGTCTTCATCAACATACTAAACCAATTGATTGGTTGGGGGCCTCTCCATAGACTAAAGAATCAAGCAAATTAAGAGGTAAAGTGTGGTTTAAAGTGTGGTTTATGGTCTTTTTTCTTAATCTCTAAATGTTTCTCACTTCTCAACCCCTCTCAAGCTTGAGAAGCATTCAATTGAATGGCTCTTTAATGGAATTGGAACTCTCTAATGAATTTTAGTGATAAATCTTATAAAGTTTTCATTTATGCTTAAAATAAAATATTTTTTAAGCATATCTCTCTCTCCCCCAAAGAATGGTCATTCCTATGACCTATTCTATATTCAAATGATGCTTCTCATGAAGAAATTCTCAAATCTAAAAGTAAATTTTATGCTTGTCAAATTAGAGGCCAAAGAAGTGGCTCTTTAATGCTTTTATGCTATTTAAATTATAAAAAACTTAGGAATCAAGTCCATAATTGGATATTGATCCTAATGATAGTTATTCTATCATATTGTATTAATTAAACTTTATTTCAAAATTATTAAAAAATTATCAGTAATAGCAACGGAGCTATGGCAAAATTTTTGAAAAATTAACACATAAATCATTTTCCTACATAATATGTAAAGAAGACTTTTTACCATATTCTAGGATTAATCATCCTAGATTAATTGAATAATTCTCATCATAACCATGGAAATTTTGATTTTTATGTTTATACATAAATAGTTAATTAGAAAAAAAGGAAATTTCTATTAATTCATTTTTATGATAAAAGAGAAATTCCCATGACAATAGAAATCCATGTATTCCAATGAGCAAAGAGAAAATTTTGGAATACCAAAATAATGGATATTTTATTTAAAAATTAAAGAAGAAATTTAGTTAAATTTATCTTTTTGCATAGATAAATTTAAATGATGAAAGAGGAATTCGCACCATAACTGGAATTCAACCATTTAAATGAGAGAAATAGATTTTTTAGTATAAAGGAATTAATGGAGATTTTTATTTAATTTTTAAGAGAAAATTTAGTTAAATTTATCTTTTTGCATAGATAAATTTAAATGATGAAAGAGGAATTCCCACCATATTTGGAATTCAATCATTTGAATGAGAAAAGTGGAATTTCTAGCTTAATGGATATTTTTATGTAATTTTTAAGAAGAATTTTAGATAGATTTAATTTTTGGTAAAAGAGGAATTCCCATGATAATTGGATTGCACTCATTAAATGAGAAGAAGAGAGATTTTAAGTTTATTCAAAAAAATAGGTATTGGTATTTAGTTAAAAGAAGAATTTTTATGATATTTAAGAAAAGATGGATTTGAATTAAATCTGTGTCAAAAGATGAATTTCCACCATAATTCTACCTAATGAATTAAGGTCAAGAAATTATGTGGCATAAAGAATATCTTTAGATATTTTAATTGAAAAAATCACTAAATTGATATTTACCCAAAATTAGATGTTTATCTGAAGGGAATCCTTGTTAAAACTAAACCGAATGAACTTGGTTAGACTAGAGAGGGACGGATAGTAACCCTACTTGTCCATCTCTCGATCTGAAACTTAGTGACCAATTCCAGTTCTTAAATACAAAGAATAGACTACCGGAACTAAACTAGTTTTTTCTTTGACCGAACTCACCAAGAATCTAGTTGGACAAACAGACAAAATGATGGGTAGATTACCCTCATAAGAGATCAAGAATCCTCATTATGAAACCAGGAATTATGGAGAAAGGGGTTTTGTCAAACCAATCTCAAACTGGGAATTTTACTTGTATTGGAACCTCTGTTTTTCATTCAAAGGACTGTTTTATGCCAGAATGCTGCAGGAAGCATTTGGCATATGTTTTACTAAGAGGAGGTTTGTTGGAACAACTGGCGGGGAGTCGTCAAGGGATGTCACTCACGGCAAAGCCTGCCGAGGTCTTGACCAACCTCGGTACGGTTAAAATGGTGCGCTTCCAGTCTGACAAAGTGGTTCCTGAGTGAAGTGCTAGGACACCTAAAGAGGATCCTAGAGGGTTCTGACCAGGCGATGCATGGGCTCGCGGTTGCTAGGACACCCATGCGTACATCGAGGAAGATTCTGATGGACTAAAAGGAAAGATTTTTGGGAACCAAATTTTGATACTGGATCTCGTTGGTTGGCCAACTGGTCTTCAACGGAGAGTCCAGAGGACACATTTTGTAATACAATGGACTCAAAATTTTGGAAGATGATGATGATCAGTAATATTATGATTTCTATTGATCGTTTAAAGCCAGCCGAATCTGTTATAAATGAAAATTTCATATTAGGTGTGTATGTAGTATGCCTACCTTAATTTTTGCATGAATCGCTGGCTAGGGGACGTGGGAACTCTTTTCCTCGGTACCCGGGCAAAAACACAACCAAATCTTATAAATCCCACCAATACAGTGGTCGGGTGGTTGACTAACCCATGGGCCAGATGGACTGGATGGGAGGATTCCTGTGAAACAACTAGATACGATTAGTTATGTTAACTAGATTAAATCCTGAGAAGACCTTGTTGTGTGGGAGGGGATCGGCGAGTGTGCCTCGTAAAAGAGAAAAAAAAGCGGTGATTCCATGGACCAAGTTCAAGTCTCTTCTTGATTTGACCATGTTCAAGTCTCTTCTTGATTTGACCATGTGACTTCAGGTTTGGTCAAATCAGTTTAACTAGCTAAGACTTTGACTCGTTAGAATAATTCCCCCATTAAAAGATTTTCCCACATGGAGGAATCGCCCGTGCCTTCCGGGTGAGGGGAATTTTTCTGGGCTCGGTTTTGGAGGAACTGCCGGGCTAGCCTCTTGTCCGGACATCCACGGGGGCGAGGCCCCATGTGCAGGAGGCCGACACCGATTCCACTACCCGAACCCCGGAGGGGGGATCTCACAGGTTTTGTCCGTATTTTACACTCTTGACATATGTATTTAAGTATGATGGGCTTGGGATGTATGGGTCTAGTGTGTTTCACACTAGATTATTTGAGCTTCTTGCTCTAGGGTGAAGGGCTATAGAGGCAGTGGTCTTTTTTCTTTTTTCTCACCTCACAACGTGTATGTTTGTGTTAGGTTATGTTATGTTGAGTTCACATCAAATAAGTTGGTTTATAAATTTGTATCATAAGATCCTATCGTGTTGATCATGTTCCTTTGGAATTTATGGTCAAGGGTCTTTCACAATGTTATGTGGCTAACCTATTGAGCAAACATAGCCAATACTGAATGAGGCTAAACAAAACTACACCAAGGCCTTGGCATGGTCTATATGTGGTCAAGAAGTTTTTCCATTATCTTTTGGGTGAACAAATTTGTATTCTTTGTTCACCACCACACGAATAAGCTAGTGAATAGGCTAGTGGACCACTAGGCTCTCCTCTGAATAAGCTATGCACCATGGGCCACATAATAAGATGGCTATTAATCATCTTGGAATTTGATTTCTCTATAGAGTAGTGCTATGTGTATGCTAAATGCAGCTCAATCTAGCAATTTCTCATCTTTCCCCTTGCAAAATCCTTTGCCAAATGCATCTGTAGTGAGGCCGTCTCACTTTGCATCCGTTCTCTTCCAGTTCTTAGGGTTTGCCCCATAGCTCCATAGCCTAACTATCTATGCTCTTACCCTTCCCCTACTCCTTGACCTAGTTTCTCAACATGGTAGTTGAGAAGATAGTGAGTAGACATCACCCCCACACTGGTCCAAACTTGCATTATCATCAAATCCCTAAAATGAATCTCATCTTGTGAGTTCCTTGATTTTCTCGGATAGGCTGTCTAGTTTGTTATAGACACAAAACTGGTCTGCAAAGCATCTTCCACTTAGAGTTTCACTAGTAAACTTGGTAGGAATTAAGAGTACATATTGGAGTACCATTGTATCAGAGGGCATCATTTGGAGACACATTAGTTGGCCATAACAATCAGTTTAACCTCCCCTATTTTGATTGCCATGCCAATGCAAAAAAATGCTTAGGTAAATAGTTCAGCTCCTCAGAACCCTTCCACTTGTCATTTTTTATTCAGATCTTGTACATAGGTGGCAAAGTGGCATTGCATTTGGATCACATTTGGTCAGTCAAATCAACTTTGAAACAGTGAATGTGAATGTGTAAACTTGACTGAGAGTCAAGTTTGCAAGGTTATGAGGGGTTGACTGGGAGTCAAGTAGCAAGGTTATGAGGGGTTGACTGATACAGGTATTTGTAGAGCTTATGTCATTATTGTGTTGTGTGTATGTGGGAAAGCACCCTAGAGGTGCAAGATATTGTGTTAAGATAAGAATTCCCCATAATGATATTGTATGGTGTGTGAGTGTTAACCAAAAGAGTGGAAAAGGAGTTGCCACACGGATGATGATGTGTAAAGTGGGATAAGGCTAGAAAGCCTATATCATTGTATAATTCATTGTGAATGCAATAGAGCTTGTGTCTTGAGTGTGCAATCTCTCTCTCTCTCTCTCTTATGGAGTTCTTAGTGTGGTTTAATCTACCTTAATTATGTTGCTTAATCTATGTATATCACCATGATCAATCCCATTTTAGGGTTGTTTAACATGGTATCAGAGCTTGGGTGGGCTCTTGGTCATGGTAAATATTTATGTATAGATTTTTCTTGGTTATGTGTTCATTTGATTAAGCATTATTTGTAGTTTATTATGAAAAAATTAAGCACACTCATATTATCATTTATATTTGCATTTGTGAGGACTTGAGAGAGATTTTCATTTGAAGATGGAGACTAGAAGCTGCCAATTGAAGTTTGCATCAAGGGAGATACAATGGAGCCACCATTATCAAGATTGAAGTGAAGATTTGCATCATTGGGGATGCAAAATCTAGTTTTCATCCATCAAGGAGAAGCTACCAAGGAGATTTGTGAAGGTATTTTGATGATCTTGCTAATTGGTATTTGAGCACGGAAGAATGCTCGTATTTAAGAAGGGTTGCTATTTTGGGATGTCTGAATCCCTTGGTACCTTGCAATTTGGCAAGGATGTGAGGTGCATGCTTATTCATGTGAAAACAAGCAATTGTGGGGGCTGGTTGGAGCCCAAGTGGAGCTAGTTGTGCTCACTAATTTTCTCATGAAATATGAGCTGGTTTAGGATACTATTGGAGCATTCATTTTTCTGGTTATGCAACTGTGGTTTCATTTGAGAGACCATGTAAGAAGCACCATTGAAGGTTTAACATGAAAGGAAAGGGCATGCAAAGTTGGGAAGCTCATCTTGGCCATAGCCATGGACAAAGAAGCACCAACAAGATTGGTTAGGTAGAGTAGGAGTACAAGGGGATGGCGGCCAAAAGGTGGTACATTAATAGCATATCAAAGGAACATCTTGAGGCAAAACAAATAGCAGGACAAGCACAAGAGATGGGTGCATCGCTATCAGGTAGCACAATGGCAAGAAAAAGCTTTGATTTTCAATATAACAGGAACCTGGGTAGGAGCTTAGGAGAAGGGGCAGTAGGCCATCGCTTAGAACAACATCAAAAAAGAGAAACAACAGAAACAACAGCAGGTGCCCACATAAGAGATTAGTAGCCATATAATATTCTTCTTGAGCAAGCGAGTGTAAAGCAATAAGAAGCAGCAAGAAAGTGATAAGAGCCCACGACAGCTTCTCCTGTAGGTGACCTCGAGTGCAGAGCACAAGAAGATGCAACAGTTCTATCAAAGCAAGTAATGTAAAGCACAAAAGATAAATAATGAAGAAGCGTAGGCCACAGGTGAGGAAAATGGTTGACAAGCACAGCCGTTAGAAGAAGCTATGGTGGCGGTGAGGAAGCATTGCAGAAGAAGGAGATTTCAGAGCACAAAAGACTCATGGATATGGCGAGCTCAGAATGCAAAAGGCATCATGACAATAATTATGGCCGAAATTAGAGGCAAACAATGAGGTCGAAGGTAACTAAATTTATCAGTGATACCAAGCGCACAGCCATGTTGGTGGTCGCAGAGCAGAAAGCATGAAGAAAAATATGACTTGCGTGGGATCTACCTGCAGGACGGAGTGACAGCCTCATGCAAATGCAGTGAAAAGGACGATGCACAGGTGCCAGAACGATCTGTAAAACCAGATTTTTAAATATTAATAATAATAACCCTTATTGATTGTAAGGGTTGATTCACACACACACTTCATATTAAGACCTTGATCATCTGCTTTTTAAAGCATAGTTGTAATTTTTGGATCTCTCACAAAAGGACTTGTTCACAAACACAAGTTTATATCATCTTAGAGAAAGCTGTAGGTATCCCAGAGTGGGATATGGCCATGGATGAAGAAATGAATGCTCTTGAGAGTAATCAGACATGGACATTGGTGGATTTTCCATCAGAGAAGAATTTCACTGGTTTTCATTGCAAATGGGTTTATAAGATCAAGTATAATGCTGATGGTACAATAAGCAAGCACAAAGCTAGGTTGGCTGCGAAAGGGTATGCCTAGAGGAAATATTTAGTCCAGTTGCAAAGATGACTACCATCATGGTAGCTGTTTCATTGGCTACAAGCAAAGGTTGGAATTCATATCAAATGGATGTTAAAGATGCATTTCTAAATGGTGACCTCTTAGAAGAGGTGTACATGCAGCCTCTAAGATATGTACATCCTATGTATCTAGACAAGGTGTGCAGACTTAAAAAAGCATTGTATGGATTGAAACAAGCCCCAAGGGCTTGGTATGGCAGGATTAATAGGTTTCTATAAGGTATTGGTTTTAGGTCATGTGACTCAGATATTTCTTTGTATGTCATGACATCACTATCATCATCATATATGTGGATGACCTAACTTTTACTGGCAGTAGCCACCCATGAGAAGACTGAGCAGGTTAAAGAAATGTTATAAGTAGAGTTTGAGATAAAAGGCTTGGGTGAACTGAAGTACTTTCTTGGGATAGAGATACTCAAGTCTAATATTAGAATATGCATGGTTCATAGGTAGTATGCAATAGATATGCTTGCAAAGTAAGGTATGACAGGGTGTAAACTAATCACCACACCCTTGGATCATAATTTGAAGTTTGGAGCTAATATTGAGGAGTTGCTAGATGATCCTACCATGTATAGACCAGATGGTAGAGGCAACCTCATTTATTTGGCCATAACCAGATTGGATCTGAGTTATGTAGTTGGATTTGTTAGAGCCAGTATATGTAGGAGCCTAGGAAGCCTCACTTAGATGTAGTGAGAAGGATTCTAAGATATGTGAAAACCACAGTAGAGTGTGGGCTCAGTTACATAGTTAGTTGTGAGTTGGAGTTACTGGGATATACAGATGGTGATTGGGTAGGTAGCATCCAGATAGGAGATCTACATCAAGATATGTGAAAACTACAGTAGAGTATGGGCTCAGTTACACAGTTGATTGTGAGTTGGATTTACTAGGATATACATATGCTGATTGGGTAGGTAGTATCCTGATAGGAGATCTACATCAGGATATGTATTAAGCCTTGGATCAACAGCGTGAACTGGCCATTTAAAAAGCAACCTAAATTTGCATTGTCTTCAATAGAAGCTGAGTACATAGAGGAGCCACAACAATAGCTGCTTTGTGAGATAGTTTGGTTTTGGGGTAGCTTATGGTTGATTTGGGACCGGTTATACATCAACTAGTTACACTTTATTGTGATAATATGAGCAATATATAGTTGGTAAATAATCCAATATTCCATGCAAGGACAAGACATATAGAAGTGCACTATCACTTCATCAGAGAAAAAGTGACTACACTAGAGTTAGATCTTGTTTATGTACACAAATGAGCACATGGCAAATATCTCTACTAAATTATTGGGCAAAGAGAAGTTTGAGTACTCTATTTGCAATTCAAGCAACAGTCAAGAAAAGATAAATGAAGAATAGTTTCTCAATAGCAATACCCAAAGAAGATGCAACAACCAAGAGCCATCCGGAGTCCATAGCTAGAAATCAAGGGCAAGTCTACATAGCTAGAAATCAAGGAAGAAGTAGATTGTAACTCACATTGTACACCAAATATCCCAAGTATTTTAGACACCAGTTGGGTTTTCAATAGATGGATTTAAGCTTGAGAGGGAGTGTTGATAAAGTAAGCTCAAACTAGCACCATGCCAGGTTGAGATTTACTCATGGAGCCATGGCATGCCAAACATCTACAGACATCATATTTGTAATGATGAGGAAAGGAAAGAAAGATTGCACTCATATTTGTAATGATGAGGAAAGAAAGAAATATTGCACTCATAATGGAATACCACATGCACTCAAGGGAGTATCACCATAGCCATGAAAGCATGGAGCTCCAAGAAGTATGATTTTATTAGTAAAAGTGTATTATGCCCCTAGTTACAATATTCACTTATATACTTGCCCACCTTTTCACACTCATTAATGTTGGGTCTCCATACTTGCCCTGTCGTCATATCCATACCCATGGTCTCTCTTTGAGTCTAATTCCAAACCCCCTTCATTAAAAACCATCCCCACCCAAAGGTTTCGTCCTTGAAACCATGTATGGAGCAATGTATAGGCTGTTGGGAATCTTCTTGACTCCTCTCATGAATGCGGAAGTACATTTGTTGCAACTCCAAAAGTGCCTCACACAAAAGAACTGTACACTTATTTGATGTCAATATGGATTGCTCTCTATGATATTCATAAGCCTACGGAGTCTTGTTGAGTGTTGATTGATGAGTGGTGAAGTGCACCAATGGCCATGGCTGTTTATACAGTAAATTTGCAACAATGACACCTTTCATGCCATCCCATTCCATGCATATAGATGTCCAAAGACACCATACAGTTGTACTTATTTCATGAAAACTCAAGCATAAGGTAATAGGTGACCCACACCAAGTCCCCACCAATAAGGTTGACTTCCAGAAATGCCCGATTCAAAAGGAAACCCATCCGCTTCAAATGGAAATGCATAGTATCCACCCGGGTCATATGGAAATCCATCCACTTCTTTAAGTGGCAATGCATGATGTCCACCCGAATCAAATGGAAATGAATCCACATCAAACATCTCATTAGGGAAAAAGGGAGCTCATTTTGGGGCCTTTTACGGTTTGGAAAAATAAGCTCTCAACCAATGAACAGAGGGCCAACGTAACGTTGGAAATTCACAAAAATAAAAGAAAATAGATAAAAGAAACAATATTTTATGTAGGTACAAGCGTGCTACATTAATGTGGAGATTGGTTTTTTATTCTCACAAGATCTTTGGACATGAAGATAGAATCTAGTCTGACATTTTCTCTGACAAGGGCCTTCCCGCTTCCACCTCCCTTTGAACTTTGAATTGTTGTGCTGCCTTTCCTTCGAAAGGTCTACCATTCTACACCACTACCTCATTGTGCAGCAACCTCTTCTTTTCCAAAACTGCTCCCTTGATCCAGTTTGGCTTAGAGTAAGATGTTTCTTGTCAACTATCTGTCTGCCTACTTTCTCTTTCTTGAAACTTCACTTTGTTATCTTGTTTACATTACTTTGCTGTGGTTACAGATTCACAAGGTATCCATGGTGAATAAAAACTATGGTCGTTCTTGTGGAAGACGCTCTGTGGATGATAATGCTATGAAGGCAGAATTATACCACACATCCTTACCCCGTCGACCTGCTTCTTCTATTTCTTCGGTAGAGAATTCAAGTACAGTCAAAACGGAAGGAACTTGGGAAAGGTTTACTGTTTCGAAAGGAGCATGGGTGCTCATGCAACCTAGTAAAAGAAAGAGACCCCAGACAAAAAATATTTTCTTGGCATCATGGAAGAGAAGAGTACGAGATTTTAAAATCACCAGAGGAAAGATATCGGTGAAAGAAGTTTTGATTCAGCATGTGTACATGCATAAAGAACTTGTCTTGCGAGACTATCCAAATGATCTTCCGCAACACAGGCCTAATTGTATATTTTTCTATTGTGGTTTTGTTCTTTATGAGGTGCATGGATTTTTAAGACAAAGCTTTCTTTCTTTACTTATTGATATTCTTGTGTTATTTTATTTCAGATTTATACCCTTCATCGTATGAGACATGGCAAAACATCGATTGTATTCTGGGATTTATAAATGTTTTGCATGGATCGATAGGAGAACAACAATACGAAGGTCGATGTGCAACAGAGCTAGCTCAATCCGGTATATTTTTTACTGATCATTTTTATCAGTTGCTGGACAATGTAAACACACATGGTGTGTTAAGAAAACAAGACCTTCCAGCATGGAATTCAATGGATTGGCCTCTCCCACATTTTAGTGTTACAGAGGCATATAGAGCCAAGCTTTTCAAAGAAGTACAGAAAGCTCTGAGGCCCAATATTGCCACAAGGATAATAAAAATTTCTTTGTGCATGCCTCTCACAGTTTTTGTAGACTTGTTTAATACCTTTCCAGTGAAGGTTTCAAAAATAATGTTCACAGTTAAAGCAACAAGTCTGGCATGCATGCCACAATTTTTGGATAAAGGTTGGGATAAGAAGACATGTAGTTCAGTGTTTTGTGAGGTTGTCCAACCTTCTATGCAACTGAAGTACATGGTTGCATCACAAAATTTCATTTTTTCTTTTTATTATAAGCGCAGTCGAATGCTAGGTACAAAACTAGTCCCAATGGATCAAGATGAAGATTCTTTTGGTGCAGAAAATAAACTTCTTGATATTGATGTTGTTGAGAATGGTGATGTGCTAGTCAATATCACATTAAGACAATGTTGCTCCCTAGCTCAATTGCGCAATGACATTCTATTTGAGACAGAAGGTTCTATTTCAAAGGACTTTTTATTTATCTACAACAATAAGAAGGTATACCATGTGACTTATCCTAGTCTCATTAAGCACTGCTATTAGTTTACTTTACCCTATTGTTTCATATTGCTTTTTTGCAGGTGCTCAAAAGAAGAGAGAGATCAATAAAATGCAAAGACATTGAAAATTTGAAAATTGAGATAACACAGACTCCATAAACAAAGGTATTATATTCAGAAATGTAAAATTCTGTACAGAAGTGTTTAATTACATATGTAGAACATATTCTTGACAATAATTTTCTATTTATCTACAGGCTGATCTAGAGGCTGCTCTACATGGTCCAAGCTCACCGTATCATCTTTATTTGGAGAATCTACTTTCTGTTGCTCCATCTTGTCGTGTACAGTCTCTTGGTGCTGCTCCATTGTCTCCTCTACTGCCCCTGGAGCATCTGTTTGCTGTTGCTCCATCATTTCCTCAATAACATCAGCAGCAGCAGTAGGTCCTTGTTCTTGTGGCTTCTCCTCATCAGCACTAGGTCCTTGTTCTTGTGGCACCACATCTGCATCATCTGTGTCATCAAGGTGTATGACACCTTCTCGGACTTTAGAGCTCTCACCTAACTCGACAGTAGCTGGTACAATAGGTTTGGGGAAGGCATACTTCAAAAACTTCCAAATTATATCAGCTCTGAAACTATACACATAGCTCGAGTTGAAGCTATCTTCTCTCATCTGCAATGAGATATGATGATTTAGAACACTTTGTACCAATATTAAATTTTTTGAAGCTAAATGAAAATTATTTTTTCTTACAAGCTATGGCTGTCCTATCTCAAAATAGCTTGAAAGTATATATTTGGCACTAATCAGCACTCTCCAGCCACAACTACTTGAATCATCTTGTTGTGGTGTCTGGATAGTTGGAAAGATATGTTAGAAACTGTTAATGTCTGAACAAAATAAAATTATTCAATAAGTTCAAAGGCATAGCATGAAATAGACATCAGTAGAGGGAACAACTTTCTACCTCTAAATCTATTGGCTCTATTGAATCCAAAAGATTGACATTAGGAGGACACTGATCCAATGCATCTAGAAGTCTTCTAATACAACTGCAATATATATAATTCAGTTAGTGTGTATTAAATCCAAATAATGAAGTTTAAAGTTAAAAATAGCACACAAACCACTTACAATTTAACCTCTCTGTGTGTGTTTCTAAGAGAGTTGAATAAAAAGCATTGCTTCTGCTGGATGTCAATAGAAGCAAAGCTCCAGTGGTCACTGCATAAGGAAAAAAGCATTAAGAAATCAAAGGCTACAAGAGTACTCAATCTTGAAGGAAAATCCCAAAAGAAGCAGCCACACACATACTTGTTATGGTATGGAAGTAGCAAAATATCAACATGATCAAAATCACAGTGTCTGAACCAATTGGAAATATCCATGGGAGTTTCCTTTGGATCTCTTAACTTGAAGGAAATTGCAGGATCAATAATATAAACTGTATGCTGTACAGCATGGTTCAGCCAGCTTCTCATCATGCTACATTGGACAAAAAAATAATTAAGGTAAGCATGCTCATTGGCTTCCCCTTCCTGCCATGTGTAACTCTTCCTTTTGTAGGCACACTAGATTCCTTGACATCAGCCCCAGCTGCTGCTGCTGCAAGCCCTGGCCCCTTGCCAGACCTCCTTGCAGTTGCCTTGGTTCTTGCCATCACTCTGAAAAGGTCCATACAAAGCAATAGAAAAAGATTAGAAACATGGAGAACATAGAATGATAAAAGAAGGTGATGACAAATTGGATAAAGCAAAATTGAACAATTTGCAACAAAATGCGATTATGATGATTTGAAATTTTTAACAGCTCAAAATCGCGTTTTTCTGCAAATACTTGAAACAACATGCTATTGCATCCCTATGATGAATTCTCTATCTTTTCAACTATAAACAATATGTATTGAGTTTATAGAAGAACTATGCAGCCTTGAATACCCTAGAAAGTTACAAAATCACAATGAAATGGGTGGATGAAGAAGCATTTTAAAATTTGCAACAAAATGCGATTTGGACTATTTTGAGATTTCTAAAATCCTCTCCTCGCATTTTGCTGCAAATTCTAGAGACAACATACTTCACCATGCCTTTAGTCATTTCAGTGTGTATGCAGCTTGGTGCAACATGGATTGAGCCTATGGACATCAAGAAGTGATCAAACTCTCATTCAACAGGCCCAAATAAAAAGTCTTCCTGCTTCTACATGCAGTGGAGAAAATCTAAAAAATGCATATAATATTTATCATAATATGTAACCTACATCACATCAATCAGTTCCTTACCCTAATATACTATTAAACAAGAAGAAAAGGAAAAATATTTTCTTACTAACCTGGAAGCTATCTGCAAGTGTGCTGTGCTGATGATGAGTATCCTGTGCTGGGTATGAACCTCTGCTGCTGGTCTGGATGCTGATGGTGTAGAGTAGGGAGGTAGAGATGCAAGAGAACTGAGTTAGGAGAGTAGATTATTACATAATACAAATAAAGGAGTTATTAAATACCACACGTGTGAAATATAGTCGTTTTTTAACACGTGTGGGTCCCACCAGATCTTTTGGAATTTGAAATTTGTGGGTCACTTTTTGCCTTGGAAATTGTGCCAATCATGATTTCATAATTAGATCCATTAACACTTTTCCCTCCCCGTATTCCATCCCTGCCAGCACCCTCCCATCATCCTTTTCTTTCCCACTTTGATCACTTTCTACCCAACACACTCCATCCACTCTGCAACCTGTCTGAAGACTACTACCATTACCAGATCTCCAGGTTACCAGTGCTACAGCTCAGTTTTGGAAGAGAGCAGGAGAATCTCCAGGGCTATTCCAACAGTATGGAAGAGGAAAAGAAAGGTCAGAGATCTATACCCTTTCCAATGTTTTCTGATATATATTTCTTCCATCTGTAGAATTCTTGAATCTCAGTGCCTAGAAATCTAGCAGATCACCCTAGGATTTAATTAGAGATGGATATGAGTAGGATTTAGAATTTTGCAACAAAATGCGATTATAGTGGTTTACATTTTCCAAATGCTCCAAATCGCGTTTTCCTCCAAATTCTGATATTTGTTTTAGTTTTTATTTTTTCCTCCTTCTTTTAATCTCTTTTGCCCTGGGGAATTCCTCCTTGTATCATTTACTGTCCTAAACATTGTAAGATATCCCTAGCATTTGACTGGAAATGGATGTCAATAGAAATTTAGAATTTGCAATAAAATGCGAGGAGAGCACTTTACATTTTCAAATGGATCTGCATCGCGTTTTGTTGCAAAGTCTTGTGTCTCTTTTGGTTTCTACTGTTTGCTCATTGTTTTGCTTTCTATGTCCATGGAGATGTCTTTCTTGATGATGAGAAATGTTTTTGCTTTGGAACAGTTAATCCTCAGGCCCCTCCTTTCAAGAGGAAGCTGGACTTTTCTGCTGCTATACTCAGACCACAGCAATCACCAGGTGATTCATGTGTGCTTATGAAGAGTTTTGCTTGGTGATATCCTATACATTATCTGATTGCATATGTGAGCATATAGAATTCATGTTATATAAATTTTGGTTCAGGCAAAAGCAAGAGACTAGAGCAGAAAGGTGAGTCTTCCCTTTCAAAACAAAGGGAACCAGAAGAGGACAAATCTCCATATTTGCTCCTATTTGACTTTCTTCACAAGTGCAAGGCTCAAAGGAACTTCCACATATACCACAGTATTTTCAACAGGGAGTTCACTATGAGCTCTCTTTTGCACCATCACAGAGATTTCCTTTCAGACCATTGGGATACCTTCAAACAAATGACAGAGGCAGGAAGGATTGTGGAAGGTGAAAAGGTTTTTGTGCATTTAAATCATATTGTCTCCATTGACAAGCTGAGGTACCATGTGAATAGAAGGTTTGACAGCCTGCCTGAGGAATATAAATTCAGCTGTAACTTGCACACCAGAAAGTGTAGAGTGCTTGAGGAAAACATGGCATTCCTTATGTACATTGTCTTTCAACAGCAATCTCTAGAAGAGCAAGGGCAGGAGACTGAAGAAGAAGATATATCTGTAGCGGAGGTAAAAGAGGATATTCCTATGGCAACAGATATGGCAGAGCAGGAAGAAGATATCAACCTCGAGGATGAGGGGCTGCAAGTGGCTGCTCTTGACCTTGTTCAACTGAGGACTGAAACTCTTAGGGCAGCACAGCCAGTTGAAGATTTTGATGTTCAGAGCAGCAACTATGCAGTGCCCATGCTTCCAGGTGTCTTGATTGGTGGTAAAGATTATGTTTTCCTCCATGATATAGAGTGTATGTTCAATTTGAGGGAGGACTATGCCATTTCCCTTATTGCCCAGGCTTCAAGGCTTGACAAGGAGGTTGGCATAGAGGATGACCATTCACTGCTAGCTTTGGAAACAACCTTTGATCCTGCAGAGGCCCTTACTATTTGTTTCAAAGAGGCTGAAAGTTTCCAAGAGCCAGATGAAGCTGCCTTCCAGCTCACCCAGGAAGCTATGAATCTCTCATCACTTCATAAGGAAAAACTTAAAGAAGAGGCTGGACTGGAGGGGAGAGGAATAAATCTTTGGAAAGATGAACTTCTTGTTGCTGATGAAAATGAGAGGGTATGATATTATTACTTCAAATCAAATACTTTATGTTGTGTTTAAATGTTTTGTAGTTATGTATCATTGTCTCACTATAATCTTTTGATACATGGCAGCTACAAATTGAGGATGACACATTCCTCCACCCAGAGATCAAGTGGAAGCAGGCCGGCTGGGTTTGGCAAAATGTCAAGCCTAGCTCATTATATTCATGATCTAGGCAGTGCTAAGATCTTGATTTACCATAGGCAGTTGAGCAACAATGGAGAAGCCATTGTTTACTTCTTTAAATGTTTGTCTAGGGTTTTAGGTGGACATGATCTTCCATGGCAAAAGGAAAAGATCATTTTAATAGAGAGGTTGTCCGCCATAGATATATTTGGGGATTATGTGAATAAGCAGGCCTCTAGGGCCTCTTACTTTTTGTCTTACACTTCTTATGCATTAGCATGTGGTGTTAAGGAGCCCAAATGTCTAGAGGGCTATGGAAAACACAAGCTCATAAGGTTTCGAGAGCCACCCATGATTGCATCAGGCCACACAATCCAAGAAGAAGAACACGTGGAGATAGCTGAAGACAAGGATACCCCTCTCAGACAAGCAACAGAGGCAAGCATTGATAAACAGAAAGTCGACATCAAGCCAATAAGGAAGAAAAAGAGTCCAATCAAGTTCAAAAAGAGAGTTCCGACTCGCAAGCCTTGGGAGTAATAGGATTTAGTTATCAAATATAGCACAAACATTATGTTGAAGTTGAACTGATTTGTACAAAGTCTTTGATCCTCATTAGTTCCTTGTCCGTACGGACGATCAGTACCCTTTTGCATTTGTCCCATCACCGTACGACACTTCAGTACTCTTCCCACACTCAAAAGCTTCTAAAAGTGTTTGACACTCAGTACTTTATTGGTAAGGATCAACAGTATGTCTAGCATAATTAAGTAGTATTGATTGAATTTTTTGTGTGTTAATATATGGATGTATTGATGCTTGTTAATATAGATCACATGTTTCACAAAAGAAATACTTTTGATGGAGTCTCAAAACATATAGGCATTACACCAAGAGTCACTTGTTCTACAGAATAAAAATCTATTGATTGAGTTTGAAAACATGTGGACATAACACCAATAAGTTACAAACTGCTATTCATGTTTACTTGTCCATTTATGGTTTCTAAATATCTTCGAATCCCTCCACTGTCTATGTCTCTCTGCTGCCATTGAATTTTCCAAAGTTTGTCTTCGTCTTTGCTTTTGGGCTAGAATAAAAGCAAGCTTGACTTTGGAGCTAGCAACTTTTCTTTTAGCATGCAGCCTTTGTAGAATGCCTCGGTAAAACCATTGGAAGACTTCCTTCAGACTATTTGCCGTTTGACTCCCTCCATAGTGTTGTGTGTGTCTGAAAAATGCATTACGTGCCATGTGGTGAGACTTCTCCATGCCTTGGGTAGACCAAATTGCTGGGCATCCATACTTTTTGACAAAATAGGGAAGGTGGTTGTAGATGATATGCTGTTTTCACAAAGACATAAGAATGCATAGTAAGTTATAAAAGAAAAGAGGATCACACTTAAGTAAAAGAAGAAGATATCACTTTACCATGTAGTGAGTTATATTGCAGGCTGTCCATGCGTCTTTCATTGACTTCCCAAAATGTTTTATTGCCTCTTCAAAGTTCTTGTAATCACTCTTTGTCCATGTTACATTGTCACAGAACATGAAGAGTTGATAAAGAGACCTCCACACCTCTGCCTTCACATTTCGTGCTTCCCCATCTGCCTCATGATCTTTCACGGCATTATGGACTTGCTTCCACAATCCATAACTAATCCTTGAAACTATTCTACCTTGCCTTACTTGCTTACTATTGTGTTTGGGTCGAGACAAGAATCTTCTTGCCTTAACACCACCAATAGAGGGCTTGATTGGTACCTCCTTGCCATTGGTAGACTTTTTAAAATCCTTTGTGATATGAACATCACCTCCATGCAGACCTATATCGGATAACACTTTTTCCAATGCATGAAGAGCATCCTTTCTATTTCTTTCGGGACGGAGTTTCCAAGCAAATCCAATATACAAAAATACCAATTTCTCAATAATTAGACATAGAGCATGCAATGTGCATATGTGAACATTACATAGTGGAATGTCAAGAATGGCCTTGAAGTCAGGGTCAACTTTATCTCTATTAGGTGCTCTCTTCCACCATTTAGAATCCATTACTTGCGCTAATTCTTTGCAGTAAAGACAAGGAGACTTTGAGTTACCTTCTTTACTAATGTTATACATGCACTTAAGTGTTTTAAGATCCCCCGCCATGTGCCACTCTACTTGAAAATCACCTTTTCCTGCAACATGGAGATTCTCTCCTTGCACTTGTCTTTTAATTATTCTTGGTATTTTCGTGTGGTGAAACACCCAATCTAGTGTTTCATGGTCTTCTGTCTTTACCTGTGATTATACAAAACAAAAGTCTTACTATAAAAGATTTGAAAACATTGACTAAAATCAAGTACGAAATAAAAAATGATCATACCTGGAATGAGCCCAACCACCATATGTGTTTCTCCGACTGCACACTAAAATACTTCGAACTCGCTTCATTCAATGATGTATCAAGTGCTCCATTCATCAATGTGATAGTAATTCTTTCCATTTTCTTTTCCTTTACAACCTCACACTCATCCAGTTTGATAACAAATTTCAAAATGCCTTTGCACTCTTCAAATGTTATTCCATAAAACTCGACCATTCTTCTTTGAAGTTGTTGTAGATCTACAAATATATTGTTCCAAGGGTCATACACAGTGGTTCCTTTAGCACCATGAAATATTTCTTCAATATGGATATATGGTCCAATAAACTCATTTATACTTTTATTCAAATGACCTCTTATCTTCCACACTGTTGCTGGATTTGGCAGTAAAACTCGTTTAATCCTTTGATCTCTCAAAGTTGAGGATATCGCATGGAAAATCGAACTATATCCCTTCCTGCTAACTCCACTAACATCAAGAGCCTCTTGGATTGTAGTACCATCAACTTGATTATTGGATATAAAGTCCTCTACAACATTGCGTTTGATTGTTTTGTATTTTTTTTCTTCAATCAAACCTTTTGCTACACCACAAGAAAGCAATCCTTTCATTTGTTTAACTGGAAGAAGGTTGGGATCCATATTTTCTTTTGCAGGCTCCAATAATTTCCTATAGTAACAATATAGTAACAACACAATATGCCTATATTATTCAACACTTCCAATCCTGTTTTGCATTAATGGACAAAATACATATAGTCATTTGAGAGCATTTTTGAGTTTAAAAAATAAAAAATTACAAACTAACCTTGCTTCCTGAATTCTTCGCTTGCATCCACCAGTCCCAGCCTTCAAATTTGCAATGTTTTTAATCTTCCTACTTTGTTGTCTGTCTCCAAGCATGGTTCTCTTCCTTCTTGATCTTGTTAACTCTTTTTTACTCTTTGAATGCTCCTCAATTTCATTCTGCAACTGCTGCTCCAATTTTGCACGAATAGCTATCTCTTGAATCCTGGCTCCCTTTTCTTGTAGGTACATTGTTTTATATGTTTCTGCAAATGCAGACTGTGCTGAAATATAACCAAGAAGTCCATTTTGTCCATCGCCCGCAAACCTCAATAGTGTGGTTGGATTGACAAATGGAGGTGTAGAGTTTTGTACTAGACATTTTGGATATATACTTCCATCATACCATAAGTCAATATGTTGGAGCCCTTCTCTTCTCATATTTTCCCGTTGTTGAGCATTTAGCACCGTATCCTTTCGTCTTTTTTGTGCTGGAGCATATTGTTCTTCTAAGTCGATGTGAAGATTATATAATCGCTTCTTTTGAGATTGTACTTCACTAGTATCGGCCATTTTTGTGCTTCTGAGGTTGCAAAGTTGGCTTGTCAATCTCATAGTCTTTTTGTAACATGAATTGTGGAAGTGTGGCGGTATCCATACAATCATTAAGTTCAATGATGGATTCTTTATGAGAGGCCTGCACACGTCATCAAAAGAGATGCGAAATCTTCGAGAAACAAAAAAAATTAAGGAGATATTTAATGCAAAATCGTGTTAGTTAGACAAAAGATTATCTTATTCTTTTCTGAACTGACAGTTCAGTGATCCTTACTGACAGTTCTGAGCCACGTTTCCATATTTTATTATTTTTTAGATCTTTTAGGAAAGAAATAAATCGAAAAATAGTGAATTTCTTACAGGGCCCCAAAATGAGCTCCGTTTTTCCCTAATGTTCCATGTATACCATGATCAAATGGATATAAAAAATCATGATTGGAAGTGTCATCACCAACCAATGATCCGCCATCAAAGTCCACCCATGAATCACTTCCATAAATCAAAGCATCATCATCATCATTACCCAAAGCATTTTCCTCATAAATGTCATCATCTCATAAGGATCACAATCAACCACATTATTGCTTTCATCCACACCATCATTTTGTGAATCCACGTCATGTGCCACATCTTCATGATTGGCAACCACAAATCCCTCATGCAAAGCAATACCATGAAGATCTTTGTAAGAGTTGTCTCCTTCATCAAGAAGAGTCTCATTGCATTCATCTTTATCCATACAATTCTCTCCAAGAAGAGATCCATGCATTTGCTCTTCATCTTCCCCATCAACACTTGCATCTTCATGGCTTTCCACTGGTTCATTTTCAGCCATCCATACATGCATTGGAGCCACTTGACATAAATCATTAGCATCGCCTTCATCACTTGAAGTGTCCCCATAGAAATGGCTTCCAATAAGAGATGTGGATTGAAGTGAACTCCTAGTAGAAATCCCATGTATAGACGATGTAGGCTCGTATAAGAGCTCCACTAACAACATGATCTCATTTAAGAGCAATGTTATTGTCAATATCCATGATGCATTGGACCACTTGCATAAACTCGTTGCCTAATTTTTGCACAAATCCACCTATGATCTCCTTCTCCTCAATGTTAGGCACAAAGAAGGAAAGATACCAATATTCCTCAGCATACTTAGGCAATGAATCCACATGTAATAATGGCATGCATTTTTTCCTAAAGCTCCATTGCTCTTAAGTAGCCACAAAGTTTTGTACCACTTCATAGGCTAGATTCACCCAATCCCACTTGTTCTCATACATTACTTGCAGCCACCATTGTCTAACTTTGCCTCCAAATTTGCATGTCACTTGCTTCACTTTGTTCCCCTCATCGCATGGAAATGCACAAAAGTAGGCATCCCAATTGTGAATCCATTCCTTGAGAGGTGTATACAAGTGACTCCTTCCCCATCAAAAGAGAGCAAAGCTTCTACAAATGATTCACCATGATTGAACCATAAGCTTCCAATAGAAGTAGAAATCATACGATCCTCAAATTCATCCTTTATCAAGGACTTTGGTAACTTGGAGTATATGACCTTATCATACAACAGTGCATACCTATCTTTGTCATCTTCATTGAAAATTATGGCTATTTCCTTTTGTTTTGACTCCATCAAATCTTGCCTATCCTTTTCTTTCTTTCCATAGGGCTTTGACAATGGTGATCCAACATGAGAAACATCTTTTGGGTTCTCTGGAAGTGCTGTCTTCATACTTTGAGTGTTCCCATTGGAAGTTCCCACCTTAAATACAACATTTCCATGCCGACTAAGCCCATAAGATGATGGATTTGGAAATGACATTTGTGGTTGTGACCAGCCTCTTGTCTTATATCAAGAGAAGTGTGAATCTTTTTCACACACCGTTGCACTTCATTTATCCCATCACCAAGCTTCTTGAAGCCCTCATTCATAGCATTGAACATTTGCTACATGAGAACATTGCTTTGCCGTATATGCTCACTGTTTTGCCTCAAAAGCTCACTGTTTTGGAAGCAAATATCCCTTTGTGCATCCTTCATAGCTTTGGTGATAGTAACCTTTAGCATATAAAAAGTAATGTGCTCCAAAGAAACTTGTGCACTTCCACTTGTGTGCCCCTGACATGCCCTCATTCACCATGTGATCACTTATGTCATGTAAAGGCATTCCCTCTTGTTCACGGTCACCCATGGTACCAAATTAGGGTTTTTGGTGTACCAATGTTGAAATTGAAAGATAAAAGACTTTCTACATTCATCTTGATTAGAGGAACACTTCTATGACCCTAGATCACCACTTTTAACACCCCATATACCTCTCTATTTTGACTTTTAGAAGTTGAAAGTCAACTATGAGAAGTTGACCATCCAAACGGTCACAAAATTGGAAAATTGTTGGCTCATCATCAGGAAGCTCTTTAGTAGTGTTCTTAAGCTATGTAAACACCTTAAATTCAATCCGCCCCATTTTTGACTGAATTAGGGTTTTTAGCTTGAGAGAACTGTCCACTTTGTACCCTAAGAGAGTGTCCGAATCAACCACTTGATGGCTAGTTAGGACCGCCTTAAGACACCCTTTTAAGACTTCCAACAAAGACCCTTGAGATATCTTGAGCGGATTGGGACTGAATTGCACTTCTTTACCCACTGTAGAAAGCAAGAAAATTCACAAAAATTTTGCCATAGTCTCCCCACAATTTGGTCCAAATCTCAATCAAAATGCAAAATCACTTGCCCAATATCCACTCATGATATAATGTCCCAAATGATCATCATCAAAAGCATATACTTACTCTTGTAACCCTTATGCTTTGACCACTATCAAACATCCATGGCATGCCTAATTAAGTTATCATTGGCTTCCATAGCCTCGGCATGCTTGCAATATAGTCGAGTGTGTGCCGAAGAAGAGCTTTATGCTTGCCGATCTCCCGGCCAAGCCTTTCCACCCTCGTACCTAGTCCAATTCTAGGCACAAGTTAGGGCCAAGTCTTCACATCCAAGTACCTATCCCCCTCCTTGCCGCTTTACCAAAATCACTCACGACAAGGAGAGTTCATGCCATGCTCCCCCCGGGCCTCTCCTCCAGTGCCTGAGGTACCCTCAGAAGAAGCATACTAGATACTATGAATTGAAGTGGGATACAAGTGAAGTGTATGTGGATGTAGCTTCAAAAGGATAAGGTAGGAGCACTTACAATGTTTTTAGCACGACTCATGCTATTTCATTTCATCATTACAAAGAGCATGTACTCATGCTTTTCCCATTCATCCAAAGTGGCTCCGTCACATCAATCACCACAAAAACAACATCCACATAGCATCCAACATCATGTGATTCACAAGCACAACTCACTGATTTGTATCACTTCAACCCCTTTTGCCTTTACTCCATGTCCCTCATTAATGAACCAAACAATCAATCATATGGCAACAAGTAGACTCCAATTGGTTCAATGAACACCAAAGGAGTGACGCTTGCTTAATGTATAAGCAAATAAGGGCTCATATGATGCATTCCAAAATCCCTTCAATGGTGGATGTAATGGCCATGCAAAAGCTTCTAAGTCTCATGAGCATTCCACCATTGCAATTAGCATGCAAGTGTTTGAAGCATTGACAATCAAAGGCTTCAATCTATGGCTTCAAATAGCTTGAAAAGAGGTTTTCAAAAAGCTTGAAGCCATAGTGATCAAAAGCTGAAAAATGCCTTCATGCAATGCTTCCTTTAATGGTGTTCAATGGAAGAGAGGTTTTCAAAAATATTGAAGCAAAAGTAATCAAAAATTTTGAAAATGCCTCCCACCAATGATTATAGATGTATTATGGCTTGATTAAGCCTCTCTTTGCTTAATCCAAAATGCAGCTTCAAGGATTTATCCAACATGCAATAGAAGATAGTCGAAGGAGAAATTAAAATGCTGTAAATTGTTGCTATTACCTTGAAGAGTATCCCCTAAATTTGTGGGATATAATCATGGTAGAAACGCAACGATTTGCTGCTGTAATGGTCTCAAAGAACACGCCACAATGGAGCCGAAAGAGAAATGTTGCTGCTCGAAGTTGCCCATGATTTGCTAGTCAAAATTGCCTCTCCCACGACTTTTCTTCATAGCCACTCTCCACGACTATGCGCAGCACAAAGTAGAAAAAAATACAACAAAAGAAACGCCACTGTTTGAGTCCCTTGTTGCCAAGATTAAACTAGCCTAAAAGCTTAAGCTAAGCTTAAGCAAGAGTGCTAGTGCTAAAGGAATCTTGATTCACAAACAAACAGCCTTCCAATATTCCTCCAAATAGACTCAAAACAACATGTGATTTGACTTGATTTCTCCATGGAAAGAAACTTAAATCAACGAATTGATAGGATTAGTAGAAAGCTCTTGAAATGCTCCTTCAAAACCCTCAAACAATGTTGCTCAATGCTGAAACCCTATTTTCCCTCACAGAATCAAGCATGTGGAGAAGAAGGAAAGATCATAAATATTGGTTGAGTACCTTTCATATTGTGTGTACTCTTATCTTGTATATGGTGTGTTGAGTGTTGAGTGAAGAAGAAGAAGATTTTCAGCCTCTCACCTTGTGTGTTCACACCTATATGCCCTCTTTCTCTCACCCTTTATCACTTGTACATCATATATTTCAACATGGATTTAGTGATATATGTGGACTATGGATGTAGTGATACATGAGGAGTATGGATTAAGTGAGGTGAACCTTCAACTTCTGAACGTTTAGAGTCAGAGTCATCCGATGAAGAGGAGACAAGTGGCAGCTCCGAGGATTCCATCTCAGAAGGGGAGGTGGAGGGAGTTGCATTTGGTCTTTCCTCCCTGGGAAGGGATCAAGGGGATGCTGAAGACAATGGAGCCTTGGAAGGGGAAGCTTCTTCATCCATGTTCAAGAAAGGAGATGTGGACCTCGCTAGTCTTCACCAACAGAATGAACTTCTTCTTGATGAGTCCATAGCAGGTACTGAAAGGGAGAATTACTTAAAAATATTGGATGGATTTCCTAACCTTTTTGCAAACAGCTACTCACAAGTACACCAAGTCACCCTAGTAGAGCACAAGATTGATCTCAAGCCCCATGAGGAGTATGGATTAAGTGCATGTGACTTAGTTGTTGTGAGGACATGAAAAACCAGTCTAAATTTTCAGTCGTAAATATCTAAGATATTCACACCTAAAACGTGTTAGTGATTGATAATAAAAATGGGTCACGATGATTTAGTTAGACTTGTGAATATGAAATTAGTAGAAAACAAGTTAGTTTTAAGAAAATTTTCTAACATGAAAAACCAAATTGGATTTTCATCAGACTGTGAATAACTGGAGATACTCACAGACTGTGAATATCTGGAGATACTCACATCAAAAAAATGATGTCTATTATTGAGATGAAGTTGATGTATGTTAGTAATACATGTTATATCAAAAAAGGGGATGAAGTTAATAACTCATGCAATAAATAAATATTTTTTGGGTGTGAAAACTAGACTGGCTTTTCACACGGTATTTTTGAAGAAGATAATCATGCCAAGAAGTGTTAGTGATTTTGTGCAAGAAGATGTTAGAGAGAGATGTGTCAATAGAGATGAGAGAGAGCATTATTGAAGTTTTCTTTAGTCTTCTAGCCATCATGAAAGACCATTCAGGTTTTTCACATGCATGAATATCTCTAGTCACGTCCGGAATTTATTTGATTAAAGAAACAAAAATGTGAATAGTGACACTTAGGGGTGTGTTAGCATTTACCCCTTCTAATGATGAGAATGAAAAACCAGTTAGGTTTTTCACGGAGTGTTAATGTTTACTTTTTAGCATTAACACTTAGGGGTGTGTACACAATAGATATGTTGAGACTAAATTTGACTCAGCTTATATATTTTAGGGTTTTGGTTGTGTGTGTGTACGGCCACGTCAAAATTTGCAAGGTGCTTTGACACACATGAATAAAAGAACAAGATATAAAGGAACTATAGCATAGTTATTTGGACAAGACATGGGGTCATTTTTCAGAGAGTTGAAGGAAGGAGGAAGGCACTATGTCGCATATAAAACAAACATAAAAATGCTTCATAGCAAGAAGAGAGAGTAGAGAGATAACATTTAAATCATAGCATGAAGAATGTGGAGCCCACCTACCTTGTGTTGAGTATAATGACGATGATTCAACGAGGTCCTGAATATCAGAAAGAGGAATGTGGAGCCCACCTACTTCTTATGTTGAGGAACAATGATGATTCGACTAGACAATGAACATCTCTTGTAGGCGCAAATGATGAACAATAGAAAGAAGCAAGAGAGAACAAGAAGGAGAAAAGATGGGCTAAAATGAAGGACTAGCAATTTGAAATATGGGCCATAAGTGACGAGTATGGAGTAGCTAACTCATTAATATGGGTAGGTGATATGCCAGACCTTCTCATGCATGAAAAAGTTTTTCATAGTCTGATGAAAAAGTGGGATTTTCACGTTGAAAATATTTTATTTTATTTTCCTTTTGACCAGAGGAAGACTCTCCCCATACTCTCTAGAACCAGTTTATTACCTCAAATGACCCCTTTGATGCATTTTTTTATTTTATTTTATTTTCCTTTTGACCAGAGGAAGACTCTCCCCATACTCTCTAGAACCCGTTTATTACCTCAAATGACCCCTTTGATGCATTTTTTTGGGCGTGAAAAACTTGAGATATTCGCGATCATGAATATCTACTACTTCTTCACATAAGAAAAACTTATGAATTTGTCATATATGAGCTAAGCCTTTGAATCATGATGATCTGTGAAGCACTTTGCATGATTTATACTACCTTTGGACCATCTTTTTTGGACGTAAAAAACTCAAGATACTCATGGTCGGGAACTTTGACTAGTTTTTCACGTCGAAAAAAGTTTTGAAGTTTTGACTTTTCTCCATGTGATTTCCTAGTTCATGTGATTTTCTTAACTTGCTAGGTATGAAGTGATTTCCTAGTTCATGTGATTCTTCTAACTTGCTAGGTATAAACTTCATGCTTATTGGAATAACTTTTTTGGGCATGAAAAACTCAAGATACTCATGATTATCTACTGGTTTTTCACGTCGACTAATCTTCATTGTATTATGCCCTTGAGTTCATAGATTGATTCCTTTGACCTTGTGGACATTTGGCATGATTCTTGTCTCTTGTTGGAGAAGCTACCTTGGGCATGAAAAACTTGAGTCTGTTATCTTCCTCCCTTTTTGACTTCTTCTTAGCCTTTGGGTCTCTTCATCTTCAAGTTCTTAGCATCCTCTTCTTATGTATTTTAGCAAGCATGCCATGAGTTAGGGTTCCATAATAATGTTTTACCTTGCTCCCATTGATGTACCCATTAGTCTCAATTTTGACCGACCCTTGACATGTAGTTTCAGTGATCATAAAGTGTCCCAATCCCCAAAGTTTAAGCTTCTTTTGTTTATTATTCCCTATCCTAAGCAACAACACTGAATTCCCTTCTTTATGCTCCTTATCCTTGATGTTTTAGTCAAACCATTTTTTGCATCAGAGTTTTGCTAATAGTCTGGTCCCTTCAAGTTTCTTTGTCAATTAACCTCTCATTCATAGAATTTTTAGTTAGTCTCTAGACTCTCACTAATAGCAATTCTCAAATTGGGAATGATATACTCCATGGGCATCACCACATTTGACCCCATAGGTCAGTCAAAATGGGTATAACTAGTTGTGCTACTTTATATGCATTCGATAAACCCATATCATAATTGTAAGCTTGTGTTTCCAATTTGTTCTATTGGCTTGAGCATTTTTTTTTGTCAAAACTCCACATAGGATTTTGTTAGTACTTTTCACTTGGCCTCTTTGCTTTGCCATTGCCTTTTGAATAGTAGGGTGATGAGTTTCTATAAACTATCATGAAACCTTTCATGAGATAATAAATCACCTCCTTTCATTGACAAAGTGTGACCTTTGGTCACTTATGATCTCCAAAGGGTACCCACACCTAGAAATGACATGCTTATATAAGAATTTATAGTTGTATGGGCATCTACTTTCTTAGTAGCCCTGGCTTTCGCACACTTTGTGAGTATTTTGTGTAATAGGACTCATGAGTCCTACAAAATAAATTGCCCATTTCTCAACGGGTTGCTATACTATAACTAGGATAAGGGGCATCATGTCCCTTTGTTGTGGGGTACAATGAATCGTTAACACACACAACCTTTGCCAAAGTAGCCTCACTGGCATTCTATGTCTCGATGAAGTAAAGGAAATTGAGGATGAGCAGGTATAAGGCAAGATTGGTGGCCAAAGGCTATACGCAGACTTATGGCATTGACTATGAAGAGACATTCAGCCCGGTTGCAAGAATGGCAACCGTGAGAGATGTCATTGCTATCACTGTAGCAAAGGGTTGGTCTTTACATCAGATGGATGTAAAGAATGCCTTCTTACATGGTGATTTGAAAGAAGAAGTTTACATGATGCAACCACCAGGTTATGAGAGTGATGCACACCAAGATTTTGTGTGCAGGTTACGCAAAGCCTTGCATGGCTTGAAGTAGGCACCCAGAGCATGATTAAACAAGATCGAGGAGTATCTTGTTACCATTGGATTTTAGATATCCAATGTAGATTTTTCACTTTATGTGAAAAAGATAGATAGAGGGATCATGCTATTAGTCATCTATGTGGATGACTTGATTATTCACTGTGGTGATAGTGATGTTGATATATGTGATGTCAGGAGGCTTTTGAAGCAAAAGTTTGAAATGAAGGATTTGGGTGACATGTGATATTTTTTGGGCATAGAGGTACTGAGATAACCTCATGGCATTTTGTTATTATAGAGGCAATATGGCTTGGTCATGTTGTCCAAGTATGGTACGATAGGCTGTAAGCCTATTTCAGTACCATTGGAGCATAACACAAAGATTTTTGTGCAGATACAAGTGAGATTTTGGAGGATCCCACTACATACATGCGCATAGTGGGTAGCTTGATCTACATGACCATTACTAGGCTAGACTTGAGTTATGTTGTTGGACTTGTGAGTTATTTTATGCAGGCCCCTAGGAAGCCACACTTGGATGTGGCTAGATATATTCTCAAGTACATAAAGTCCACAATTGATTATGGACTTTTCTACGAGGCTGGTATAGAGATACAACTACATGGGTACACATATGCTGATTAGGTTGGTGTAGTGTTGCAGACAAGAGATCTAGCAGTGGTTTTATGTTCTCATTTGGGAGTGCTAATGTGAGTTAGAGTAGTAAGAAGTTGTTATGAGACTGACAAGTAACACTAAAAGGTAAGACTAGAAAAGATTCTTTATATGTAAAAGGTTGCATATAAATAAGGTTTAGAGGATTTCAAATAGGAAATACCTAAGCAATGGTTAATAGGCATTAAAGATAAAGTAAAAAGAGAAGTAGATGGTGCACAATGGAAGCCCAAGGGGCATAGGGGTAATTGAAGAGGCATTGGACAAAGAAAAGGTAATGTCTAGCCAATGAAAGGTCAAGGGGTGAAGTTGGAAGATCATGCACTACTTAGGCCTATATAACCATGAGGTAAGGGACTATTTGGGATATGGTTGGGTGGAGAATCAAGGTTCTAGTCTTACAAGTCCCCAAGCTTATGATGCAAGGAGCATTACATTGGTATCAGAGCTAAGTATTTTCTTTTCCACGTTTCCATTGAGCTACTCATTTTGCTAATTCTAATCTCTACTCCTTAATCTCTTCTCTATTCATTTCCATAATCCTCATATTTCTCAAATATTCTCCATACAATTACTTATTGCTTAATTGATTGGGCATACCTCTTGCCTAATTGATTGAGCATACCTCTTGCCTAATAAATTAGGCATACTTTGGAGATTCTACAAGAAGCAAGTGGAGTACATGACAACCTTGAAAAATGATTGAAGCAAATATCAACAAGGAGGAATCATTAAATATAATTCAGATTTACCCAACCAAGTAAGGTCGTTATGTTGCATATTTTTTTTTCTTTGTAAGAAACTTTCCAATTTGCATATTGTTAGAGTAAATAGCTTCTCCAAAGTGGGAAGGATGAAAATAGGGAGAAGAGGGGAAACCCAATGTCCTCTTCCCACATGGAAGAGAATATTACAAAAATAAATGAAATAGATATGCAGCAAGATTTAGATCTTAATGCATATGAGGATATGGAAATGAAAGAAAAAATCTGTAATATAGAGAATAAACTTGAGAAAATGATGGATCTTCTTAGCTCCTTGATGGGAGGAGGGGAAGGATTGGGGAAAAAAGAAATATCTAAAAACATTGATGAGGGAAGAAAAAACTCTAGAAAAAGGATTGAATGGAGCCATAGTTGAAGAGGGTCCCAAAACTAGAGACCAAGGTATGGTATTCAAAGATTTAAAGGAACCCACTTTTAGTGGAGAAGAGAAGGAGAGAAATAAAGATGCGGTCCATATTTTTTAAACAAAAATGGCAAGATTTGCATCTTTTAAGAAATGTGCCTGATCATAACTGCTCCATTGAAGCTAGCCTATCCTTACAAGGCAAAGCTTATAAGTGGTGGATGAGCTTAGAAGAAGCTAGGCAAGTACCCAATTCTTGGGATTCATTTAAGGAATTATTCTTAAAGGAATATCTTCCTAAAAATGAAGAAAACTGAAATTGGGAGTAGTGGGATAATTGTTCTATGGAACAAAAGAATTTAAATCTCACTCAATATATATCTTTGCTATAGAGAAATTGTCTTAAATCTTAAGGGAATATACAATTTTCAAAAAGTAAGAGGCTTCATTAGAGGCCTAAAAAGGGAATACAAGAAGGAAGTTCGCTCCAAAGAGCTAAAAAACTTAGATGAGGCTATAAATTTTACAAAATTTTTTGACTATACCATGGGTAATGGTAATCATAAAGAAAATGATAAACAATTTTCATATATGCCTCATGAAGAAAATTTTGGCTCTAAAAAAAGGAAGGGTTTTTTCTTTAAAAAGGAAGAACCTCTTGAAAAGCAAAAATTAAATCCTATTAAGTTTCTAAAAAAGTAAGATTTTGAGAGAGCGGTTAAAGAAAAACTTTGTTTCTCTTGCCCTGAGATGGGACATGATAAAAGGAATTGTCCTAAGTTCCAATGACAAGAACTTATTGGGAATGGTAATGATAAGCCTAGAGGAATGCAAATTTAAATTATTTTCATTGGGGAAAACACTTTTAAGAAGCTATTTTCATAATATACTAACATTTGAGTATAAAAGATAAATTTATTACATTGCAAACAAGGAGAGCACAATGTACCATCTTCTCCTTTGATATGTAATATTGAGCTCCAAAAGCTTCATCAAGATAATGGAATAGAATAAATGTTTTTCTGTTATGCAATGCCTCAGTATAAAAACCATTTGTTAAAAGTTTGATTCAAGTATTTGAAAAGTAGTTAATTCTTCTTTGAACAATTTATTAGAAGAATTTAAAGATGTTTTTCTAGAAACATTGCCAAAAGGTGTACCTCTAAATAGAGGAATAGATCATCCCATAGAAGTTTTAAAGGATTTTGTAAGGCTCCCCCCCTTTAAAGAAATAGGGAGAAACCATAAGATAGTCTACTAAGTCTAACTCGAAAATTTCCTACTCGTTTGACACCTTGATATGTAAAGATACAAGGATACGATTTGTAGGTAAGACCTAGTTTTATCCCGCAAGGGGAGCATGGTCTTCTAAATGACTCTTAAAATCAGATTACTCATAGAATGACTAACCTTAAATGGGGCACCTCTATTCTGATTCCTAGAAACAACACTTTTTTCCTCATCTATGCAAGGCACAGCCGCTAGCCTAGTCCTCTAGAGTAGAGTTGCTCGAGAACCGACTTACCTAATGTAGAACCTCTAATTAATCTGCTGGAAAGCTACCTGACTAATCGGGTCCACCCATCCATAGGATGATACCGTTAGGGCATTCCATCCTCCCACTTTTCACCCAACTTACACACGTTTTGTTATTTTCTAATTAGTCTTACCACGCTATGTGACATATATAGACAAGTTCCTTGATTAATAACCTTACACATTATTTGTTTAAACAGCATTTAACAATGTTACAACAATGCTTACAAACAAAGGATTTAATAAAAGAAATAGATACAATGCTCAAAGTTATCCATAGCCAAATCTAGGCTCTCTTATTCCTTTACTTTATTCTGCCGATGATCTAGAATTCAGCCTTCCAGCCTCTATAGACTGGGAAATCCCTATGGGACCATACACCTCGTCATTAGTAGCAGTTGGCGAGGACTTAAGCTGGCATGTCGCCCTCTCAGGCTCCATCACTTGATCCTCCCGCTCCTCAGAGGGATGTCTACATGCTAAGGGCACTATCCTGGGCTCGTAGAATTAGGCAACATCATATTACTCGCCTAAACTGGCGAACCTTATCTTCCCAATGGTAGGAGGGATACCTTGGGCTAACTTTGGGCCTTGCTAATGTCACCGCTCGGCTACACAAGCATGGAAACGAGGTTAGCCTCGAGGTGGGGAGAAGATGTACTTGTACTTTTTAACTTAATCAAGATAATAACTGCTTAAACTAAAACATAGAATACGATAAACAACATCACCTTCTCCAGAAAACAACAATATCACAAGGATTTTGGTAATTTTCAAAGATATCTTTCTCTTAACTAATTTAATGCTAATATTAAAAATTCAATCAAAAACCTCTTTTTAAACAATGACCAAGCTAACCTGGCCATTAATTCCTTGTGGGACTCCCAAGGGGAGAGATGGGGTCACACATCCGGAGCATTCCCTCTAGGGTCGTTTATTATGCACACTTCCCGAGGTGATATTTTGGTGTCTTCATGGAGGAGCCATTCTCTTCGCCTTCTCGTAGCCCGCGTTGCTAAAAAGATGCAAGGGAGAAGAGAGCTTGAGCTCTTGCAAGCACACACACACTCACACAAACCCTAGAAGAGAACACACACTGTGAGAGGCTGAAAATTCTTCTTCTTCTTCACGTAACAAAAGAGGTCTACAAGAAGATAAAGTGACTAACACACATAATAGAGTATATACAAGCGGTCCATAATGTGAACACGCTAAGAGGAGTGGGTAGATGTGGACTAGTTGGTGTAGTCTAGCTGTAGAATCTCTGGCGAAGATATGTTGGTGCCAGCTACCAAACCCGCAGCAGTGATATAAATGTCGAATGGTCATGCAGGCGTCTCGTGAGTGTCAGCTCATGTTGAGCTTGACATATCAACACTCCTTCTCAAGCTCAATACTCTAGCTCATGAACTCCAAGCATATCTCAAACTTTACGGAGCTTCTTAGCTCCCAAGGCCTTCGTGAAGATGTCAGTAACCTGATCCTGTGTGATGACATAGGCCAAGTCGATGTTGCCTGCGCTGCCAAGACTCTCTCCCTAATGAAGTGGTAATGCACCTCAATGTGTTTTGTCTACACATGGAAAATTGGGTTCCTCGCCAACTGTATACTGCTAAGATTGTCACAATATATGACAACCTTTCTCTCCACATGCAACCCCAAATCATCAAGTAGCTTGCGTAACCAAGCTACCTCACATGCTGCCCCACTACATCTCCTCTGTACTCTACCTCTATACTCGACAAGGCAACTATGGGATGTTTCTTGCTGCTCCATGTCATAGCAAAACTCCTTAATGAAAACATAAATCCACTAGTAGATCTCCTGTCTGAAATGCTACTTGCCCAATCTACATCTGTGTACCCATATAGCTCCAGTGGTACACCTGCTGCATAAAACAATGCATAATCAATAGTGGCCCTCAAGTATCGAAGTGTGTAGCGCACACTGTCAAGATGTGGTTTGCACGGAACCTACATAAACTGGCTCTCTAAGTGTGAGACCCCTGCCCCCTCCGAAGGCATTGGCAGTGGAAGTAGCAACATCGGCCTCTCACGCGCCAGGCGGGGAATTCCCACTCGGGGCCTCACCCATGGATGTCCGAACAAGAGTCAACGAACAAGAGTCAAGCCCGGTGGTTCCTCCGAAATCGAGCCCAAAAAAACTTCCCTCGCCCGGAAGACACAAGTGATTCCACCTGAAAAATCATCTAACGAAAGAACTAATCTAACGAGTCACATGGCCAGATCAAGGAAGGGACTTGCACTTGGTTCATAGAAATCACCGCTTTTTTTCCCTTAAGCGAGGCACAACTGTTGATTCTTTCCCATAGAACAAGGGTCTTCCAGAGACTTAATCCAGCTAACGTAACTTAATCGTAACTATTTGTATCACAGGAATCCACCGATCCAGTCTAACCCTAACCGGTTAACCAACCGTCCCAACCATTGTATTGGTGGGATCCCTTTATAAAAAAATTTGGTTTGGGTTTTGTCCTGGGTACCAGGGAAAAGAGTTCCAAGGCCCCCTAGCCGGCACTCATGCAAGTATAATTCAGACACACCACTTACGCACCAAATATGAAATTGCCATTAATAGATTAGGCTATCTTTAAAGCAATCTTTTAATGAAACCATAGTATTACTGATCATAATCCTCCAAAATGTCTGGCTCATTGTTTTACAAAATTATCATCTGGACTCTCCGTTGAAGACCAGCTACTCAACCAACAAGATCCAATATCAAAGTCCAATTCACATAAATAATTCCTTTCCAGTCCATCCATATCTTCCTCGACATATGCATGGGTGTCCCAACAGGCGAGCCCATGCATCACCTGGTCAGAACCCTCTTCTAGGATCCTACTTAGGTATCCTAGCACTTCATTCAAGGACCGCTTCGTCGGTCCTCGCCCATCGTACTAGAAGCGCGCCATTTTAACCATACCGAGGTTGGTCAAACCTCGATAGGCTTTTTCGTTGAGCGACGTCCTTTGATGACTCCCCGCCAGCTGTTCCAATGAATCTCTCCTTAGTTAAATCATAAGCCAAATGCTTCCTCCAGCATTCTGGCGTAAAATAGTCCTTTTCAAAACAGAGTTTCTATGCAAGTAAGAATTTCCCGATTTGAGTTTGATTCCAAAACCTTTTTCTCACAATCCAGATTTTCTTAATCAAAATCACAAGTCTCGCATCAGGGTAATCTACCCATCAATTTCACTGAATTTCCAACTCATTTCGGTCTAAGGAAAAAAATTTCAATTCAGCCAGTAGTCTATTCTTCGTAAATTGAAGATTTGGAATTGGTCACGAGGTTTTGCTTGATTCAGATTTGAGGTATGGGCAAGTAATTTACTAGACCGCCATTCTCATGGTTGTGGTTTAACCAAAAATTATTCGGTTTACTTCTAACTTTGATTCCTAAGGATTTTTCTTCTAATTAACTGATAAATTAATGGCAGTGACTTCCAACCATAAGGAAAAATCCAATTTTATAAAAAAATCATTCTATTTGACCACAATAGATTAAAGAATAGTTCTATTTGAGAATAATGGGATTTTATAAAAATAACTCTTTTTCCAAATAATCCAATTATGAATATGTATCTTTGTACTGATTAATCCGCATAGAAATATCTTAAAATATCCTTTTCATCAATTTGTTCTTCAACATTAGGATACCATAATTTCCTACCTGAAATCATGGTGAAAACTTCTCTTTTACATCTAAATTAATTTATGCATTTTTCTACTTAAAATAAAATGAAAATTCCTCTTTTAAATAAATAAAAAATATCCATATTTTGGAATAAGCCAAAAATTCCTCTTTTAACATTTAAAGGTTCGTATCTAGAATATCATGAGAATTCCTCTTTTTGCATCTAAATTCATGCATGAAAAAAATTATATTCCTCTTTTCTCTAATTAAATAAATATGCATAAATACTATAAAAGTATTTTCCATAAATATGATAAAAATCATTCTTTTAGCATAAAATATCTATACCTAGAATATGATAGGAATTCCTCTTTTTGATTTATTAAAATTATGCATAAAAATAAGATTTATATTTTTTTTCCTAAAAAATTTACCATAGCTTCACTGTAATTATTGAGAATATTTAATTTTCTATTTTAAAACGAATACTTGTAATGAAAATATGATAGGAACTCCTCTTTTAGACTAAAATTAAATTATGCATACATAGCATAATTATAAGCATATTTATGATTAATTTTCTTGATTAAACTAAAATAACCGTTCCTCATTTCTTAAAATATTAGCATAAACCTCTTTCAATTTAGGATGAGTTAATATGATTTTTCTATATCATAAACAAGTTTAAAAAAATTAATCATTTTTTTTCTAGATTAAAAATCATAAAAATAACTAATCTCTTTCTCTAGCTTGTCAAGCAGCCTAGAGTTTGGATTAAGATAAAGTGATTATCATTAAGAATCATCCTTCTACCATAGAGATTAACCTTAATCTAATTAAACATTACGAATCTTTGGAAAGCTTGAATTGGAGAAAAAACCATTGCTTTGAAAGCTTCTCAAGATTTAGAGGGGTTGAGAAGAAGAAAATCATTGAGAGAATTGAAAAAAAACCATTAAATTAGGTTTACCTTTGAATTTGGCTTGATTCTTTGGCTAAAAGTGAAGTCCCCAAGCAAGTCCTTGGCCACCAAGAGGGGGAGGGTAATCTCCAAGAAAGCATGGAGAATAGAGAAGCTCCAAAGCTCCCAAGAGAAGAGCAAATTAGAGGGATAATAGAAATATACTAATTTAGAGATAATAGTGGCATGGTATTGCTTAAGATGAAAATACAAAGGAATGAGGGTCTATTTATAGGTGAAGGAGGCCACTAACCAAGTCCAACTGGGTTCTAGAGCCTTCCAGCTTCGGTTTGACCCAATTTGGACAAGATTTGGATTAGCTTGGCTTCCTTTTTGATCCAGTTTGCTCCAAGAGAGAGGAGAGATAAAATATCTTGAATTTTTTGAATCAAAAAAGCCAAGCAATGATGATAAAAAAGGCACCTACCTCAAGTGGCTTTCCCTAAAATATCTCATTTTACTAAAATATCTCATTTTTTAACTAATATACCTTAATTTTTAACTAATAAACCCGTCAACTCTTCATCTTATGTGAGCATTTACTCATTTTTGGGGTATTTTCTTTTATTCTTTGTATTTATATCATCAGAACACTTGGATTAATCCTATTGGCCCCTTGGAACTTTATTTGGACCTTAATCCATTTTTTTTTGAAAATGTGGACCCTTAGGCTAAGACCTTTAATACACATATTTAATTAATTCTTAATGCACATTGGAAAGTTTTGTTTCAGGGGAATTCATCTTAGATATTAGGAGATATTTTGTATTAAAAAATATCTCAATTTTGAATTACCTCTTTCTAGAACACTTTCTCTCTCTAGGCCAAGGGAAAGCAATATTTTCTTGCATTCTGAAATAGGGGATGATTATAGGGGATTGAGGTAAGAGCTTATACACCATTCAGGGCTAAGGAGGAATCTTACATCCTCTGCCACTTGAAAAATGCGAGATGTCCTCATCTCGCAAAGTGGGGGTAATCCTTTCACAACTCTTCTTCTTTCTCCCAAGTGGCATCATCTAAAGGGAAGAACTTCCACTTGACCAAAAATTCTCTGAGGACTATGCTCCTGAGAACCTTCTCCCGAACATCAAGGATTTCTTCAAGTTGGAGTACCATCTCGCCTTGAGTCAGAGAAATCAATTATTCATCATCAAGCACGTGACTCGGGCTAGGCACATAATTCTTAAGTAAACTGACATGGAATACATTATGTACCTTGAGATGGGGAGGTAGAAGAAGTTCATAAGCTAAATCTCCTACTTTCTTTATAATAGCATACGGTCCACAGTATCTGGGAGAGAGCTTCTTGTACTTCCCTAGAGATAAAGAACTTCTTTTGGGTCGTACTCAAGTGAAGACCATATCTGATTCTTCAAACACTCTCTCTGATCTCTCTTATTATCAGCATACTGCACGTGACTCGGGCTAGGTACATAATTCTTAAGTAAACTGACATGGAATACATTATGTACCTTGAGATGGGGAGGTAGAAGAAGTTCATAAGCTAAATCTCCTACTTTCTTTATAATAGCATACGGTCCACAGTATCTGGGAGAGAGCTTCTTGTACTTCCCTAGAGATAAAGAACTTCTTTTGGGTCATACTCGAGTGAAGACCATATCTGATTCTTCAAACACTCTCTCTGATCTCTCTTATTATCAGCATACTGCTTTTGCCTATCCTGGTGGGTAACCTTAATATCTTTGCGGATTGATTGCATTTGCTTCTTCATATCATCAAGCATCTGTCTGGACATCTTGATCCTGATGAATGGGTCGGCGGACCATCTTAATGGCGTGAGGCAATCTTGTCGTATAGAGCTTTGAATGGGCTCATTCGGATACTTCGGTGATAAGAGGCATTGTAAGCAAACTCCACTAGGCGTAATTAGCTTAACCCACTTCTTGGGCTCTCTGCCACAGCATGACCAAAGGATATCTTCAATTACTTGGTTTACTCTTTCAGTCTGACCATCTGTCTCTGGATGATAAGCTGTACTGAGATCTAAGGAAGTTCCCACTGCTTCGAAGAATGCAGTCCAGAATCTTGCTGTGAACTTAGGATCTAGAATCAGATGGGCAACCTTGGTCAATCTGTCAACTATCACAAAAATGGAGTTGTAACCTGATTGCACTGAAGGTAGTCTAGTAAAATCCATACTGATACATTCCCACTTCATCTGTGTGTAAGATCCCTCCTCAGCCTTTACTTCAATCCCCTGTAATCATTCCCTATTTTTGAATACAAAAAAAATATTATTTTTCTTTGTTTTTATCTAGAGAGAAGAAAAATTCTAGAGAGTGGTAATTCAATATTGAGATATTTTTGGATATATAAATTCTACAAATATCAAAAATATATTTTTCTAAAATTAAAAATCAAAATAAATTTTCCAATGTGCATTAGGAATCAATTAAAAATGATTAAAAAGACCTTAGCCTAAGGGTCAAGATTTTCTGAAAATTTTAGATTATGGTCCAATTAAGGTTCCTATGGACCAATAAGATTAATCCAAGTGTTGGGATGAAATAAATCCAATGAATAAAAGAAAATACCCAAAAATGAGTAAATGCCCACATACGATGAAGAGTTGACTGAGTACAAGATTTATTAGTTAAAAACTGAGATATTACTAAAAAAATGAGATATTTTGGAGTAATCATACAATTTTGATACCTTGGTAAGGAAAGGGGAAGACTTCAAGGAGGTGCCTATTTCACACATGTGAATGAGTTTTAAATTCAAAAATATTAAGATATTTTTATCTCTCCTCTCTCCTGGATCAAAAAGTGAGCCAGACTGGTCCAAATCTTATCTAAATTCAGCCAAACTGAAGCTGAAAAATTCTAGAACTTAGTTGAACTCAGTTAGTGGCCTCCCTCACCTATAAATAGACCCTCATTCTTTTGTATTGTCATTTGTGAACTAGACCATGCCAGTATTACCTTAAAATAAGTATATTTTCTATTATCCCCTAAAAATCCTCTACAATTTGGCCTCTCCTAAGAATAGAGAAGCAAGCAAAACAAGAGGTAAGATGTGACTTTATGGTTTTTCTTTAATCTTCTAAATGTTTTTCACTTCTCAAGCTTGAGAAGTATTCAAATGAATGGTTTTTCAATGCAAATGAAGCTCTCTAATGAATTCTAATGATTAATCACAAAAAATTTACATTTATGCTTAGGATGTTTTTTAAGTATATCTCTCTCTCCCCCAAAGAATGGTCATTCCTATGACCAATTCTCTATTCAAATGGTGCTTCTCATGGAGCAATTCTGAATTCTAAAATCAAACTCTATGCTAGTCAAGCTAGAGGCTAAAGAAATGGCTTTTTAATGCTTTTATGTTACATAAATTATGATAAAATTATGATTGAGATCCATAAATTAGATTTAGATCTATTTATAGTTAATCTATCATAAGTGTATTACTAAATCTTATGCTTTTCAAAATTATTAAAAATTATCAGTAAATAGTAGCGGAGCTATGGTACATTTTTTAGAAATTAACACATAAATCATTTTTATGCATAATGTGAAAAGAGGACTTCCTACCATATTCTAGGATTAGTCATCCTATGTAAAATGAATAATTCTCATCATATCCATGGAAAATTAATTTTTAATATTTATGCATAAATAGTTAATTAAAAAAAGAGGAATTTTTAGTAATTTTATTTTTATGATAAAAGAGAAATTCTTATGATAATGGAGATCCATGTATTCCAATGGAGAAAGAGAAATTTTGAAATATTAAAATAATGGATATTTTATTTAAAATTAAAGAAGAATTTTAGATAAATTATTTTATGCATGAATAAATTTAAATGATAAAAGAGAAATTTCCATCATATTTAAAATTCAATCATTTACATGGAAAAAGTGGAATTCTTGTCATATTTGGATTAATGGACATTTGTATTCAATTTTAAGAGAAATTTTAGTTAAATTTATTTTTATGCATGAGAAAAATTTTAATGATAAAACAGGAATTCTCATCATATTTGGAATTCAATCATTTAAATGAGAAAAGTGAAACTCTTAGTATAATGGAATTAATGCATATTTTTATTTAAATTTTAAGAGAAATTTTAGTTAAAATTATTTTATGCATGGATAAATTTAAATGATGAAAGAGGAATTCCCATCATATTTGGAATTCAATCATTTAAATGGAAAAAGAGGAATTCTTGGTATATTTGGAATATTAAATATTTTTATTTAATTTAAAGAGAAAATTTAGATAGATTTAATCTATGATTTAATCTTTGTGAGACCGATTCTAGTTCCTAAATACAAAGACTACCGTGAACTAAACTAGTTTTCCTTTGATGACCGGAAAATCACCAAGAATCTAGTTGGACAGTTAGACAAATGATGGGTAGATTACCTTGATGAGAGTTCAAGGATTCTCATTATGAAATTGGGAATTAAGGAAAAAGGGGTTTTGTGGAACCAATCTCAAACTGGGAATTTTACTTGCATAGAA
This sequence comes from Cibotium barometz, assembly GCF_041138505.1. Taxonomy (NCBI): domain Eukaryota; kingdom Viridiplantae; phylum Streptophyta; class Polypodiopsida; order Cyatheales; family Cibotiaceae; genus Cibotium; species Cibotium barometz. The sequence continues at coordinate 608,357 of NC_141078.1, read as the reverse complement.
CCTGTGTTTTCATTTAAAGGACTGTTTTACGCCAGAATGCTGGTGGAGGAAGCATTTGGCATGTGTTTTACTAAGAGGAGGTTCGTTGCAACAGCTAGCGGCGGGGAGTCATCGAGGGACGTTGCTTGCAGCAAAGCCTGCCGAGGTCTTGACCAGCCTCGGTACGGTTAAAATGGTACGCTTTCGCTACAATGGGTGAAGACCGACAAAGCGGTCCCTGAGTGAAGTGCTAGGACACCTAAGGAGGATCCTAGAGGGTTCTGACCAGGTGATGCACGGGCTCACGGTTGCTAGGACACCCATGCGTGCATCAAGGAAGATTCGAATGGACTAAGAGAATGACTTTTGTGAATCAAGTGCAGCGAGTCCAGAGGACACATTTTGTAATACAATGGACTCAGAATTTTGGCGAATGATGATCAATAATATTATGATTTTCATTGAAGGATTGTTCTAAAGACAATCGAATCTATTTATAAATGGCAATTTCATATTGGGTGTGTACGTGGTATGCCTACTTTAAATTTTGCTTGGAAGCTGACTAGGGGGCCTAGGAACTCTTTTCCTTGGTACCCGGGCAAAACATAACCAAATCTTTATAAAGGAATCCCACCAATACAGTGGTCGAGTGGTTGGCTCAGGTGGTTCGCTAACCCATGGGTGGTTGGCTCGGGTGGTTGGCTAACCCATGGGCCAGTTGGGGTTAGGCTGGATCGGAGAATTCCTACGATACCATTAAGATAGGATTAGTTACATTAGTTAGATTAAGTTGTCTTGATGAGAAGACCCTTGTTCTGTGGGAGGGAATCAGCGGTTGTGCCTTATTTTAAAGGAGGAAAAAAGCGGTGATTCTGTGGACCAAGTGGTGCAAGTCTCTTCTTTGATCTAACCATGTGACTTCAAGTTCGGTCAGATCAGTTTGAATAGTTAAGACTTAAGTTTTTCCGGGCTCGATTTCGGAGAAACCACCGGGCTAGTCTCTCGTTCGGACATCCACACGGGTGAGGCCTCGAGTGTGGATCCTCGCCCCACGCGAGAGGCTAATGCTGCTTCCGTCGTCGCCAGCGCCCTCGGAGGGGGGTAGGGGTCTCACAGCTCGTATCAGAGCTTTATTGAAAGCTAATAAGGAGAAATGAATCCTTATCAGAAAATTGTAATTAAAAAAACTCAAAAAGAGAATTTACATATTGTATTTTCATTCCTTAAGCTTCATTAAAAATGAAGAATTTTAATCAAAGAATTTGGTTTTATAGATGGAAGTTCCACACTTATCCGGTGTTCCCGACCTCACCTAGTCACAAGACATGATTGTATTTGCCTTCGAGCATCTCATCTCTTCCGCTACAACTCGAACGAGCTAAGCCAGACTCGTAGGCCATTTCGAGGATCTATATTTTCCTTACCCAGTGGAGAGACGGCAGCACAAGTGGTTTGCAGGAGGGCAGTATGTGTTATATGCACATTATGTGTGCATATACTAGGAGGCTAGCCCACATTACGCTTGTGAGCATGGGAGCATGGGAACAAGCTCTAGTGGAGCATGGGTTAGGACTAACCTTAAGGCTTAAGGTTAGGGTCAAGCATCCAAGAGTCACACATAGGAAATGGAGAGTCAAGAGAGTCACTTGAGGGCCCTCCTATATAATAGGGGCATGGGGCAAACTCAAGGGAGGCTTGGGGGCTTGGAGGCTTAGGCTATGGTCTCTTGTGTAGAGAATCATATCTACTCACCTACCATTTCACACTATAGCTACATGCTATTGGATTGGAGTTATACCTCTTGATGGTATGGGAAATCAAGGTAAAGGTATGATGTATTTCATTATATTTTATGTGTGCATCCCTTGGGCTCGAGGGTGGTCGAGTGGATGAGTTTATGCCTGATTTATGTATGTTTATGCATAACAATTATCTAGAGAGATCTTAAGGGGTTTTAACAGTGGTATCAGAGTTATCTCTAGTTAATTGTTGTTGATTTTTTATTATTATAAATTTTGGCATCTTTTTAAAGTAAAATTTAATATTTACTAATAAAAATGTTATTTTGTTGATTTGTGTTGATGATTTGCACGTGGATCATTGATATGGCAATTGGAACCGGTGTTACTACAATTCAATGGACAAATCGATGTTGCGAGAGAATTCTGTGAGTTTAATGCTATTTTTTTCTATTTTTTGGGTTTAAAATAAGCATTAATGGAAATTTTTACAAAAATACCACATATTTTATTGTGGATATTTTTGGTAGAATGGATTCCCTAAATTTCTATAATTTTTAAGAAAATTTTTTAAAATTTTTAGAAATTTTTGAGCATTTTTATGGTTAAAAATATATTTTTATTTTGCAAGTTTTTTCGCGGATATGCGATCAAATTTCTACCGATTTTCTGCTGAAATGCAATAGGGGGCAGCATGTTGATGCATTGAATTCTCTCCTGTGTGTGTGGGACCCTCTTCGTCTCTCAATTCTGAATTTTCTTCTATTTTTCTCTCGCATTTATAAACCACCTCTCAAAATATTACATTTTTTATTTAATATTAATCATAATTATGATTAATTATGATTAAGGAGATTAATTAAAAATTAAACTCTTTGATTAATGATTACCAAAGAGAGAGAAGAGTTGGGGTGGTGAGAGAGGAATGGATATGGAGAAGAAGAGAGAGGAGAGTGGAGAGGGAGACCTCCTCTCCCTCATCTCTTCATCAACAGGCGCATGCGGGGGGGGTTGCGCTGCAGCCCGCCGGGGGAAAATCGCCCCCCCTCCCCCAAAAAAAAAAATCATAAGCTTTGGATAAAGATTTATTAAAATTGGTTTTTTTTATTTTTTTAAAAAATAAGTTTGTTATTTACAAGAAAAAAGCTTTTGAAATTGTTTCAAAAAAAGCTTGGAAAGAGCCTAAAAATTAGAGAAAATTTGAAATCTGAGGAAAAAAAATTCAATTTGAAATTTGAGGAAAAAAATTCTCTGGAAATTTTTTCTTGGTGCCTTTTGGCTTTTCATCTTCCGGGAAACCTTTTGGCTTTTCGCTTTCCCGAAACCTTTTGGCTTTCCGAATTCCGGGAAATCTTTTGACCTTCCATATTCCGGAAACTTTTGACCTTTCATATTCTGATTTTTTTGTCTTTTCATTTTCCCAAAACTGTTGGCTCTCCGTATCCCGGGAAAGACGTTGGGATTCTGAAATTTTTTGACCATTCGTATTCTAATGCGTTCGGGGTTAATTAAAAATTTTTAAAAATTCTTAAAAATTAGACAATGGTTATTTTAAATTTAGAGAAAATGTGGCGTTGGTGTTTGGCATGTGGTGTGTCCATTCGGGCGCTTGTGACCATTCAAATTCCCTTAAAAATATATTTTTTGACCAAAATATTAGAAAATCCATTAAAATTATAAATTTTCATTCGATTTGAGAATTGTCAGGCGAAATTGGAAATTTCATGAAGGATGGGATTCTCAGAAGAGATTAGGAATATTTTAGAATTTTTTTTTAAAAAATCTTTAAAAATAATTATTTTTAAATATCAATGGTATTTTGGCAAAATTATTTGCTAAAAAGTTTCTGGAAAAATATAGGATTGGAATGCCATAAGATAGTATTGGTGGAATTCAAAATTAGCATATTTTGAGGCCCTAAAAATTAGGGAAAATTTTGAAAAAAAACATGATAATTCTTTTTCTCGAGAATTTAATTTTGAGGATTATTTAATGTTGAAGTGCGTTTTCTCGTGCTTGCTGACATTAGATAGATGCGGGTTATTCGCATATTATTAATATGATTATACCTTGTATTAATAGTTATTTGAATTAATTCTAAACGACATTTGGATGATTTTTTTACCATTGTTTAGCCATTCTTTTTGGACATGTTCCTTAATTTCTTTTGATGGCTATAATTTACGTTCAAAGTGTGTTTCACCTTTGACACTTTTCAATGATAATTTATTTTGCACTTGTTTGAGTGTGGTTTGTGCTTAATTTCTTAAGCCTAAGACAAATTATATCATGGGTTAGTTGATCGGTTTATTTTGGTGGATTTTATTGGATGTTTTACACGTTTTATATGGACTCATCAGGTTTTACCTAGATCACTTATGTCTAGGGGTTTTTTAATGAGTGCTACACACATGTGTTTTCACTTGCTTACTTTGGAGTTTTGCTTGAACGACATCACGTTCATATACTCTGGATTGATGATGAGTTGGCTACCAATTTTAATGCTTCTTTTGGCATAATTAATGACCATTAGATGGTATGCATTGATTTTTATGATCAACTATGGTTTTCATGGATTTGAGGAGCTTCTATGCTTTTATTTATAAGGATCTTTTGATCTTTTGGATAATATCATGTGCTTTGAGGGTAGATTTGCCTTCATTTTTTGCATGTAATTTTGGACTATGTTCCTTATACTCTTGTACATATTCCAACTCGGATACCTAGTTGCTTATTACCATTCAAGAGGCTCCTTAAGATTTTATCATAGAATTTTTATAGATAGCTATATCTATTCTTCCCATTCCCATAGAGTCACACTTATGTGCCATTCAAGAGGATACATAAGATTTTATCATAGATTTTTTTATAGATAGCTATATCTATAGATTTTTTTTATAGATAGCTATATCTATTCTTCCCATGCCCATAGAGTCACACTTATGGACAAAGACATGTGCACATGAAAAGCTTAGACACTAATTAGATATATATTTGAAAAGCTCTAACATCCTATACCACTCTCAATGATTATAAGGCATTCAATATCTTGAAATTGCACCAGCCAAAGGAGCCAAAGGATACAGGTATTAAGGTTAAAGATGTAACACATGATAGGGATACTAGAACTGAATATCATGCCCAGCTGAGAAGAATAAAGATAACATATCTTCTAAGGAAGATAAGAAAGAATAATGGAAGAGGAGGAGCTGTTGTACATTAAGAAGAATAACCTCCAAGATTTGAAAGAAGTACATGGACAGCTTATTATATTCAACTAAAAGGTTCAAAGTACCTTGATATAGCACCATCAGATATATATATGTCGGCAAATAGAAATAAATAATATAGTGATCCTAATATCTCTCAAGTATGAAAGTGATCTTTTTTTGTAAATTTACTGTAGTTTTTTTTAAGTTAATATATATGTCTTGTTTTTTTAATTACACTACTGTGTCAATGACCATTTTCTCCTCTTTCAATTGAGTAGGAGCCATTGGAGGGTCTTTATAATTGATCTAAAAAAAAGAAAGACTTGTTTCTTGAATTCCATGTTTGGTGTACATAGAGATAGAGAACCAATTTTGGGCCCCTAATTGTTAAATGGGTGGCCGACCATTGTAAAAAGAGAGATCATGTATATAAATGACTTATGAAATATGAAAAGGATATGTAATCCCATTCACAAATCGATTTTCTCTCTCTCTCTCTCCCTCTTACTCTCTTGCGGCTATGGCGGTGATCTTGTGTGTATGCATGCTTTCTTGTTTGGTTGTATGTGTGTGCATGTAGGTGATGCTCCTTTGGCTTGCCTCTTCTTCTTCTTCTTGCTCTCTCTCTCTCTCTCTCTCTCTCTCTCTCTCTCTCTCTCTCTCTCTCTCACACACACACACACACACACACACACACACACACATGAAGGCATTAAGTAGGAGTTCATATCTCCCATAGCTCCTTCTCTCATTGTTCCTACCTAGCTCAAAAAAAGCTCCACTCAGGTGACACAAGTGGTGGTGGAGTGATCCCCTAATGGCTTCACATCGAGGAGTTAACTCTCATTAGGGTTGGCTAAGTGCATGTTCCTAAACTGGCCCTTGCATTGTCTCTTTTCTCTTGTCTTCTCTTGTACCTCTCTCATGCAAGGAAGTATGCTCATTTAGGTAAACATCTTTGGCACCACTACGAGGGATAGCACTTAGCTTAGATGGAATGCAAATCCACCAGTAGGAGTTGGCTATGAGATGTTTTTTTGCTTTGTTTGATTTTGTTTTTCCTCATACAATGGAGTCCAATGAAGCAATTGGAGCATTGGAAGCTACTAAGGCTAGACCAAAAGTAGGAGCTACAAGTAAGTGCCCTAATCATGCTCTTGATTCCATTAATTTTTGTTTTTTCTTCAACTAGTTAAAAACTGCATATTAGCTTAATTCCATGATTAATCTTAGGATATTTTGATTAATTAAGCATTATAGACATCATTGGGTAGCTTGGGACTAGCCTAAGCCATCCATAGAAAGAAAATCTTCATTGAGGGGGGGAAATAAAGGAAATACAAGAGAAAAACCGGGCATAGTTCAGTCTTGGCTTGCATCTCTGAGAAGTGAATGACCGTTCACTTACAAAGGTACATGCGTACCTTCTTAAGGCATGCACATTCACTTCTTGTGGTAGAATCTTTCCAAATCTATTGCATAAATGTGAGTAATGTGCATTAAAGAGAGCATAAAGTGCATTAAAAAGGCATAAAAGTTTTACTACTGAATTGTTAGGGGAATATCTGAAGAGGGCTGTCAAAAGATATGCCATTTTGGTGAAGTTAAGATACCTGGCAAGTCTTTGAGCATATGTCCATTCCTTTATAGACATATGATCGTTCCTTCACAAGTGAACGGTCGTACTTTTACGAGTGAATGCCCGTTTCCCCCCATTGGAAAATCGTATTGTCAACTCAAGGCACAACCATACATTTCCTAAGTGAACGCTTGTTCCTCCACCAAGGAATGCCCGTTCCTCTATCTATCCACACAAGCGTAATTTTCTGATGTTTGGATGACTATTCCTCTACCAAGGAAGGGTTGTTCTTGTTCTTAACCCATGACAATACATTTGGTAATGTATGGTCGCAACTCTCACTAAGCCATGCCCATACATTCACCGAATTGTGAACCTCACCACCACCGATTTAAAGCAGATTCATTGGATCGAAAAGCTGAAGATGGTTTGTTTATTTTGGTTTGTGGGTACTCCCAGACCACCCGACAACAACTCTATGACCATAGATGGGAATCATATACCATAGGACTGATGGGTATATGACCAAGTAACGCAGGTCTTACCCTGACAGAGTAGCCATTATGGGACACAACCCAATCCAGAGTCTACCTCCCCTACCATCAATCTTTCGTGTCTTAGAAACCTGTCTTAGAAACCACGGTAGAACCCCCATATTTCACCTATGGGTGGACCGCTCTAATCTTATGTCTTAGTTGAGCTTAGGATTTTCTTTTAAGATGAATAAGACAAATTATATTAGTCTCAAGTCTAGGGTCTCTCCCCATAGAAGAAGAGTTTGAAGTTATTCAAGAAAGCATGGGAATTGCTAATATGGGAAGCGATGCACCGAAGACACCATGCTCAGAAGGAGGGATCCCTCCACAAGGTTCAATTGTGGGAAGATAGACAACTTGCTGAAGATGAAAACAAAAAGGTATTTATAAGAATAAATTAAGAATTTATTTTCTTAAAGTTTTTATTTTTGTTGAGTAGTTATCTTTCCTCTTTGTGTAGCTTGTGATAGCAGATGAAGATGGATTCCTTGGCCGAGGTAGAGGTAAATGTATTTTTGTTGGTAGAGATTCAGCCCATCGGACACTCTTGATGTGTTAATCATTTACCATCCAAAGTATTCAGATGATCCACACATTCCATGAATGACCTTAAAGGTTCTATCATCATACTTAGGATATTCTAAGATAGAGCATAATACAAAAAATATCATGTTGGTAGAGAAGAAAAAAGCAATATGTATATTTGGATACGGTCTAGGATCTCTCCCCATAGAAGAAGAGTTTGAAGCTATTCAAGAAAGCATGGGAATTGCGAATATGGGAAGAGATCCACCAAAGACACCATGCGCAGAAGGAGAGATCCCTCCACAAGGTTCAATTAACTTGTGGGAGAATAGCCAATTTGTTGAAGATGAAAACAAAAAGGTATGTATAAGAATAAATTGAGAATTCATTTTCTTGAAGTTTTTATTTTTCTTAAGTAATTATCTTTCCTCTTTTTGCAGCTTGTGATAGCAAATGAAGATGGATTCCTTGGCCAAGGTAGAGGTAAACGTATTTTTGTTGGTAGAGATTCAGCCCTCGGCGGACACTATATTTCAAAGATACCTTTAGATGTGTTGATCATTTACTATACGAAGTATTCAAACAATCCAGATATTCCATTAATGGGCTTAAAGGTTTTTTTAGCATAATTAGGATATTCTAAGATAGAGCATAATGCAAAAAAGATCATGTTGGTAGAGAAGAAAGAAGCAATATATATATTCTAAGATATTCTAAGATAGAGCATAATGCAAAAAAGATCATGTTGGTAGAGAAGAAAGAAGCAATATATATATTCAGATGATCCACATATTCCATTAATGGGCTTAAAGGTTTTTTTAGCATAATTAGGATATTCTAAGATAGAGCATAATGCAAAAAAGATCATGTTGGTAGAGAAGAAAGAAGCAATATATATATTTGGATATGGTCTAGGGTTGTAGGCATGAAGGGCAGGATATTTTTCATATTATGCAGCTTATGCTAAGATAGTTCCTAATTTGAAAACCCGTGCTCTTGGAGACTACCAATGCCAAAAGTTACTGAGATATAGAGGTCAGCTACCCAAGGAAGACAATCCAAAAGATGAGAGTAAACAATTATCCAAAGAGGACTACAGAGGGTAAACAACTACCCAAAGAAGAGAAACATGAAAACGAGGACAAGCTCTATAAGGAAGAGAAAAAGAGGAAGAAGGAGAAAAAAAATAAGACTTTTTTAAAGAAGAAAACTTTTGCTACTTGTATTGGGAAAAATCTCGGTTACATAGTGTTTACCTTAATATAAAGTAGTTTTCAATACACATAGTGTGGGTTGCTCATTTCAAAGCCAAGCCACACATAGTGTGGGTTGCTCATTTCAAAGCCAAGCCTTTCTTTAAAATTTTATAAGATTTGCATCACCATGACTATTTCTCCATATTTAATCTCCATCCTACATAAAGATATGCTTTATTGAGCATGATGAATGTTTATAATATATTAATATTACTGCACTGGTAAAACTTCACCATGGTTGATTAGACCCTTCTAACATCTGAAAATATGTTATTATATTTGTCATACTTGAATGTTGATATTTTCTTCTTCTTCTTTGGCTTCTCCATAGTCATTAAACCGTGAATGTGTTTATATTTAGCTCTATGAACCTTAGAATAGCCAAATTTTGTTGGTGTCGTGCCATTGCTATAGTTGGTCGATGTAAGCCGAACACACAAAGATGATGAGGTTTCATACATTGGATGAGTAGCTGTAATATGGATCTGTATCTCTTCCTAATTATTGAAACCTTGTCACATGCCTCCACCACCTCATCAGGCTTGACCAAGTCATGAAAGTCATTGCAAACTACCTTAACTACCCTCCTTTGAAGCCTTGCACACTTTAGAAGCTTGAGCATGTCAATGAAGTCATTGTTTTTGATAGAGCAGACTTGATTATAGCAATTATATCTATAGGATTATCCAGGTAGAAACCTCCCATACTATTCATGTAGCTTTGAGCAAGCTTCATCTATGTCTTCTTAGCACCACCATGTGCTAGGCATGTAACACTCTTAAACTGACTAGATCTTGGTCTTAACCCAAAAGGAGTGCTTTTTAGTTGGGTTTTTTGGGGTGCATGTTCCTCCCATTTTTTGTTAGTTGGTCTAAGCTTTGTCATCTCTTCTTGAGATAGTTGAAGTAATCTTTCTAACTCATTTACATGCTGAGTTTGTGAGATCGCAATGTCTTCTAACCCTTTAACAAATTTTTTATACACACCAAATACAGTTTCAACCATGTGTGTGGCATTGATAATGGGAAATGGTAGCTTGATTGTTCAATCTTGAGAAGTACCCAAATAAGCCTTCTCTACAATCTCCCCAATGAACACACTGATTGTAGAAAAGAACCAAAAAACCCAAGCTACCTTGGTAGCAAGATCCAAAATAAAGAAGATAATAAAAGAAAGAAATCTTTAAAAGAGAATAAATCTACTAAGAAACAGAACGGGTAAACTTGGGAGCATCTAATGAACTAGTCTACATGAATGAGACTGATTAGGATTGTGATTCAATCAGCACATAGACTGACTCTGAGAAAACTAAAAAAACACCAGCAAAACCAAAGGAGAAAAAAATGATACCCAAACAATAAAAAATTCAAAGAAACTCAAACTTGGTTTATACCCTGAACTTTTACGAGAATTAAAACAACTTCATGATAAAAGATTCAAGATGAGTTGGAACCGAAGCCAAAATAGTGGGAGTCTCAAACATGGTTTATCCTGACAATATGAAACTTGTCAGAACCCACCAATATTTGGACATTACTAGTGTCATCTTGAAAGAAAATGAAAACTCACCTATCCCAATCATGGATTGTGATCTTTTTGGAAGAATGTTTAACTATAAAATCCTTGACCCCGTCTCAAAAAGAGGCAGAGATTCCAACCTCACTAGTGCCCTCATATGGTAGAGAGGTGACGGGTACTCCGTTGAACATTCCCAAATGGATGGAATTCATGGCTTTCAAACAAAAACCACAATCACTACACGTTTGAGAAAATGAAAACTCACCTATCCCAATCATGGATTGTGATCTTTTTGGGAGAATGTTTAATTATAAAACCCTTGACCCCATCTCAAAAAGAGGCGGAGATTCCAACCTCACTAGTGCCCTCATATGGTAGAGAGGTGACGGGTACTCCGTTGTACGGTGTGGAAACCCAATTTTTTTTTGCTGCATTGAAATCTCTCCTCAATGGGGAACTTGATGTTGGATTACCACTATTCATAGATATGCATAACCCACATCCTTCATATGGGAGTGTGTCAGAGCCTCAAGTGGATGATGACTAGACTAAATTTGTAGTTAAAATTCCATTAAACAAAGTGGGGTAATACTTTGAGAGTGATGAGACTAAGGAAACTCTTTCCGTCTGCCAAAGGAATCACAGTAATGGGAGTCCTAGATGGTGGCACATAAATGAGTCTAATCACTAGGAAGTGTTGGGAAAAGATGGGTAGACCTCAGCCTAAAGTCTCTAACGTTGTTGTATGACTGTGATGGAATAATTTCCAAGCCTACTACTAGGATGCTACGAGGTCTTAAGATTAAAGTGTTGAAACATCCAATGAAGTATACCTTCATTGTGATGGATTTTACCAAATAACTTGACTCCTATGAGATGATCTTAGGATGACCTTTTATGTGTGAAGCTGAGATGGTACATGACTAGGTGAGGAACCATGTCTACTGTGAGATCCCTATCCCCACTACGCAACGAATTCAGGGGTGCTAGCCGCCGCAGAAGTAGCACTTCTTGCGCGGGGCAGGGTCCCACACTCGGGGCCTCACCCATGGATATCTGGACAAGAGACTAATCCATTGCTTCTTCCAAAACCGAACCCGAAAAAAACTTCCCTTGCCCGAAAAGCACGAGCGGTTCCTCCAGGATAACTTTTCTCTAACGTAGTCAAAAGCTTTAACTAATTGAACTGATTTGACCAAACCCGTAAGTCCAATAGTCAGATCAGGGAAAAGATTGCACTTGGATCACAGAGACCAACGCTTTTTTCCTCATTGAGAGGCACAGCCGTTGATTCTTTTCCATAGAAACAATTTTTGTCTGGGATTTACTTCATCTATCGTACCATAACAGAATTGAGTCTCAATTTAGGGATCCATCAGTCCATCCAGTCCCATGGGTTAGCCAACCGCCCAACCACTGTAGTGATGGGATCCAATTAGGAATTTGGTTAGGTTTTGTCCTGGGTACCAGGGAAAAGAGTTCCTAGGCCCCCTAGCCGGATATTCATGCAAACTTAAAACTAGTCACACCACCACCCAATATGAAATTGCCTTTTTCACAGAATTAGCATCTTCTAAAAATAATCTTTTAATGAAACCATTGTGTCACTGGTCACATAATCCTCAAAATCTCTGGTTGAATCCTTATTTCCAATCATTCCTTCATTGGTGTACCTATGGCATCATTGGTAACCAGCACGCTCACCACCTATCCACTCAGAGGCCCTTTCAATAGTTCCTAGCTCATAGTAACCGGCAATATATTCACATATCAAAATGGAATCTCTGTTGAAGATCAGCAAGATCAACCAACGGATCCATATAAAAGAGCCATGGACTCATCCATTGAGGACCAACAAGGTCAATCAACCAGATCCATGCCCGAATTCAGAAAACAACTCTTACTCTTTGTTCCAATATCTTCCCCGACATACTTGTGGGTATCTTCGGCAACCCACAGCCCGCCGAGCACCGTATGGTCAGCACCCTCTAGGATCCTTTGTAGGTCACCTTTTGTAGGTCACCTAGCGCTTCACTCATAGGCCGCTTCCTTGGTCCCTCATCCACCGTACCAAAAGCTCACCATTTAAATCGAACTGAGGCTGGTCAAGACCTCGGCCGACCTTGCTACACACGAGATGTCCTCCGTTGACTCTACGTCAGCTATTGCAACTTTATCAGCTAGGTCTCCACGACCTCATTCACAAGACGGTCAAAATGCTTCCCCAGTATTCTTGACATAAAACAGTCATTTAAAAACAGGTCATAAATACAATTTCTATAACGAACTCTCATCTTTCCACATCAATCTACATTACTTAATCCACATTCATTTCATAAGCATTCCCATTCTCATCCAATCACATCATTTTCCATCTCAACACTTCTTTCCTCAATTAACCTCATCAGATCTCATCCACTCGCATTTACCCATACATCTCATCACTTCACATTCATTAACATCTATCCAGTTTACATCGCATCTTATCACATCTCATTCACATCCATTTCACATCTCATTCATTCACAATCCGATTCACATCACATCACATCCATTCACATCCCATACCATTCATTCTCATCCTGATTCACATGCCATCGCATTCATTCATATCCCTTATCATTCATTCACATCTTGATTCACATGCTATCTCATTCATTCACATCCATATCATTCATTCACATCCCTTATCATTCATATCTATCCAATTTACATCACATCTCATCGCCTCAATTCTCGTTCATATCCATCACATTCACATCCACATATATTCTTCCACATACATCCACATCCATACTTATCACATACATATCCACATACTTTCACATATATCCACTTCTATTCTTCACATACATCCACATCCATCCTTTCACATACATACATCCACATCTATTCTTTCACATGCATCCACTTCTATTCTTCACATACATCTACATCCATCCTTTCACAGACATATTTATCTGATTCACATCACATCTATCCATCCATTCATTCACATTTATCTGATTCACATCACATCTATCCATTCATTCATTCACATCTATCCATTCATTCATTCACATCTATCCATCCATTCATTCACATTTATCTGATTCACATCACATCTATCCATCCATTCATTCTTTTATAAAAATCAACTTCAGTGGAAATAACACTTTTATAAAAATCCTTTTATACATCTATTTATGCATAAATTTAATTTTAAGGAAAATAACACTTTCGAAATAAAAATAAATTCCTTTATGCATCTTTCTATGCATAAAATCAAAATTAATGAGAATAACTCTTTTGAAATAAAAATGGATTCCTTTATGCATCTTTCTATGCATAAAATCAAAATTAATGAGAATAACACTTTTGAATTAAAAATGGATTCCTTTATACATCTTTCTATGCATAAAATTAATTCTAATGAAAATCACACTTTTATAATAAAAAAATATCCAATATGCATCTTTTTATGCATAGAATGAAAATAACACTTTTAGAATACACAAACGGAGGGGATTACTCTTTTTGAATAACATAGAGATAAAATGTATTGCACAAAATTTAAGAAAATTTTGCCATAACCTCCTTTGTATGGTGGCTGACCATTTTTCAATTTTTTTTCATTCTCAAGTTACTTAGAAATTATTGGTTTAAAGCATTCTAAACTAATCAAATTTCACTTTTTCAAGGGAAAAAATATGAAAAGTTTAATTCTAACAATTTGATTACATATCTGAATTCAAGAATGAAGAGAGGGGGAAAGCCTTTCCAACAAGGCATAACATGATTTTTCATTTTAAAGAAAATAAAAATTAGAAAACCATTAAATGGAATAAAGAAAATAGTACGATTTCTAGCTTACATGAATATTTGTGAGCTTTCCTTTGGCTTGATGGTTTGAGGGATCTACTCTTGTTTGCAACAAGAGTGGCCACCAATTCTTTTGAACAGGAAACGGTCAAAAACTAATGAGTTATCAATAAATTCACTATTTTTGGCTTTGGGGAGGAGTAGAGTAACAGCACATAAAACACTATTATTCTTTTACAAAGGGAGAGGCTTCTATTTATAGGAAAAAGTGAGCCTCTAACCAAGCAAATCGATTCTAGAATTTTCCAGATCAGTTTGGTCACTTTTTGACCATTTTTAGGTCAGTTTAGCTTACTTTTTGGTTCTAGTTGAAACAGGAGAGATGAAAATATCTCATTATTTGTGAGTTTAAAACTCATCCACACATGTGAAATAGGCACCTCCTTCATGAGGGGAATTTCCCACACTGAGGTGTCAAAAATGCATCATTTCCTCTAAATATCTCTTCTTTTTTAACTAATAACTTAGTCAACTATTCATCTTATGTGAGTATTTACTCATTTTTGGAAAAATTTTCTTTTATTCTTCAATTTATCTCCTCCCTACATTTGGATTAATCTTATTGGTTTCAATAGGAACCTTAATCCAAAACTTTCAAAGAAAATCTAGACTCTTAGGCTGCTAAGGCATTTTGAACAGATTATAATTTATTTCTAATGCACCTTCTGAAATTCTTTTTGAACTTTTGTTTTGGGGGAATTGATTTTAATAAGAAGAGATATTTTTTCATCCAAAAATATCTAAAATTTGAATAACATCTCTCTAGAATATTTTCTCTCTCTAAGCCAAAATAGGTAGAAACAAGATCTTTTATCATTCTGAAGAGGGGATTGATTACAGGTGAAGATACTAGACATCTTGAGGAGCTGGGAGAGGAATCTTACATCTACATAAAATTTGATGACTCAATCCTTAGAGTAGATCTTGGCTGGCCATGTACATCCTATGGGTAGTGGTGGAATTTTTGGAAATCAATCTAATACTGTAATCCATTCTGTTCCATTGCAATACTACTACAACAATAAAAAGGATACTGACACAAGTCTAGAGAAGGATTTAACCTTCAAGCCACAAGCCATAGTCAAGGAAAAAATTAGGGGTGAAATTTATCCCAAAGGCTAATTTTTAAGGGTTTTCTAAAAGTCCTGGGCTATTTTAGACCCAAAAAATGGTGACGTTTTTAATATATTAGCCCAACGTAGCATTTTTTGGTAAATTTTAAAGAAAAACTTACCAAATTTACACTAAAAGTGAGCATATATCCTAATTTTTTTAAAAAATTTGCTAAAGTTTCCTACAGACTCTATCTTCTATCAAAGAAAGATTTGCCAACCCATCTCTACTTTGACCATAGGATATGCTCCTTATTGTTTACCTTGGTCCTAGATGAAGGAGATGATTTAAACTAGATTCAAATGATGGCCACCTTAGACACATAGAGTAAGCAAAATACAACATGGGTAACTCATGATGGTAAGGATTTCATAAGGTTGCACCATTGTGAATGATGAGTTCCATACACCCAAACACTAAGAAAATTAGGGAGTGTAGTGAGCTTGAGTCCACATGGGAGGAAGACTCCAATTCAGCCACACCTTTAATTCATAAACAGTCTAAAATTAAGACAAAAATGAGACCACAAAAAACATTGGAGATTGAAACTACCATAAATAGCACAATTGAAACTCAAACAAAACCAAAATAGGAAGCTTCTCAAAATGAAATAAGAGATCATTTAGAAAAATGGAGGAAAAGAAAACATTATAAGGCAAATAGATACTTTTTGAGACTGAATGAAAGAAAAACCATGGTCTAATGGCTAAAATACATTGGGACAGTAGGTGTTCACCAAAAATTTATAAAAAATTGGGGAGAAGAATTACAAAAAGTCATGTATTGTTTACTGCCCCCAATCAATATAGCCCAAGTGAAATTCTTTGATGAACTAAAACTTAGTCATTTGCTCATCATTTAGCTTGAAGGAAACAAAACTATGAGCTAGCACAAAAATAACAGGAGGCTAAGGAAGCAACATCCAAGGCACAGGAAAAAGAGGAACCTGACTTGCATCCAGCACTTGAACATTATAAGTCTTACAAGGTTGGGGAAGATCACAAGTTAGTGTTTAAAACTCCAAACGTGATAGTAAGGATGAAGAAGTCTATGATAGACCTATGAAAGTCAAAGAAGTATAATGGTTAAACCTTGGGAAGACCCTAACCATTCTTTATAGCAATTCATTGCTCTCCTTAAGTAATTTACAGATTTCTTTTCTTGGACATAGAATGCCATGATAGGAGTGCTTCTTAGAGAGGTGATACAACATACTATCCCTATGGTGCTTAATGTTAGACTAGTCCAACAACAATCTTATCCAATGAATCCCAAATATGCCAAAATTATGAAAGAATAGATTCACAAACACACTAAGTGCAGATTTATCTATGAGATTGAATATTGAGATTGGGTTCTACCCATTGATTTTTACCCAAGAAAAATGAAAAACTTCAATTGTGTGTTGATCTCAAGAAAGTGAACATTGCCACGCATAGAGATCACTACCCCTTAGCATATTGAAAACATGTGCTTGAATGAGTCATAGAGGTAAGAAGGCCTACGACTTTTTAGATGGTTACTCAGGCTATAATTAGATCTATATTACACATGCAGATCAATATAAAATTGCTTTTGTTATTGAAGATGCTATGCATGCCTATCGCATTATGCCATTTGGCCTAACCAACACACTAGCCACATTTCAGAGACTCATGAACACTACATTTAAATATTTTCTAAGGAAGTTCTTGGAAACTTTCTTAGATGATTTATGCATTCATTCATCATGGAAAAAGCACTTATCTTGCTCATGTAAGGCATTTTAATGATGCAAACTTTATTGCATATCCTTAAACCCTTATTAGTGCTAATTTTAGGTAAAAATATGGAGCGATTCTTAGGTATATAGTGTCCAAGAATGGTATTTTCATTGATGAAAGCAAGGTTAAACTTATTTTGGAATTACCCCCACAAAAAACTACAAGGGGTCCATAGATTCATGGGCCATGTTGGCTCCTACTACCATCAGTTCATTCTTTTCTATGTAGAGATAGCTCTTCCTTTGTACAAGCTATTGGTTGTATTTGTGTGGATCGAGGAGTATCAACAAGCTTATGATATGCTAAAGCAAGCCTTGGCAAGTTATCCAATCTTGTGAGCACCCAAACTAGAGGACGTCATCTTCCATATACACATTGATGCCTTAAACTTTGCAATCGGATGCATCCTAGCATAGCCAAGTGAACACAAGTTGGAATACCCTATTAGTTTTGCAAGCTAGAAGAGGATGAAATGAATTATACTAATACTAAGTGTGAAGGGCTAGCAGTATGATCATCAAGCTTTGTTGTATCTTGTGAATAAACCATGTTCCATAGGAAGAATCACCAAGTGGTTGTTGATTCTTCTTGAACTTAACGTTATTATGGTTATGAGGCTTGGCAAGAAACATGTCATGGTTGATCATTTATCTCACATGCCTAATGGTAAAGCACCAATAAGAATCGATGATAATTTACAATATTCTACGCTATTCAAGGTAGAGGGTATTTTGCACTGGAGCGAGAAAATCATCAAATTTTTAGCTAATGGTTTTCCAGAAAGGAAGCCTCAATTACCAAAGGATTTAGCAAGGAAGTTACTAAAAGAGGGCAAACCTTATCAACTTATTCTAGGAGGGAAGGAGTTATGAAAGGATCTAGCAAGGAAGTTGCTAAAAGATGGCAAACCTTACCAATATATTTTTAGAGGGAAGGAGTTACGAAAGGACCTAGCAAGGAAGTTGCTAAAAGAGGGGTGTAGACCCTGTGGGGATAATGGCGATGCCATCCACAGGAAGTCAACCAAGATAGTGCGCCAACGCAGCATCATGTCCATGGACCTTGGCCTGGTCACCGCCTCTCCTAGCAAATGCGTCAATTTCAACCTCTCCAATCAAAGGAAAAATCACAATATTTTCCTATACATAATTACAAATGTTTCTAGGTTGTAAAAGGTCGATTATTACCTCATGCTCAATGTCTTCTTTTGCCAAAGTGCTGGTGGGGGCGGAGAGGTCAATTGAGGACTTAGCCTCATCCTTTTTTGGTGCTTTGGTCTCCTCCATTACTCCAGCAGCAAGGGTATCCTTTTCAGCCTCTAGCTTATCTTGTAAGGTTGTGAATTCCTCCTCTGGAACTAGGGCTTGCTCCACGGTCTCAACCACAGTTTCCTTGACCAAAGCAACTATCTCTGCGATAGATTCTCCAAGGGGTAATATAGCACTATCTAGGTGAGGACCGAGGTCGGACGTATCAAGGTCCACCTCACATCGCGTGCATATAATGCCCAGGCATTCATCCATTCTCAAGCCAGCTGTCTTTTCAAGGTCATGAAGAAATAAGTATTCTTCACCTTCCCACCACAATGGTGCTCAAGAGATTGATCTCAAGCTCTAGCAGCCTTGCTCTCCTCGTGTGGGGAAGATGGCCCTGCATCTTCTACTACAGTGGGTTGTTCAACTGCAGATTGTGCACCCTCTGGAAAGTGCTCTAATGCAAGCTGCTCTTCTACACCAGCAGCACTCGTTCCTACTGCCTTCACTTCCTTGTCATCCCCCTCAAAAATACCCTGCCAACTACTGCAATGCAGGCATCTCTACCTCCTCATCCGAATCCTCATCGCTGATGAGGAATACAAAAGTGGCGAGCCACGAGAGGAACCTAGTTCCTAAATTGCCCTTCCCCAACCTCTTCACCTCCTGCTTATTGAAGGTACAGTAAGCTCTTGCGTGGGGATGCAGATGTCGATGAAGCATTCAAGGCGTTGGATGTAGGGGCGGGCATATTGTTGAATGTACTTAAGTAGCTCAATAGGCACCCATCGATCATTGGGGCAATGGGGAAAGGAGATGGAGTGGGGAGCCAAGTATTGCTCCATGTATGCAATCTGCGTCTCATAATGTTAGGATGCAAGGGTGAGTGACTTTTCAAAGTCAAATTCACGAGAGAACATGACAAAGAGCTCACTGTTGCCTGCCCACAGGGTGGTGGAGAGGAACTCATAGAAGTTGTCAAAGTGGGTAGCCATGTGAATGCAAAGAGATAGTGTGAGCTCGTGCTTGGTTTCTATTGTGGGAAAATTAGAAAGAAGGCACCTTTGGCTATGTAAGATTCCTCCCCAGCCTCTCAGGATGTCCAGTATCTTCCCCTGTAGTCAAATCCCTCTTCAAAAATATAAAAGATCTTGTTTCTACCAATTTTGGCCTAGAGAGAGAAAATCTTCTAGAGAGTGGTAATTTAGTTTTTAAATATTTTTGGATGGAAAAATATCTCTTCTTATTAAAATAAGTTTCCCCAAAACAGAAGTTCAAAAAGATTTTTAGAAGGTGCATTAGAAATCAAGTATAATCTGTTCAAGAGGCCTTATCTTGAGGGTCAAGATTTTTTCGAAATCTTAAATTAAGGTTCCTATGGGCCAATAAGATTCATCCAAATGTGTGGAGGATAAAAATGAAAGAAATAAAGAAAATCCCCCCAAAAATGAGTAAATGCTCACATAAGATGAAGAGTTGACTATGTACAAGGTTTATTAGTAAAAAACTATGAGTATTACTAAAAAAATGAGATATTTTGGGTATAATGATTCCATTTTGACACATGTGTAAGGAAGGGGAGTCCCTTCAAGGAGGCGCCTACTTCACATGCTTGAATGAGTTTTAAACTCAAAAATAATGTGATATTTTTATCTCTCCTCTCTCTTGGATCAAACCGAATCAAAAAAGAACCAAACTAGGTCCAAATTTGGTCCAAATTCAACCAAACTGATGAATGTGGAAAATTCTAGAAATTAGTTGGTCTTGGTTAGAGCCTCCCTCTCCTATAAATAGAACTTGAGACCTTTGTAAAAAAATAGGAGAATTATACTATGCCAGAATTATGCTAAAAAAATGATAATTTTTACTATTCTCTGAAATTCTCTCCAAATTGAAGAAATTGGAGCTTCCCTCCTTCTTCAATCTCCATTGGTGGCTCCATCAGCATACCAAACCAATTGATTGGTTGGGGGCCTCTACCGTGATCAAAGAATCAAGCAATTTGTAAGGTAAAGTGTGAATTTTGATCTTTTTCCATAATTTCTCAATGTTTCTCTCTTCTCAACCTCTCTCAAGCTTGAGAAGCTTAATTGGAATGGCTTTTTAATACTATTGAAGTTAATTGATGAATGGAAGTAAGAAAATACATAAACTCCCATGTATGCTTAATTTTTATGGTTTTTTCTATGATTTTTGTCTTCTCTAAATTGAATATGATGTTATGCCTCATTGAAAAAAGGCATTCCCCTCTCTTCTTTAGTAAATCCAACCATTCTTTATCCTAGATGAATGATTAATGGATAAAATCAAGTTTTTCATAATGTTTCGCTTTGATAAGTAGAAAATGTTTACATTAGAATGATTTAAATACTCTTGGTGAACTTCCAATTAATTTTAGAGAATTAAAAATTAAAAAATGGTCAGCCATACAAAGGAGGTTATGGCAAAATTTTCTTAAATTGTGAAAAATAAGTTTTAATTTTTTATTCAAAAAGAGTAATTCCCATCGTATATATATTCTTAAAGTGTTAATTTTCATCCTAGGTATAAGAAAATGCATACTAAAAATATTTTATTAAAAAGGGTTACTTTCTTTAGAATTAAATTCCATGCATAGAAGGAAGTATATTGAAATTGTTATTTTGATTATAAAAGTGTGATTTTCATCATAAATGATTTTTATGCATAAATTGTTATTTTGAAATTGTTATTTTGATTATAAAAGTGTGATTTTCATCATAAATAATTTTTATGCATTAAAAAAATTCTTTTATATTAAAAGAGTGATTTTCATCATAAATGATTTGTATGCATAAACATATGCATAAAAGATATTTTTTATATTAGAAGTGTGATTTTCATCTCATAAATGATTTGTATGCATAAACATATGCATAAAAGATATTTTTATGTTAAAAGTGTGATTTTCATCATAAATGATTTTTATGCATAAAAGAAATTCTTTTATATTAAAAGAGTGATTTTCATAAATGATTTGTATGCATAAACATATGCATAAAAGATATTTTTTTTATATTAAAAGTGTGATTTTTATCATAAATGGATTTAATGCATAAATTAGATGCATAAGAGAAATTCTTTTATTCTAAAAGTGTAATTCCTACTAAATTGGATTTATGCATGGAAATATGCATAAAGAATTTATTTTAATCCAAAAGTGTTATTCTCATCAATTTTGATTTTATGCATAAATAGATGTATAAAGAATTTTATTTTTAATTCAAAAGAGTTATTCTCATCAATTTTGATTTTATGCATAAATAGATGCATAAAGAATTTTATTTTTACTTTAAAAGATTTATTTTAATCAATTTTGATTTTATGCATAAATAGATGCATAAAGAATTTTATTTTTATTCCAAAAGAGTTGTTCTTATCAATTTTGATTTTATGCATAGAAAGATGCATTAAGAATTTTATTTTTAATTCAAAATAGTTATTTTCATCAATTTTTATTTTATGCATAGAAAGATGCATAAAGAATTTTATTTTTAATTCAAAAGAGTTATTCTTATCAATATTGATTTTATGCATAAAAGATTTATTTTTATTTTAAAAGTATTATTTTCATTGAAATTAAATTTCAAAAGTATTATTTTTATTTCAAAAGTATTATTTTCATTAAAATTAAATTTATGTATAGTAAAATGCATAAAAGATTTATTTTTTATTTTGAGAAAGTGTTATTCTCATTAAAATGGAATTTATGCATAGTAAAATGCATAAAAGGTTTATTTTTAATTCGAAAGTCTTATTTTCCTTAAAATTGAACTTATGCCTAAATAGATGCATAAAAGGATTTTTATAAAAGTGTTATTCCTACTAAAGTTGTCTTTATGCCTAATTAGATGTGTAAAGAAATCTTATATCAAAAATAAGAATTCTCTTGTATTCTATAAATAGATATGAGGATGTGAAATGAATCAGATAGATGAAAATGTACGAAGAATGGATGGAGATGTATGTATGTGAAAGAATGGATGTAGAAATGTATGTATGGATGTAGATGTGGATATGGATGTATGAATGTGGATGTATGGATGAAAATGTACGAAGAATGGATGGAGATGTATGTATGTGAAAGAATGGATGTAGAAATGTATGTATGGATGTAGATGTGGATGTGGATATGGATGTATGGATGTGGATGTATGGATGTGGATGTGGATGTATAAATGTGGATGTGGAAATGGATGTATGGATGTAGATGTGAATGTGGATGTATGGATGTGGATGTGTGGATGTGGATGTATGAATGTAGATGTGAAAATGGATGTATGGATGTGGATGTGGATGTGGATGTGGATGTGGATGTGGACGTGGATGTATGATTGTGGATGTGGAAATGGATGTATGGATGTGGATGTGGATGTTTGAATGTAGATGTGAAAATGGATGTATGGATGTATGTATGTGGATGTGGATGTATGAATGAGGATGTGAAAATGGATGTATGAATGTAGATGTGGATGTGGATGTATGGATGTGGATGTGAAAATGGATGTATGGATGTAGATATGGATGTAGATGTGAATGTGGATGTGGATGTGGATGTGGATGTATGAATGTGAATGTGGATGTGGATGTATGAATGTGGATGTGAAAATGGATGTATGGATGTAGATGTGGATGTGGATGTACGAATGTGGATGTGTATGTAGAATAATGAATGCGAATATGTATGTGAATGGATATGACGTCGATATGAGCGAATGGATGAGATGAGATGTCATGTGAATCAGATTGTGAATGAATGATATAAGATGTCAATGAATGAGATGTAATGAGAAATGGATGTGATGAGACTTAATGTAAATTAAGAAAGATAGGAATGGATGTTATGTGAAGTGAATGAATCTGATGAGATGGGATGGAAAATGATGTATCTGATTAAGAGTGGATACGCATATGATTTGGATTTGGGTTAAGTAATATGGATTGATGTGGAACAATCTGGAAAGACGAGAGTTCATTATAGAAACTATATTTGCAACCTGTTTGTAAATGACTGTTTTATGTCAAGAATGCTGGGGAAGCATTTTGACCGTCTTGTGATTAAGGTCGTGGAGACCTAACTGATAAAGTTGCAACAGCTGACGGAGAGTCAACGAAGGACGTCTCGCGTAGCATGGTCGGCCGAGGTCTTGACCAGCCTCGGTTCGATTTAAATGGTGAGCTTCCGGTACGGTGGATGAGGGACCAAGGAAGCGGCCTATGAGTGAAGCGCTAGGTGACCTGCGAAGGATCCTAGAGGGTGCTGACCATACGGTGCTCGGGCTTTGGGTTGTCGAAGATACCCACACGTGCGTCGTGGAGATATTGAATCAAGGAGTAAGAGTTGTTTTCTGAAACCAGGCATGGATCTGGTTGATTGACCTTGCTGGTCCTCAAACGGATGAGTCCATGGCTCTTTTATATGGATCTGTTGGTTGATCTTGCTGATCTTCAAAGGAGATTCCATCTTGATTTTTATAAGTGATTATATTGCCGGGTACTATGAGCTAGGAACTATTGAAAAGGCCCCTGAGAGTGGACAGGTGGTGAGCGTTCTGGTTGCCAATGATGCCATAGATACTCCGATGAAGAAATGATTGGAAATTAAGATTCAACCGGATATTTTGGAGGATTGTGATCAGTGATACAATGGTTTCATTAAAGGATTTTTTTAAAGATAGCTGATGCTAAGAAAAAAGGCAATTTCATATTGGGTATGTAAGTGGTGTGACTAGTTTTATGTTTGCATGAACATCCGGCTAGGGGACCTGGGAACTCTTTTCCCTAGTACCCGGGACAAAACCTAACCAAATTCCTAATTGGATCCCATCACTATAGTGGTTGGGCGGTTGGCTTACCCATGGGACTGGATGGGGTTAAGCTAGATTGATGGATCTGTAAATCGAGACTCAATTTCTGTTTAGTTCGATAGATGAAGTAAATCTCGGACAAAAATTGTTCTATGGAAAAGCATCAACGGATGTGCCTCTCAATGAGGAAAAAAGCATTGGTCTCTATGATCCAAGTACAGTCTTTTTCCCTGATCTGACTATGGGACTTACGGGTTCGGTCAGATGAGCTCAGTTAGTTAAGGCTTTTGACTACATTAGGGAAAAGTTATCCTGGTGGAATCGTCCGTGCTTTTCGAGCAAAGGAAGTTTTTTCGGGTTCGGTTTTGGAAAAACCGATGGATTAGTCTCTTGTCCGGATATCCGTGGGCGAGGCCCCGAGTGTTGGACCCTGCCCTATGTAAGAAGTGCTACTTCCGCTGCTAGCACCCCTGAAATTGTTGCACGGTGGGGACAGGGATCTCACAAGCTATTTATAGTTAAAATTTAAAGTTTGGCCTTTTCACACTAGACCGCTAGATAAAAAATTACAGTTTGCAAAAATATTATTTGTTCCCTCCTTACGCTTCCCAATTTGTAAAAATATAGAAAGTGGCACAATAACCAGAAAGTGTAAGGGGGTTAACTCTAGACATGCAGTGGAATCAGATATACCTTTCTTCTCATCAACTTGAAACTTGACTCTTCCACATTGTCAAAGCCCATGATGCTAAAGTGTTGACGCAGGTCTGCTAGGCTCCAATGCTTGCTTGCTCTGCCACTCGCTCAATCCATCCATTTTGCATCATCACAGCTACCTCAATAGGCATAATTTCTTCTTCTGAGGCTTGAAGTGGGATCCATGTCCCGTGCTTTTGCATCCATCTTTGGTAGTGCATACGCATGTACAAAATAGTGCGTGCCTTCAAGAACCTGAAAGACACTGTAGAATCTACTACATTACACTTGTACACATCACCTTGATGTGACCCCTCATTAACCTCCCAACCCTCTCCTACTAATCCTTGAATGAGGTCAGACCGTACCTCCTTACAAATATACATTATTTTTGTTTGGTGCATTGGCATGGAATTGAACGTGCTCAAAAACATGTAAAGGACAAAGCCAATTTAGCCCTACTGACCTAGATGCCTTCGAAAACTTAAGTGATGTCTTGATATCACTTACCATCTTAAACTTTAAGCATAAGATGGTCCAAGCATCAGGTTTGGGCCATTCGAGATTGTTAAGAGGGGGGTTGGGGATCTCTTCTAGCTTGCCAAATAAACTTGGTTTTTTATCTACAAAATATGAGAGAAAAGAAAAAGATATTGTTCTGATCACTTGGGCTTTGAGATACAAACATTGCCTCTCCAATGGATGCATGCATAGCATAGAAAACTCCAGTGAGGCTTTGGAGTGGTTGTTCTTCAACATAATTAGAGGGGAAAATATCTGCAGAGAGACATAAGAAAATGGAGAATCATAAGAAAATTTGAAACAAAAAATCCAATATTAGCATGTTGTTAAAGCTGTGTTTATGTTACACTGACAATTTGAAGGAAACCTTGGTCGCGTTGGCCTTGAATGTACACGTCTCCAAGGGTATACACATGTTGCACTATGGCAACCAGTCCTTCCTTCTTAGTATGCTTGAAGCCTTGTAGCCGCCCCTTCCAATGATGTAGCATATTCCCCAGTTGGACGCACTCGATGTGGTCCCTTAGAGCTTGGCTGCATGTAGACCCAAGCCCCAACCCTAAAATCATGTTGGAGCCCAAACTCCATTCTCATCTCTTGTGTTATGCAGCACAAGCTCTTCCACCTTCTCCCTAGGTCTTCTCACATTATTGGGAAGAGGCCATGGTGGTAAGAAACGAGAAGAAGGGAAAAGAAAACCTTGTTTTACAACAAAACAGTGGAGAGGAGAGAAAGTTCAGGGTTTTCATTGCAGCAATGGAAAGCTTAAAAGAGGGTTAGAGTTTGAGAATAGGCTTCCTGAACCTAGAGTAGACTAAACAGGGATAGAGTTTTTGCAGCAATGGAGAGGGAGGGAGCTTGAGAGAGAGGGAGAGAGGGAGGGAGCTTGAGAAGGAGGGAGAGCTTGAGAGGGATGGAGTTTCTGCACAGCAATGGAGAGCTTAGAAAAGGAAGAAAGAGAGAGAGGGAGCTTGAGACTGAGGGAGCTTGACGAGGAGGGAGAACTTGAGAGGTATGGAGTTTTTGCAGCAATGGAGAGCCTAGAAGAGGAAGAAAGAGGTTCAAAACGAGATTTATAAACCTAGAGTATGTTGGGGGGAAGTTTGAGAGGGAAAACACACTTTTGGGAAAAAATTAAAAATTTTCAATTTTAGGGTTTTTCATCTGCGCGATTCTAGGTGTGGGGGACCTCTAAGTTTGGGCCCAAGAGGTAGGGGGACAAGAGTAGTAATTAGGCCCCATTAGCAAACCAAAGCCTAGGCCCCCTAGGGTCAAAGAAGTCAAAAATGTGCACCCAACCCTCTTCCTATTGGTCCATTCCTAATCAAAAGTTAATCCAAGAGGTCCTCTTTGGGTCCAAAAAATTCCTAATGGGATGCATACAAGTCCCTTCAGATTTAGGCATGCAAATTTTATCCCAGGTAAGCCAGGAAAGAGTCTTGTTATTATTAGACCCTCCATTCCTCCATACAAAGTCTCTAATAGGTATGATTATCTTTTGCCAATGTCCTTTTCCAAAATCTAGCACGGGGTATAGAAACATAATATAAGCATTCAATATTGTGTTTCATATAGCCACCCTGTTCTAAAAAGGGATCCTAATGCCCTCCCACTTCTTTAATTTCAAAAACAAATGTCTAATGCCCAGCCAATCAGCTATTTATTTGTCACATCCACCCTAAATGGGACCCCTAGGTATCTGAAAATATGACCTCTCCTCACCAGCTCACACCCCCATCTCTCCAGATCAAAGTTATTGTCCTTAGACAAACTGACCAAATTAGACTTGTGAATATTACATTTAGAACCTAAAGCATCAGCAAACTCTTGTATAATATCAAGAGCAAATCTGACATTATCATTATCAGCTTCTAAATGTTTTATCAAGGTAGTGTGGACAGCTCATGTCAAATAAAATCTGGTGCATATATAGCTAAAGTTCTTGCACAAGTAATCAAAGATGTGGGTCCAACAAATGTTGTCGAGGTTGTCATGGATAATGAGAAAAGTTATCAATCTACTGACATAATATTTGAGTCTCATTACACACACATACATGCATGTGGATGTAATACACACTCTTTGAATCTAGTATTAAATCTTTAGTATAAAAGTGCAGATACAATTTGGTTCAGAGAGATACTTAAATGAATGCAGGGGGATTGTGAAATTTGGGCTTAAGCATCAAAGAGTGCTCTATATCTTTAGAGATTATATGACATGGATGCTGAAGCTACCTACAGAAACAAGGTTTTGTACTCACTTTTATACATTAGAATATGTTTACATGCACTGCATTTCAAAAGTGGGAAGAAGTGCAAACACAAAACGTGCGCTTGAAGGTAATAACCCTTCGTGAATTGCTCAAATGGGGCTTTTTTGGCATGGAGTGGAATATGCATACCATATTATGATGCCCATCATCTATGCCATTTGAGCTTTGGATATACAGGAGGTGCAAATATGGGTAAAGTGTGGATGACACAGTTCAGTAGAGCTTGTTAAATCCAAAGGCCATCTCAGACTCCATTATTACTAAATGGAGGGCACCATTTACTAAAGCAATGAGACAACTCATATTACTGAGATACTTAAGTATTATATAGGCTTCAGCTCATAGCCCCTTGCACAGCATGGATTTTTTATTGGACCCAAAATATTGGTCTATGAATATGGATGCCGACGAAGAAGTATGGATGATATCTACGACGACGTCAATTCAGTGTATCTTGACTCGACATGGTGAGTTTTATTCAATAATTTTTGAGATAAAAGTTAAAATAGAGAAAGTTCAGTATAGCAAGTTTGTACGTGCAAGACAAAGCACATGAGAATTTGGAGGTAGATGTTCAAGAAATTGAACGATGCTTACAAAAAAGAAGGCACCACTTTACACCAGAACATGGAAGTCCTGACATATGCGTTCAATGTATGTTCATATTGATTTTAAAATCAACTGTGACAATATGAAAGCAAAAAAAGTGTTGCTCCATTAAGATTGAGAGTAAAAATTTTAAGTACATCATTGCGGGATGTTTCTTAACTACTTTCATCAAAGTTGATATTTCTAAAGATGCTAGGGGTTCTTTTCCCAATGTTGGAAATAATTTGTTAGAACTCTCGTTAGAGTCCAAACATCTTATACAAGTCTTCTTGTAATTCTAGGTCACATAATTTATAGCAGTTAACTAATAACATTGATTAGATTATGCATGATAGATGGTAGTAATGTCCACAAGGCAATGTGTAATAACCACTCCATTCGTCAAAAGATTTATTGCAAACTGGACATACATTGCGAGGATCGACGATTGGGCATTTCCTTTGTCAATTATGGATGAGATATCAAACTGGACATACATTGCGAGGATCGACGATTGGGCATTTCCTTGTCAATTATGGATGAGATATATGCTTAACAACGAGATTCTCTTCTAAGCTTGCAACTTACTCCTTAAGTGTGCAAAGCTCTCTACTCAAAGACACATTGTCTTGAGTTGCTTTGGTAGGCGTCATGATCTTACCACTTCTTGAGGTGTGTCTCTTTGCTTTTGATTTGGGTACAGAGCTCTTTTCATGCACCTCCAAGGAAGCTATGGATAGTCTCTGAAGCTGCTCTTGAGTGAGCGTAATTGTTTCTTGTTGGATATCATGTACTGAGACTGATGGGTTTCTTTAGAGCTAAAGTCCACTGGAGTACCTTCTACAAAATGCATGTATATCATCTTTGCATACCAAAGAGGACAGTCTACATGATGTAAGGGATGACCTTTGATTTGAAGATATATTTTTTCCACAACTGCCCTTATATCATCATTCAGACATTTCCCCACCTTCCATCTGCCTTTCTTTATCTCCCCATCATTGATAGTCCATATATCATCATTCAGACATTTCCCCACCTTCCATCTGCCTTTCTTTATCTCCCCATCATTGATAGTCCATATATCACAAACCATTTTGTTCGTCACTGCTTTGTTAACCTCCTTCCCACTGCATATGAGCAAGATTCGCCCATTGGGATGATCTTGTTGTAGTTTGAGTAGCCTGTGTGGTGTCCAGACTGGCGGCCAAGGCTTGAATGTGTTCATAGGACACAAAGTATGCACCCACGTCAATATCACCATAAGAAAGGTGAAACTTTTCTGAAAAAATAAGATAATTAACATCAAGCAATGAATGATCGTGGCGGTGGATGGCATGGACTCAACTAGTTGCACTTAAAAACTTATTCACTTGTTGCTTCATGGATTGCTATCACAATGGATAACAACGACTTAATATCTCATAAACTTTAAAATGTCCACTTATAGCATAATCAAACAAGGACATAAAACCTTACAAACTTTAAATATTGATTGATTACAAAAATATACATATCAATAGATTATATCGAATATTGATTGATTACAAAAATATACATATCAATAGATTATATCGAATATTGATTGTAGCAAAAATATACATCTCGATCTTCATTAGATTGTATCAAGTATATTTTCCAAAAATTCTATATCTCAATAAAATATTGGCATCAGCTCAATGGCCAGTCAAAGCACTGCTTGAGGCTAAGTATTAGTCTTTTTTAACATCTCAAAAAAACTAAAGTAGGTTTTTTCTAGCTACCTTCTCCTTTCAAATATATAATGTGTTACAAAAAAGTGAATACACTCTAGTATATACCAAATTAGGATACAATTTTGGATTGCCTTTAGCATGATGCTCAAAGCTCTGCTTAAAAAAGGTTATTAGTTGGTGGATAATTAACCAACCCAGTGCTTATATATCCGACTCTACAAAAAGCATCTTAAACTTTTAGGATCAAACAGTTTTTTAGGCTTGCCAAGGGCACAATCGATTCTTGTCTTTAGCTTCATTCATGAGTGCCCATGCTACATCATCTATACCTGGACGATGTAGTTCACAGGCTCTTTTCTCCCCCTACAAACATTAGCAGCCCCTAGTCTATGACTCCCACCCTGCATGCATTCTCCCTTGTATAATCCAACACAATATTGCATGCATGGAGATCATAATGAATGATTCCCCCTGCATGAGCAGCTCCCATGGCCTCGACTCCTACATGAATAATATTAGGTAGCCCCTGCAAAAAGGCATCCAGCCAAGCCATCTATATGCCATCCATCATGTATCTATAGTGTATTCAATTCACCTATTCTTGGTAGCGATTTTACCTACTTTAGTATACGTTTTCTAAATTAAGTTTATTTCAAATATTTGAATCCATATCATACTTCTCTCTTTCACATAGGGCATGATGCGAGTTTTTCCTCTCTTTTCTTTTTACTTTCTTTTTTCCTCTCATGGCCATCTCTTGCTTTCTCTTTGAATCATTTTTCTACTATGGCAACTCTAAAGGTTGATCCACACTCAAAGAAAAGATATCATATCAACTTGGTACTTGATAAAGACTATTGCACATGGAGAAGCATTCATCATAAAGCTATACATGATGAGGTTGAAGCTCAAAGACTATGTGCAGAAGGGAAGAAGCATGTAGATTTGTGGATTCAAAGAGGTCTATATACCCTCTTGACCCAAGCCTCCATCATTTAGCACTTTATATGATCTTGTTTGATTCATTGGAGATGGTAGAGAAGGCTTATATGATCTTGTTTGATTCATTGGAGATGGTAGAGAAGGCCCAAGATTGAATAATCAAGCTGCTATCAACACACACACACATGGCTAAAACTATGCTTGGTGTATATAAACAATATGTTAAAGAGCTAGAAGACATTGTAATCTCACAAACTCAGCGTGTAAATATTTTAGAAAGACTACTTCAATCATCTCAAGAAGAGGTTACAAAGCTAAGACAAACTAACAAGAATTTGGAGGAACATGCACTCCAAAACACCCAACTAAAAAGTACTCTTTTTGGATTAAGAGCGAGATCTAGACAGTTTAAGAGTGTTACATGCCTAGCAACACATGGGGGTGCTAAGAAGAAATGGATGAAGCTTGCTCAAAGCTACATGAATAGTGTGGGAGGTTTCTGCTTGGATAATCCTTTAGATAGAATTACTATAATCAAGTCTGCTGTTAAAAACAGTGACTTGATTGAAATGCTCAAGCTCTCTCGAAGTGTGCAGGGCTTCAAAGGAGGATACTAAAGTAAGTTTGCAATGACTTTCATGACTTGGTCAAGCTTGATGAGGTGGTGGAGGATTTTAACAAGGTTTCAATAGCAGGAAGGGATACATAGCCATATCACAACTACTCATCCAAGGTAT
Source organism: Cibotium barometz (assembly GCF_041138505.1). NCBI lineage: Eukaryota > Viridiplantae > Streptophyta > Polypodiopsida > Cyatheales > Cibotiaceae > Cibotium > Cibotium barometz. The sequence goes on along the minus strand of NC_141078.1, from coordinate 576,723 downwards.
GATGCCTTGTTGTCTTCGTGCGACCACATAACATAGCAATAGCATGACACCAACAAAATTTGGCTATTCCATGGTTTATAGGTGAATACAAACACATTGACAGTTTAATGCCTGTAGAGAACCCAAAGAAAAAGAAATCAACATTCAAGTATGACATGTATAATAACATATTTACAGACATTAGAAGGGTCCAATTAGCTATGGTGAAGTTTTATCAGTGCACAATAGAGGACTGTGTGGATAATCTTATTTTTCTTATCAAGCCTAATGAGGCACAGATTCTCAAAAATCAAAAAATGGAAAGAATCAGTATAGTACTAATAAGCAAAGCTTTAAATTATGTCCAAAGTGAGAGAGACCAACCATTACACAGTGCACAGTCAGAGATGGAACTATGGTACCTAGGGGCAGCTGCAGTGCCAAATGAGAGTCATGATACTCCCAAATGGTTGTTCTGGCACATAGAAATTCCAAACATCATTAATACATAGAATAAAGGTGAGAAGCTTGTGGTGGATGGGGTAGGAAACTTTATAGTTAAATGGCACATGAGTGCCGACTTAAAAGCATTGAAGTGCACGCATGGCATGTGTGGTGGTCCTAGATCAGCAAACCCATGCCTCTATTACATGGCAGGCATGAACAATCTAGAATGGTACAACCCAACAATGGATTATACAAAGCCTCCATCCAGAGATAAGACAAAGAAAGTAACTGGTGATAAAGACCAAACTAAGGGTAAAGAAAAATCAAAGACAAGGAGCAAGGGAAAATCAACAAAAATAGCTTAAGTCAAGGGTGAACCTCGTATTGTGCCTGAGGATCCCAATTGGGATCCCATACTTCCTATAAAGCTAGAGAGAGTTCACATTTTTACTTTACATGCATAAATTAGAATACTAGATAAGCTATTAAAGCTTCATTTTGACTATGCTCATTCCATTTTGCCCCATCAGAGCTATTAGATGCATGTTTAGAGAAATGTGAGATATTACTATCTAACATGGGCTTTCATGGGTGGACATGTGTGTGCGCTTTTGCCACACAGGTCGTAAAGCTGGGGACTTGCCGGACACCGTATGCGAGCCACGAATGGCTGCAAGCATACAACCAGGGAAGGAAGCTCAAAATAGAATGCAAAAGGTGTGTCACTCACCGCTTAACTGCCGCCTTGAAGGATTCCCGCGTCGCAGCCGTGAAGGAGGAGCCGCCGTCGCCGCTCTACCGCCTCACCGCCGCCGCCGTGCCGCTACACAGTGCGCTCGATCGCTCTCTCACTCTCTCTCTCTCTCTCTCTCTCACACACACACGCAGGAGAAGAAAACCAAGGAGATAAGGCAAGAGCACTCTTGTATTCACAACACATGAGAATGAGGATTTTAGGGTTACATTTGACTCTTATAGGTGACTTGGCCGTTCACACTTAGTTCACACTTGGGTGCCCATACATGGCCGGCCGATCCTAACCCTTATCCTACTAATATTCAAGGTGCGCCTCTCATCGACGATCACCCAATCCCTTCATCCTTAACATATGGTGCCGACAAGCCCGGCCCATGACTCAGAATATTTAAATTAATGACGTAAAACATAGTACGTCCGCCATGGGTTAACATGCCCCCCTTCCTGATGTAGATTCCGTCCTCAAAAGCTATGGTCTGGTAAGCTCGAGAGGGTTGTTGTGGTAGACCGTCTGCAAAATAGGTAAGTAGAGTGAAAGTATGCTAGAATTCAAAAGATATAAAGTGTAAAAATTCAAGCATGTTAGACCACAATGGATGTTGCGATGAGAACTTAGTTTAAGGGTCACATGAATGAGCTAGTGTAGCAAATTAACAGGAGTTTAAAATTATTGAAAGTAAATCAAGAGTAAGCAAGTTGTCAAAGGTTAATCAAGGTTTATAACTGGCCTAAGTCAAGGAAAATAACCAAGCTTAATAAATAAACAGATGACCACACTGTGTCTACTCTAAGAACAAGTTAATACCACGAGCCTAGGGACACAAGAAACATCAGAGTTACAGGAGCCTTTTGCCTTCTTCTTTTTTTTTTTGCACGTGACAATTTTTACACACAATGGCGACCTTCCTAAGGCAAAACTAACATCGATCCTGGTACCATGTTTAACACAAGGCATTATCCAGGAATCTATTAGCTCACTTTAGGCAAGGCTACCCCCTACCAACCAAGGCATCGGTCTGGAGTAGAATACTCCTCGCCTACCAAGTATCAATAAGGCGATAGGCCAACATTAAAGCACATCATAGACTTGTATTGCCATTTATTATAGGCTCTTTTTTTTTAATAATTTCTTTTGATCTTCGCTCTTGAACTATAATTTGTCTTGCATCCTTTCGACAAAGGGGTAATAGCTATGTCCTAGAGGTTAACACACACATGGCCAAGTGTCAAACATTAAGATGGTTTGACCCTAGACCTAAGACAATCGTATTCCAAGGTTAACTAAAGACGTCATGCTGCCTAGGAATATTTCCAATAAAGTTAAGCTCATTAATGATTTACACTAGCATGCAAGCAACTTCAAAAACTAAGTAGTACAGTGACAATTTCCATGTGGTCATGCATTATAGTTTATGCAATTAATTGAACAGTAAAAACGAAAGAGAGTGGGTATGGAAGAATTACACCTGTAATTGGAGATTTCCTTAATTCGATGAGACAGCTTGCAATTTGATGTAGATATATTTTGATGAACATTGCGGCAGTCTCAGGACTTGAAAGCGAACCCACCTCAAACTTTTTTAACCTGTACAATCAACTAACAAGCACTATACCTCGAGAGGCACATCAGTGTGAAAATTTCAAGACTTGTTTAAGGAATCTAAACTAACCTACCTACCAGTCACCACACTACTACTGAGGATACGGTAAGAGGATGTTGTAGAGTCCTGGCTCTAGCCCTAAGGCTAAGCCTCTATCCGCATCATCCAAACAAATAAAGTCAATCTCAGTAGTGCCATGAGTTTCATCCGTCCATTCATCATTGTCAGATATTTCCTTTTCATTTTCCCATCCACATAAACTCATCAAAAATGTAACCATGCGATCTTGTGGAAAAGGAAAGCATTGGGCTATCGGGGATATGTCCTCTACGGAGTAGGGGTCAGTCATGGTCAATAGGCGAATTAGCCATTCTAATTCCTCAACATTTTCCTCTCTGGCTAGCACATCTATATGATCCCATTCAGTTTCAATTACAGGATAGCACATGTGGAATATCTGAGAAAGGTACAGATGATACCTCTCACCAAAGGTAGGAGTGGATGAAGTGTATGATGATCGGGCATCTGCCATATCTGCAAACACAGATATAGCATCAGTAGGTTTATGACAGGTCAATCTAGTTCTTGATTGTATACAGATATTTCTCTTATTTTTGTGCTCTTGCTCTTTTTACTATTTTTTGTTTTTCTTTTCTTTGTTTTTGTTTTTTTTAAATGTATGAAGCTATATATATACATCCCCTTGAATTTGGCAATTGCATGGTCAGAGGAGAAGGTTAAGGAGGAAGCATTAGAATGTCGAGCGTGAGTACATGCTCCCCCTTTCCTTGGGTAGATCATATTATTTGCAATGATGTTGCAGCCTCTTGGAACCAATTTGTCCAGCGGGTCATAGGTTGTGATGTGGGCAGATAGCTTTTTATGACCCTTGTGGCCACATCCAATTGCAGAGATGGTAGTGTACGCTCCCATTGACGAATGGAGGAAATGGTTTCCGACGATACTATTACAAGGGGAGACGTAGACTCATCGGTTTTTTGTTGGGTGTTGACAAGAGTAGGTGTAGAGCATGTAGAAACTTCTATATGAGTGTGTGCCTGGCATGAGGAGCTAGATGCTTCATGTGGCTCCCCCCTTCCTAAGCTAGGTGGTAATGATCGATATCGTTTGGGAATCCAAACTAACTCTGGAAGAAGTGGTGCAGAGCACTCTGTTACCTTTGCCTTACCACGGTCTTGAATTGTCATTGGGGTGGCAACAATTGGTTTGCAAGGTTTTACAGGTGATGTAGAGGGATTGAGCTTATGTTTAGGGACCCAAATCTGGTCATTCCCCTCGTAGTACCCTTGGGCTACTAATAATTTTTTAGGGATCCATCGCGATGTGACATTGCCCTTTCTCGAGTGGGTAGCTGCTTTCCTTTTACGAGGCTTCTTGGTGATTGAGCAGGGGAAGTAGCTGTTAACGAAGCTTTGGGGACCCATTTGTATGTACTCTTTGGCATAGTAAGCGAAGCTTTAGGGACCACCTTGCCTGTTTCCACTCTTGGCATTGAAGCGTTAGAGGGGTGGCAAACAATCAAAGATGGTTTTGCCACTGGGGACTTGGTGATTTTTCGTTATCCATCATTTTGTCCAGAGTCGATGGCTTAGGAGCGAGATTTTGAGCGGTCAGACCTAGTGTTGGTTCTTGCGTCGTGACTCGTCTGGTTGCCCAATCGATATTGCATTTGGTGGCCATCATCCATTTGCGCCCTAAGTTTACAGTCCCTTCCATGGTACCAGCAGGCATAACCAAAAAGCTTTGAATTATGGTTCCCTTGTCATAAGCCACCGGAGTGTGCAGAATTCCTAAGACAGGGGTTTTCTTCTTGTTGATTCCTTGAACTTGGATAGAGCTCTTGGATAAAGGTGGTTTTCCCAGTTGACACCACACGCCATATGATAGCAAATTGTGTTGAGCTCCTGTATCCAATAATGCATTATATAGCACCTCCCCATAAGGACTCTGTAACTCAATTGGGTATCTTAGAGGTGGGTCAGATTCTAGTGCATCCTCCTCTGCTTCTTCGAAAAATACTTGCGTAATTCCCAAGTTGGCTTCTCGTTGTCTCCTAGCACGCTGTTGACGTTCTTTAGCTTCGACTCTTGCTTGTATCTTTTTAAGCTCAGCCTGTTCTTTAGCTGCCTTCTTTTGATGGATTGCATGTAACTCCTCCTGGCTCAGGGGGTCATAGTATCTTTTGAATTTACTCCCATTAAGGAATCCAATGGTTTCAACTCCGTCGAGAGTCTCCACTCTGATGGTACCTTGCGGGGTAATTTCACATACTCTATACGGTCCCTTACCAGCATATTTGAGCTTCTTCTTTTCGTTTCGCACTCCATACATCAGGACTTTATCCCCAACCTTGATGTCCTTGTCCTTTAGATGGCGATCAACCCATTTTTTCCTTCTATCCTTCTCCACAAGGGCATTGTATACAGCCAATTGTCTTTCTTCGTTTAGCCGCTCAAGGATATATAGACGCTCTACTAAGGGATTACCATCCCAACCTTCTTGAGTAGCAACACGAAGACTAGGAATGACAAATTCCCACGGCATGACTGCTTCTTGGCCATATACCATTTTGAATGGTGTGCAATTAATAGCCACTTTGTACGCAGTACGATAGGCCCATAAAGCTGTCGTGAGCTTTAGATCCCAATCCGTGCGATGAGCTTCAACTGTCTTTGTCAAAACAGAGATTAATGTCTTGTTTGTACTCTCGGCTTGGCCATTCGCTTGCGGATAATAAGGAGTAGATTTATGATGGGATATCATGAAATTTGTTGTGAGCTCCTTAATCACTTCATTTATAAAATGCGTACCATTGTCGCTCACAAGTTCAAAAGGACAACCGAAGCGTGTGATTATATTTTCAAAGAGGAACTTGGCTGTTGTCCTCGCATCTGCCTTACGTGTCGCTTTCGCTTCAGCCCATTTGGTCATATAGTCAGTGGTTGGCCACAATAATATAGCGAGATTGTGTGTTTCGGGCCGCTGGGCTAATTGGACCTATAAAGTCTAAACCCCACTTTTCAAATGGTTGGTTTACTTTGATTGGATGTAGGGGCATCTGATCTTTCCGTTGGGGTTTCTTGTATCGTTGGCATTCATGGCAACCCTTCACAAAGAGTGATGCATCTTGGAACATAGTGGGCCACCAATACCCTGATTGTAAGATCTTTCGCGCAGTTAAGTCTCCTGAGAAGTGACCACCGGCTACGCCCATATGTGCCTCTTGTAAAATGTATAGATACTCATCCTCTCGGGCACAACGCCTAAGAACGTCATCCTTTCCTCTTTTATAAAGAGTCCCAGCTATCAGGCAATAGGGTTCGCATTCTTTGATTAGCTTTCGAGCTAGATCTTTACGAAGCTCCTTGGGTGGAAAGCCATTAACCAAAAAGTTAACAATCTTCTCACTCCATTCAGGCATTGTCTCCACCATGAACAGGGAAGTGTCCGGTAAGTCATCATCAACCCCAGTAGGAGCCTCACCATTAGGTATGCGAGACAAATGATCAGCCATAACATGTTTTTTGCCAGGTCTCACAACAACAGTGAAATCAAACTCAAGAAGAATCAATAGCCATCGTGTGATTCTTCCTGTGGAGCATGGTTTGTTTACCAGATACAACAATGCTTGATGATCTACATAGAAAACAAACTTGGTGGCAAGGAGGTAATAACGAAATTTCCTTACTGCATATATCATTGCCAATCCTTCTCGCTCCGTAGTGGTGTAGTTCATCTCAGCATCATTCAACTGGCGACTGGCAAAGCTAATGGGGTAGTCTAGTTTGTGTTCTCCAGGTTGAGTTAACACACACCCAATAGCAAAGTTTGATGCATCAATATGCACATGGAAGAGTAAATCCCACTTAGGCATTCTCAAGATTGGAGCACTCGCCAAGGCCTTCTTTAATAGCTCATAGGCACGGTCACATTCTTCGGTCCAAATAAACTCGATGAGAAGCTTATACAATGGTCGAGCTATCTCGGCGAAGAATAGAATAAATCTTCGATAATAACCAACGTGGCCCATAAAGCGTTGGACTCCCTTGTAGTTGGTGGGTGGTGGCAGTTCCAGAATGACCTTGATTTTACTCTCGTCCGTGGAAATCCCATTTTTGGACACTATATGCCCTAAGATAACTCCGTGTTTAACCCAGAATTGGCATTTGAAAGGATTCAATGAGATGCGATATAATCTACACCTTTCAAATATTTTTCATAAACACATCAAGTGCTCATCCCAAGAGGAATGAACACAAAGATCATCTAAGAAAGCTTCACAGAAGTCCCTTAGATATTCCTTAAAGGCCGTGTTTATCAATCGTTGGAATGTTGCAGGTGCATTGGTCAAGCCAAAAGCCATGACGCGAAAGGCAAACACTCCAAACTCCGTGATAAATGCTGTTTTAGCTTGGTCCTCGACTGCAATTGTGATTTGATTGTAACCCGAGTACCCATCTAAAAAGCTATATGCCTCCTTGCCTGCCACTCTTTCAAGCACATGTTCAGAATATGGCAAGGGGTAGTGATCCCTTCTGGTGGCTGCATTAACCTTTTTGAGATCAACGCACACTCTGAGTTTCCCATTCTTCTTTGGTACGATGACTATCGGAGAAACCCATTCTGAGTGCTCAATAGGGTATATGAATCCACATTTTACAAGCTTTTCAATTTCCTCTTGTACAATCTTTGCGTACTTAGGATTCATTGGGTAGGGACGTTGCTGGACTGGTTTAGCAGTGCTAATCATTGGAATCGTGTGTTGCACCACCGAGGGTGGAACACCCTTCATATCATGATATGTCCAAGCAAATATGTCCTTGAATTCTTTAAGAAGCTTCGTAAGTGCAGCTTCTTCCGCCTTGGTGAGGTCTTGAGCAATAAAAACTGGTTTAGACTCCTCACCCGGATCTGCTAAGTCTATCTCCTTAACTACCGCATGGCCATCGTAGACACCGCTACTCCCATTGGTAGGCGTTCATTGGGCTTTTGTGTAGACCACTTTACGTTCCCTTGTGGTGAATGATTTGAAATGCTCAGGTGTGGGGTGTAAGTCTACTGGTTCTTGTTGTGCCAGGATTTTTTCTTTCAATTCCGCTTCCTTTTGCTGCTGAGCCAACTCTTGGTTTTGCCGCCCCTTGCAGTACGACTTAGTTTTGGCTTCTCATCAATTTCTAATTGGGCGACGTCATGAGGTTGCGGAATACACCACATGACACTTTGGAGATATTGTCCCCAATTATCCGCTATCTTTCGATGAGCATCAATGGCTCCTACATAACTAAGCCATTCCGCAGTGGATCTTTCCTTGTTTATTGCAGTTCGTACATTAGCTCGATAGCGTTGGCGCTTATGTCTCGTTTTCTTCTTACCAAGTTTTTGATTTTTGTTTCTATCAGATTCGGACTCACTTGGTCGATCTTCACTTTCGGATGAACTGCAGGAGGCCACTGTCCTAGGCCTTGAGCACCTTGCTTCCACATTTGGGTGAATATTTGATTTATTCCCCCCATCAGGCTCAGAGTCAGTTTCTTCTTGAGATTCATACTCAGAGTTGCATTGGTCTGAGTCTTCACTACTGTCAGTGTCAGTGGAGTTTGCCACTTTCTCGCCATCAGGAGTCAAGTGCATAACACCTATCATGTTTATTGGCACTAACGGTGGCATATCTTGCCCCTCAGGTGTTACCCAACTTGTGCCTCTATTTTCCCATGTGTCTATGGTTGCCGCTAGGTGTACCCAATCCACGTTATCCGACTCAGTCATACCCGGTAGGACATCCATGTAAGGAGAATCCTTCCCATCATCAGTCTCTTTTTTGCATGTATAGCAATACCTTAATGGGGCGGAGTGATTAGTGGTATCCGATCGATTATCGATGATAACTTTGCTTCCTAAAGGATGTGCACGACCATTCTCAAGATCAACTCGAATGACAGAGTCCTAGAATTGTAGATAGACATGGTTTTTCGACCAGTCATGCACCATTTGTGCTTCCCTCATGAAAGGACGTCCTAAGATCATTTGATATGACATAGGATGCTTGGATAAATCCATTACAATGAAGGTATGTTTTACCTTGTATCCCAGGACCTTGATCTTAAGGTCCCTTAACATTCCAATAGGTTTAGCAATAGTTTCGTTTGCCATCTTAACCACTATGTTTGTGACTTCGAGGTGAGGTCTCCCCATAGATTCCCAACAATTTTTAGTCACAATGCTCACTCCAGCACCACCATCAAGGATTCCCTTAAGAGTTAAGCCCTTGGTATTAATGGGGAGGGTGGCATTAGATTCGTCACCTTCAAAGTATTGTCCCAACTTGTTCACAGGTATTTCAACGACCGAATCTTCATCTAAGTTGGGTTGTAGATCCCAATGCTCCCCTTCATCTTGAAGTGTGTCGGGTCTATCCATATTTGCAAATTGTGGTAGCCCCGCCTTTAGTTCTCCATTGAGAAATGCCCGAAGAGCTAAGAATAGCTCAGGATCTCCGTATAATTTGGATATGATCGTGGTTCTGATTTCGGAGGACATGAAATCCATTAGCTTGGACACATTCAATGGTACTTTTTGAGATATCGCCCCTTGACTAGGGACTGGTGAAGATGGAATCACTTCCTCTTCAATGGGGTCAGGCATTCCCTCACTAAACATTCTTTCCAGCAAGAAGGGTGTTTGCCCACTTCCGGATGTCCTATCCTCACTTTCTTCCCGAATGATACTAGGTATAGCTAACGGTTTATGGTTCTGGTGAGGCTGAACTTGCGTAGGAAACACTGTGTCTGGAATTTTGATTTTTCTCGGGTTTGGCTCCAGTTCTCTTTGTGTTTCTTCCACCAAACCCCTTAAGTGTTGCACTTGTTCAATCTCCTCAACTGGGTTTGGGTAAGTTCCAATCTTTTTCTTGAGGGTTTTTGGCCCACGTGGTTTGTCTTGGGGAGTCTCACTCAGTTTGGGTGGTCGAGAGGACATTAACTGACTTGGTGGTGGGGCCGAGGAAGTTTCCTTCTGTTTCCCCTTATTTATGTACACGTTTGATTCTCCTTCATTGAGCTCCCGAGTGGGTTCCTCCCTTAAGGTAGTGGCTTTGGTCCCCATGGTTTCTATGGAATCGGAATCATCTTCAGGATCATTCATATACACGGGGTCATCTCCTGTCCCTATGTTAGTCTTTGAACTAGGCTTGGAGCTCGTGGCATTAAGCGATCTCTTCCGCCGTGTTTTCTTTTTCTTTGCCTGAGCGATTGATGCAGTATCCCTCTCTTCAAGAATGTAGTTTTGATTTTGAAGCATTGACCGTGTAACTACATTCGTAGGTACAACGAGTGTGGTTCCTCGTGCTTGGTTGGTGACCTCAACCAAATTCAATGGCGTAATCTTGGGTGCATTAGGATTATGTGGACATTGAGCAATCAAATGATCTATGCCACAACGATTACATGTAAGTACCGGCATTCTCGATGTGCTCCCGTGATTTGGTTGCATTTGAGTAGCGATCTTCTGTAGCCTATTAGGGCACTCCGCTACACGATGCGGTCCACCACAATCGTAGCATTGAAGAGGTGGTCTCCTCGCCAAGGTATTAAGGTTTTGCCCTCTTGTGGCGAGAGCAGCCGCTTGATATACAGGCTTGACTTGCCCGAAATGATCCTCCATGTAGTACTGGGAAATCATTTCAAACGTATCGATCCCATATGGAGTAGTGGGGTCTATCTCCTCTTCATAATCCCCACATGCACTATGTGACTCACAACCCATCTGGTTTATTGGGGTAATCCTTGGATGTGGAGGTTGTGGTCCTAACACTGGCGGTGGTAATGGCACAAACTGGACTACATTCGGATTCCTTGGAACTATATGCTGTGACGGTTGCTCGACAGGTTGTGCAGGCATTAGCGCGGGTACTTGAGGTGTGTTTGACCAGGCTAGTGATGCCTGATTTGCCAACATTCGCTTAAGTACTAGGCAATCTTTAGATTGATGGCCATACTTACCACATGCATTGCAATTCCCATTGAATTTGACTCTGAATGTGGGACATTCACTCGTGCTATGTGGTCCTAAGCACACCGAACACCATTGTTGCTCTCTCCTTGGGTACATATGGCTATTCTGAGGAGCTCGATTACCCCTCTTGGAGAGCCTTAGTAAGATCGGTCACAGACATTTCAGATATCTTGGGCTCCTTGGCAATAGGTTTTACCGTCATTGGCTCATGCCCAGATACTTGCGAACTAACGGATTTTGTTTCTGAAGACACCTTTTTACCTGCAATCATCAAGTTGTCTTCTAACTGGATTGCATTGGCAGTGACTGCTTCCCACGTTGTAAGACCTCTAATGACTAGGCCATTGTAAATGTCCTCGTGGCGCAATCCTCGGATGAATCTATCGAGGAGTTGGTTGTTATTGAAGCGTTCATCGGGAGTGCAGTGAGAATTTAGATGCTTCAATCGACTTATAAAGTCTCTCACTGACTCCCCTTCCTCACGTTCAGCTTTTTGGAGTTGAGATGCTACTCCCCAAAGCACACCCTCACGTATGTATTCTTTCAAGAACAATCTCTTAAGAGTGGGGTAGTGAGTGCGCTCTTCAACCCTTAAGGTTCGATACCAATCTCCAGCCTTCCCACTCAAAGTTAAGCCTAAGGCTTTACACTTATGCAGCTCATTGTGCTCCTCCAAGGAATCACACACGTGTTCAAAGACTTCAATGTGCTTCCTAACATCCTCGTTACCACTGAAGTTTTGAGTGAGCTTAGCCACTTGTACTACCTTGCTTCTAGGTTCTCGCTCAGGCATACCCCGCATGTTTTCCGCAATAGATCGTCCGATCGTCTGAGCAAATGCTGCGAGATCACCTAGGTGAGCAGGCATAGCTGGTGGAGGCACTTCTGGGATAGCCTGGCTGATAGGAGTTGGCATTGGTCTGAGTAGGTTGGCAAATGACGTAGGATATGATATGTGGCTAGGCCTAGCTCCTCTTGGATAAGGGTGGTGATAAGGCGGTCGTGGAGCATACGCCATTGGCATACTAAGAGGCGTAGGAGCTACCTGAGCATGAGTAGCAATAGGTACATAAGGCCGATAGGCACTGCCACGCACTGTTGTTTGTACTGTTCCACTAGGTAGCGGTGTCGTACTAACTACAGTGGTAACAGGTGCGCTTTCTGTCATGCTCATCATTGGGGTAGGCATTGTGGATTCCCTAATGGAAAGTTGAGCCAAGGTTGGGAAGCTAAAGTTACTGCTCGTGGGCTCAACCTGCATTGAGACTCCAGGCCAAACAACATACGAAGGGTCTATGGGACTCACCGAGGAGTCTCCAATTGTGATAGGGTTGGTTGTTTGGCCTTGCCCGTATCCAAAAATCTCATAGGGCCAGTGGAAACTAGGTTCACTCCCCTATTTTGCCTCTCAAATTGGATAATTCTATGAATCACCTCACATATCATGTGTTGTTGCTCCTCTAGATTAGTGGCGCTAGATGTAGATTGTAGGACTTCTAACCAGCCTACATGGTATGTGTAACCCGTGTATAGGTCAGTTAGAGTCTCTGTGTGTAGATCATATTCCCAATTTTCATTGAGAAATATCCCATCTAGACTTGGTGTGCCAAACGGTTCTCTTGAAGTGGACGCAATGTCACTTCTTATGGATTGGCTTCTAGGGACCTCTACTTTAGGAAGAGCATCGGAAGGTGGTAGCTCAGTAGGGCCCTCATTAAACGAAGTGGGTAGAATATCCACATGGACACTCTTTGGGAGGGTAGGGTCTACATAAGATGTGAATGGCGAATCCACTACCCCTCCTTCTTCATTTACTTCGCTTGTCGCATGTTCAGAGCGTGTAGCTCTACTAAAGGTCTCTATTAGACGACTAAACATGCTAGATCCAGGTTGTGGGGCCCACACTGGCATGTTTTGGCTTGTCTCCTCAGGGTTCTTGGTAGGGTGTCCTTCCATGGCTTCTGAGTCAGAAGATGAGTCACTATCCACTATTCGTGGATCTTGGGTTGCACTCCCTTGGGTTCCAGCCGAAGGCCAAGATGCTAACGTGGAGGGATGGTGTGAGCCTGCGTAGACTGAAACGCTTTCTAGTGGCTCAGACTCCAGCACCCGACCAGAGCGTAGATGCATGTGACGTGGGTACCCTATGTGTGTTGGTAACTACCCTTGAAACTCACACAAGTGGTTTCTTAGGCGTTTCGCACCCCGTTTTTACTTGTTTTTGTGTTGTTTTTAACCCGTTTTTGACTCCCTTACTTACGGTCAAACTTGGACTAGGGCGTGTGATAGCTCGAAACGAGCGTATCGTCCAAAGGATCCTAGTGTGCTTTACAGCACCGTGTTCGCCTATCTAGAGCTCCTGTAGTCCTCAAAACAGTCTGTTTCCCTTGGGAGGAAGGGGCAAAAGCCTATTTGCTTGTGGAGGAAAGGGTGAGGGCTTTATCCCATATACTCACTTTACTCCTTGGGGAGTGGGCTACATATAGGGCACAACTTCCCATAAGCTCTCACTTGAAAGAAAGCTATGGAGGCTCACTCTCCTATATATATATATCAAAAGACCGAGACCGAGACCGAGACCGAGGCCGGGGTCGTGGGTCAATTGGGGTTCTTTCTTTTCAAAAAAATTTTCTCCAATTAGAAAATCTTTCCTCTCCACACGTTTGGTTCTTTCTTTGAAAATAAAATTTAATTTTTTCTTTTTTATGTTTTATAGTTTTTTTATTTTTTTTTTGTGGGATAAGTTTTCTAGGGTTTCCTTAGGGTTCAGCCTTGGCCGCGGCGCAGTTCGCACACACAGCACAGATCTGGGGATTCAAAAATCCCCCTCACACGCAGAAACCAGATTACAAAACGCACGCCCGCACGCGGAGCGAAAATATAACAAAAGAAACAGAAATGCAGCAGACAAAATGCAGAAACAGATTGCAAAACATAGAAACACCTTAACAACAAACACACAGTCCCTTTCCTACAGTGTAGATTAAACTTCACGCAGCAGCCAAGCTGCAAACTTGAGCTTGGTGCAGGGCTACTCCCCGGCAGAGCGGCGCCAAAAATGTGCGCTTTTGCCGCACAGGTCGTAAAGCTGGGGACTTGCCGGACACCGTATGCGAGCCACGAATGGCTGCAAGCAGGGAAGGAAGCTCAAAACAGAATGCAAAAGGTGTGTCACTCACCGCTTAACTGCCGCCTTGAAGGATTCCCGCGTCGCAGCCGTGAAGGAGGAGCCGTCGTCGCCGCTCTACCGCCTCGCCGCCGCCGCCATGCCGCTACACAGTGCGCTCGATCGCTCTCTCACTCTTTCTCTCTCTCTCTCTCTCACACGCAGGAGAAGGAAACCAAGGAGATAAGGCAAGAGCACTTTTGTATTCACAACACATGAGAATGAGGATTTTAGGGTTACATTTGACTCTTATAGGTGACTTGGCCGTTCACACTTAGTTCACACTTGGGCACCCATACATGGCCGGCCACCCTAACCCTTATCCTACTAATATTCAAGGTGCGCCTCTCATCGACGATCACCCAATCCCTTCATCCTTAACATATGGTGCCGACAAGCCTGGCCCATGACTCAGAATATTTAAATTAATGACGTAAAACATAGTACGTCCGCCATGGGTTAACAATGTGCAACTTAAAAATGATGACAAGTAGCCAGATACCAATGGTGATGTTCTAGTAGATGTGTCAATGGGAGGATCCAAACCGAGGAGATTTTTGTCAAACTATGAGAACAAACAAGTTACAACAATATGGGAATGTTGGAAGGCTTTATGCAAGCACAAAACTAACCAAGCTAGTGCTCCAAGGATGACAAAGCTTCGTATGCGAGTCTGGATAGAGCATGATATTTTTATAGAGCTCTTACGTAAGTAAACCACTGAAGGTAATTACATAAGTCAGTTTGAGACAACAATCAAGACGATTGTGAAAACAATTGTAACTGCCTGGGGTAACAAGGACATAACCTTCTACATATTAGTAAGAGTTTTTTCTTCATGTAATTCATGCATTGACTAATTAATATGATATAAATTAATTTTTAATACATTCTTTTTTCTATGTGAAGCATATTTTGTTTGCACATGGCCCATACTTTATGAAGAACCAAGGGCCTCTTGTTACATGGAGTACTCAAAGCCTGGAAAAATCAAACTATTCTGCACGTATTAACTCGACACGGTGGTGGGAAAATAAAAACAAATGCATTATGAGAGCTCTTCAACACATGCTACCGAAGAAAAATGCAACGATACAATGTAATTCTGAAAAGCCAGGTTAGTTTATACCACATAAAAATATAGCTACTGTTATTAACATCAATATATTATAAACATTTATCATGCTCAATAAATCGTATCTCTATGCAGGATGGAGATGGAGAAAGTCGTGGGGTGGTGATGCAAAGCTTATACCACATAAAATTATAGCTGCTATTATTAACATCAATATATTATAAACATTCATCATGCTCAGTAAATTGTATCTTTATACATGCTGGAGATTGAGATAGAGAAAGTCATGATGCAAATCTTACAAAATTTTGAAGAAAGTGTTTGCTTTTAAATGAGCAACAAACACTATATACCAATAACTGCACTACTTTAAGGTAAATACCATGTAACCAAAAAAAAATCAATTCTTTAAAAAAGTCTTCCTCTTTTTTCATTCTTCTTCTTTTTCTCTTCCTCAATGAGATTGCCCTCCTTTTCGAGGTTTTCTTTGGGTAGTTGTTCACTCTTCTTTTCAGGATAGTCCTTCGGATACTTGTTTAACCTCATCTTCTTCGGGTAGTTTGCCTCTATACCTTAGTAACTTTTGTCATTGATAACCTCCAAGGGAATGGGTATTCAAATCAGGTGTGAGACCCCTGCCCCCTCCGAGGGCGCTGGCGGCGTCAGCCTCTCGCGCAGGCCAGGGATCCACACTCGAGGCCTCGCCCCACGGATATCTGGACAAGAGACTAGCCCGGCACGGTACCTCCGAAACCAAGCCTGGAAAAACTTTCCTCACCCAAAAGCCACGGGCGATTCCACCAGGGAAATCATCTAACGGGAGAATTGATCTAACGAGTCAAAGTCTTAACTATCCAAACTGATCTGATCGAACCCGAAAGTCACATGGTCAGATCAAAGAAGAGACTTGCACTTGGTCCATAGAATCATTGCTTTTTTCCTCGTTTAGCGAGGCACAGCCGTCGCCCGCCGCCGCTGATTCCTTCCCACAGAACAAGGGTCTTCCTATGACTTAATCGTAACTATTTGTATCGTAGGAATCCCCCGGCCCATGGGTTAGCAACCGCCCAACCACTATATTGGTGGGATTCCTTTATAAAAAATTGGTTTTGTTTTCCCCAGGTACCGAGAAAAAGAGTTCCTAGGCCTCCTAGCCGGCGTTTCAAGCAAAATTTTAGGTAGTCATACCACTTACACACCTAGTATGAAATTGCCATTTTAACAGATTCGGCGACGTTTCAAGCAAAATTCAAGGTGACTATACCACTTACACACCTAGTATGAAATTGCCATTTTAATAGATTCGACTGTCTTTAAAACAATCTTTCAAAAATGAAGTCATAGTATTACTGATCATAATCCTCCAAAATATTGAGTCCATTGTTTTACAAAATATATCATCTGGACTCTCCGTTAAAGACCAGTTGGTCAGCCAATGAGATCCAATATCAAAATTCCATTCACAAAAGTCATTCTTTTCGGTTCATCCGTATCTTCCTCGATGGACGCATGGGTGTCCTAGAGAAACTACCACGAGCCCGTGCATCACCTGGTCAGAACCCTCTAGGATCCCACTTAGGTATCCTAGCACTTCACTCAAGGACCGCTTCATCGGTCCTCACCCATTGTACCAGAAGCACACCATTTTAACCATACCGAGGCTGGTCAAGACCTCAGCAGCCAGGCAGCGACGTCCCTCGATGACTCCCCACCAACTGTTGCAAACAAGTCTCTCCTTAGTTAAACACATACCAAATACGTGAGAGTTTGAAGAATCAGATATGGTCTTCATTCAAGTATGACCAAAAAGAAATTCCTTATCTTTAGGGAAGTACAAGAAGCTCTCTTCTAGATACTGCCATATGCTGTTATAAAGAAAGTGGGAGATCTAGCTTATAAATGTCTCTCCCTCCCCATCTCAAGGTACATAATGTATTCCACGTTAGTTTGCTTAAGAAATATGTACCCAGCCCGAGTCACGTGCTTGATGATGAACAATTGATTTTTCTGACTCAAGGCCAGATGGTACTGCAACCTAAAGAAATCCTTGACGTTCGGGAGAAGGTTCTCAAGAGTAGAGTCCTCAGAGAGTTTTTAGTCAAGTGGAAGTTCTTCCCTTTAGAAGACGCCACCTAGGAGAAAGAAGAAGAGTTAGCAAGAGATTACCCCCACTTTGTGAGATGAGGACATCTCGCGTTTTTCAAGTGGGAGAGGACATAAGATTCCTCCTTAGCCTGAATAATGAATAAGCTTTTACCTCAATCCCCTGTAATCATTCCCTATTTGTGAATACAAGAAAATATTATTTTTCCTTGTTTTTACCTAGAGAGAAGAAAAATTCTAGAGAGAGGTAATTCAATATTGAGATATTTTTAGATATAAAAATTCTCCTAATATCAAAAATATATTTCCCTTAAATAGAAGTTCAAAATAAATTCTCCAAGGTGCATTAGGAATCAATTAAAAATGATAGAAGGGACCTTAGCCTAAGGGTCTAGATTTTTTAAAAAAATTGAATTATAGTCCAATTAAGGTTCCAATGGGCCAATAGGATTAATCCAATTGGAACCTTAATTGGATTATAGTCCAATTAAGGTTCCAATGGGCCAATAGGATTAATCCAAGTGTTGGGATGAGACAAATCCATTGAATAAAAGAAAACACCCAAAAATGAGTAAATGTTCACATAAGATGAAGAGTTGACTGAGTATAAGGTTTATTAGTTAAAAATTAAGAGATATTAGTAAAAAAATGAGATATTTTGGAGAAATGATGATTTTTGACACCTTGGTAAGGAGAGGGGGACCTTTGAGGTAGGTGCCTCCTTCACATATGTGGAAGGGTTTTTAATTCAAAAAAAATTCTGGAAGGGTTTTTATCTCTCCTCTCTCTTGGATCAAAAAAGGGAAGCTAAATTGGTCCAAATCTTGTCCAAATTCAGTCAAACTGAAGCTAAAAAATTCTAGAACCCAATTGGACTCAATTAGTGGCCTCCCTCACCTATAAATAGACCCTCATTCTTTTGTATTCTCATCTATGAACTATACCATGCTAGTATTGCATTAAAATAATCATATTTTCTATTATCCCTTAAAAATCCTCTACTTTTGGGGAGCCTGGAGATTCTCTCTCTCTTCAACAACTCTTGGAGCTCTCTTCTCCCCTTGCTAAACCAATTGATTGGTTAGGGGCTTCACTTCTAGAAAAAGAAGCAAGCTAATCTTTGAGGTAATAAAATGAATTTTATGGTTTTTTGTTAATTTTCTCAACAAATGACTTCTCTTCTCAACCCCTCTCAAGCTTGAGAAGTTTTCTAATTGGTTGTTTTAAATTCAAATCAAGCTTTCCCTAAGAATTTTAATGTGTAATCAAGAAAAATTTAATCTTTATGCTTATTAGAATGCTTTCTTATGTATATATCTCTCTCAAAAAGAATAGTCATTCCTATGGCTAATTCTTTAGCAAAGAATGCTTCTCATTGATAAATTCTATTTTCAAAACCAAACTCTAAGCTTATTAAGCTAGAGAATAAGAAAATGGTATTTTTATGCTTTTATGTTAACAAAATAATGGTTAATTCTTTTGGATTATTTATAAGTAGTTAAAAACTACTTTAATTGATTCTAAATGGGAAAGAGATAATCCTATCAATTTGGAAAAAGAGGAATAATGAAAATAGCTTAATCTAGTAGAATAATCATAATTAAGTTTATGATTATGATTTAAATTCATAGTTTAGATTTAAGCTTAAGAATAGATCTTCTATCATATTTGCATTACAATGTTTTATTCTTTTAAGAAAAATTAAAATTTCTCAGTAATAGCAACGAAGCTATGGTAAAATTTTCAGAAAATAATACATATCTTATTTTATGCATCATGCTAAAAGAGAACTTCTTACCATATTCTAGGATTAGACATCCTATGCAAAAAGAATGATTTTCATCGTATTCATGGGAAATAAATTTTTAGTATTTATGCATAATTATTTAATTAAAAGAAAAAAGAAATTTTTGGTAAATTTATTTTTATGCAAAAAGAGGAATTCCCATGATAATTGAGATCCAAGTAAATAAATGATAAAAGAGGAATTTTTGGTATATTAAAATAATGGATATTTTTATTAAAGAGAAATTTTAGATAAATTTATTTTATGCATAAGAAATTTTTAAATGATAAAAGAGGAATTCCCATGACATTTGGAATTCAATCATTTAAATACAAAAAGAGGAATTTTTAACATATTTGAAATAATTGATATTTTTATTTAATTTAAAAGAGAGAAATTTTAGATAAATTATTTTATGATAAAAGAGGAATTCCCATGACATTTGGAATTTAATCATTTAAATGCAAAAAGAGAAATTTTAAGCATATTAAAAAAATGGTTATTTATATTTAATTAAAAGAGAAATTTTTATGGTATTTTAATTAGAGAAAGGTTTAAATTAGAGAGAGAAAATTTCACCATAATTCCACTTAGAAAATTAGGGTTGATAATTAAATTGGTAGAAAGAATATTCTAAGATATTTTATGTGGATAAATCACCAAATTGACATTTACCCAAAATTAGATTAATGAAAGAAGAGTACTTTTATAAAAATTCAATTTTCTCATATAGAACCATTTCTTAATCTGTTATGGCTATAGGAAGGAATGAAATTCATAAAGTTGGAATTTTCCTTATGGTTAGAAGTTTAGTAGATGTTTATCTAAAGAAAATACTTAGAATCAAAGTTAGAAGTAAACCGAATAATTTTGGTTAGACGATGACTGTGAGAGGGGCAGCCAGTAAACTACTTGCCCATCTCTCGAATCTAAATCAAGCAAAAACCTCATGACCAATTCCAATTTTTGACACAAAGAATAGACTACCGTTGAATTAGCGTAGTTTTCCCTTAATCGAAATCACCAAGAATTTAGTTGGAAATTCAGTCAAGACTACCTTGATGAGAGATCAATGATTCTCAAGAAAATTTGGATTAAAGAAAAGGGTTTTGTGGAACCTATCTCGAACCGGGAATTCTACTTGCATAGAACCTCTATTTTCTTTTAAAGGACTGTTGGAGGAAGCTTTGATCTCTTTTTATCTGCATACTGCTTTTTCCTATCTTGGGCTGCTTTAATATCTTTACGGATTGATTGCATTTGTTGGTCCATGTCATCAAGCATTTTTCTGGACATCTCGACTCTGATCAATGGGTCAGACCAAGTCAATGGTGGTGTAAGGCAATCTTGTCCATATAGAGCTTTGAAAGGGCTCTTCCCAATGCTTTGATGATAAGAAGCATTGTAAGCAAATTCAACCAGATGCAAATGGCTTAACCACTTCTTGGGTTCCTTGCCACAGCATGATCGAAGAATATCTTCAACCAGATGCAAATGGCTTAACCACTTCTTGGGTTCCTTGCCACATCATGATCGAAGAATATCTTCTATTACTTGATTCACTCATTCAGTCTGGCCATCTATTTTGGGGTGATAGGTTGTACTGAGATCCAAGAAAGTTCCTACTGCTTTAAAGAATGCAGTCCAGAATTTTGATGTGAACTTGGAATCTCTATCACTTACTATCCTCCTAGGTAAGCCATGCAAGCAACATCCACTATAGTGAATATTTCTTTCATTGGAATCAGATGGGCAACTTTGGTTAGTCTGTCAACTACCACAAAAATGGAGTTGTAATGTGATTACACTAAGGTAATCCAGTGACAAAGTCCATTTTTGTGGTAGTCTGTCAACTACCACAAAAATGGAGTTGTAATGTGATTACACTAAGGTAATCCAGTGACAAAGTCCATACTGATACATTCCCACTTCATCTGTGGAATGTCTAGAGGCTACAGTTTCCCTGGCATCTTGACTCTCTCTGCCTTGACTCTCTGACACATTAAGCATTGCCGCACATGATCAAGTACATCCTTTTTGAGTCCTGGCCAACATAAGCTTTTCTTCACAGACATATAGGTTTTTATAAGCCCTAGATGTCCAGCTATCAGGCTATCATGGGATTCTCTCAGAATCCTTCCCTTTATTCCCTCATCATTGGGAATGCATAGCCGATTATTATAATACATGCATCCTTCATCCAATTTGTACCCAAGAACTTGACTCATTTCTTGAGGAGTCTTGCTTTCCTGCATCAGAAGGGTAGCAATAGGGGCAAAGAGTTTGTCCTGCGATTCTCTCCCTCTTGCTTCACTGATTAATGGATTTGACACCACTGTAATTGCAAGCAAGGAGGCTTTTTTGCTGAGCGCATCTGCCACCACATTTTCTTTCCCTGGCCGATACTTAATTTCAAAATCAAATTCTTATAGGGTCTGCATCCATCTCCTTTGATGCATATTGAGATCCCTTTGGGTGAAGATCCACTTCAGACTTTGATGATCTATCATCAAGGTGAACCTTTGTCCCAAAAGATAATGTCTCCACAACTTCAGAGCATAAACTACTGAGAGTAACTCCAAGTCATGGACAGCATAATTTCTCTCATGTGTTCTGAGCTTTCTGGATTCATAGGCCACTGCATGACCTTCCTGCATAAGAGCACTGCCTAAGGCAAACCCAATGGCATTAGTAACTACCTCAAAAGGTTTGGTAAAATCTGGCAATTTAAGGACAGGGTTGGTTACTAAGGGTGTCTCTTCAGCTTATCAAAGGCACTCTGACACATTGACATCCACTGAAATAGGGTACTCTTCTTGAGAAGGTTAGTTAAAGGGGATGCTATCTAAGCATACCTGGGTATAAAGATGCTATACCATCCGGTTAATCCTAGGAATCCTCTAACTTCCTTTACCATCTTGGGTTCCGGCCAATCTACGACTGCTTGGATCTTTGCGGAGTTAGGAGAAATCCCATCTTTAGACACTATGAATCCTAAGTATTCCACCTGGTCAACAGAAAAAGAACACTTGCTCTTTTTTGCAAAGAGTTGGTGCTTCCTTAGGATTTCCAGTACCTTGCACACATGATCTTCATGATCTGCAGCATTCTTTGAGTATACCAAGATATCATCAAAGAAGACAAGAACAAAATCATCCAAGTATTCTCTAAAAATATCTTGCATAAGATGATTAAGCGTTACCGGGGGCATTAGTCAATCCAAACAGCATGATTGTGAACTCATAATGCCCATAGCTAGTATTGAATGCTATCTTCGGGATGTCCTATTCCTTGATTTTGATCTGGTAGTACCCTGATTTGAGATAAATCTTTGTGAACATTTGGGTCCCACTTAACCGATCTAGAAGTTCATCAATCCTAGAGATAGGATACTTATTTTTAATTGTTAATTGATTCAATCCTCTATAGTCAATACAGAGTCTTAACGTTCCATCTTTCTTCTTTTGAAAGAGAATGGGCGCACCCCAAGGTGAGACACTGGGTCTGACGAATCCCTATTCTAACAGTTATCTTGACTGCTCCTTAAGTTCTATGGCTTTAGGGAGGACTGGCATTTTGTATGCACACTGTGAAAGATCCCTGCCCCCTCTGCGCAACGGATTCGGGGGTGCTAGCAGCGGAAGTAGCACTTCTTGCGCGGGGCAAGATCCCTCACTCGCGGCCTCGCCCACGGATATCCGGACAAGAGACTAATCCCTTGGTTCTTCAAAAA
Source organism: Cibotium barometz (assembly GCF_041138505.1). NCBI lineage: Eukaryota > Viridiplantae > Streptophyta > Polypodiopsida > Cyatheales > Cibotiaceae > Cibotium > Cibotium barometz. The sequence goes on along the minus strand of NC_141078.1, from coordinate 554,046 downwards.
TTAACCCGAACGTGGGGCAGGATCCCTCACTCGGGACCTCACCCACAGATATCCGGACAAGATACTAATCCCTTGGTTCTTCAAAAACCGACCCGAACCTGAAAAAACTTTCCCCTACCGAGTGATTCCTCCAGGATATTTGTACTCTAAGATAGTCAGGATCATTACTGACCAAACTGACTCGACCGAACCTATGAGTCACTTGGTCAGATCAAGGAAGAAACTTACACTTGGATCATAGAAACCAATACTTTTTTTTCCCATCGAGAGGCACAGCCGTTGCTTCTTTTTCCATAGAACAATTACTATCCGGGATTTTCTTCATCTATCGTACTATAATAGAATTGAGTCTCATTTTACGGATCCATCCATCCAGCCTAACCCCATCTAGTCCCATGGGTTAGCCAACCGCCCACAACCACTGTAGTGATGGGATCCAATTAGTAATTTGGTTAGGTTTTGTCTCGGGTACCAGGGAAAAGAGTTCCCAGGCTCCCTAGCCAGATATTCATGCAAATTTAATGCCAGTCACACCACTTACACACCCAATATGAAATTGCCTTTATCACAGATTCAGCTATCTTTAAAACAATCATTTAATGAAACCATAGTGTCACTGATCATAATCCTCCAAAATATCCGGTTGAATCCTAATTTCCAATCATTCCTCTCATCGGTGTACCTATGGCATCATTGGCAAACAGAACGCTCACCACGTGTTCCTCAGGGGCCTTTTTGATAGTTCCTAGCTCATAGTACCCGACAATATATTCACTTATAAAAATCAAGATGGAATATCTGTTGAAGATCAGCAAGATCAACCAACATATCCATATAAAAGAGCCATGGACTCATCTATTAAGGACCAGAGCAAGGTCAATCAACCAGATCCATGCCCCGTTTCAGAAAACAACTCTTACTCCTTTTTCCAAATATCTTCCTCGATGCACGTGTGGGTATCTCTGACGACCCAGAGCCTGAGCACCGTGTATGGTCAGCACCCTCTAGGATCCTTCACAGGTCACCTAGTGCTTCACTCATAGGCCGCTTCCTTGTCCCTCATCAACCACACCAGAATCTCACCATTTAAATCGAACCGAGGCTGGTCAAGACCTCGATCGACCTTGCTATGCGAGACGTCCTCCATTGACTCTCCGTCTCACAGCTATTGCAACTTTATCAGATTAGGTCTCCATGACCTCATTCTCAAGATGGTCAAAATGCTTCACTAGCATTATTGACATAAAATAGTTATTTAAAAACAAGTCATAAATATAGTTTCTATAATGAACTCTCGTCTTTCACATTGTTCCAAATTTGTCCACATTACCTAATCCATATGCAATTCATATGTATTCCTATTCTCATCCAATCACATCATTTTTCATCTCATCACATCTTTCCTCATTTATCCACATCACATCTCATCCACTCGCATCTACCCATATTCACATCCCATCACACCTCATTCATTTACATCACATATCATTCATTCATATCTATCTCAATTTACATCACATCTTATCACATTCATTTCACATCTCATCTTATTCATTCTTATCCCGATTCACATCACATCACATCTCATCCATTAACTTTCCAAATCATTCATTTACATCTGATTCACATGACATCATATCTCATTCATTCACATCCTGGTTCACATCACATTACATCTCATCCATTCACTCACATCAATATCACATCCTTTCACATACACATCCACATCCATTCTTCCACATACACATCCACATCCATTCTTCCACATACACATCCATATCCATTCTTTCACATACACATCCATTTCACATGCTATTCCCATTTAGTAGCTTTTTCTAGTTTGATTCTAATAATGGGACTTTTTCTAAATTTCTACCAATTGCTTGGCGTAATTAAAGGTTCCTTTTCTCGAACAACTATTTCGGATTTACAGAAATCAATTCTCCCCATATTTTCACTTTTGATAAATAATCATAAATTGAATTATACTAAAAATTCCTCTTATTTTCATTTCATTTCTTGGATCTCAAATACCATGGGAATTCCTCTTTTTTGTATTTAATTATTTACATTCCAATGTCATGGGAATTTCTCTTTTATCATCAATATTTCTTGTAGGTAAAACACCCATTAATTCAATATGCTAGGAATTTCTCTTTTCCCATCTAAATGATGGAATCCCATCTAAATGATGGGATTCTAACTGTCATAAGAATTCCTCTTTTACCATTTAAATATTTCTCATAGATAAAATAAATTTATCTAAAATTCATGTTTGAATTTTAATAAAATACCCATTAATATCAATATGCTAGGAATTTCTCTTTTCCCATCTAAATGATGGAATTCCAAATGTCATAGGAATTTCTCTTTTACCATTTAAATATTTCTCATAGATTAAAAAAAATTATCTAAAATTAATCTTTGAATTTAAATAAAATACCCATTAATTTCAATATGCTAGGAATTTCTCTTTTCCCATCTAAATGATGGAATTCCAAATGTCATAGGAATTCCTCTTTTACCATTTAAATATTTCTCATAGATAAAATAAATTTATCTAAAATTCATCTTTGAATTTAAATAAAATACCCGTTACTTTCAATATGCTAGGAATTACACTTTCCTCATTTAAATATTTGAATTCCAATATGGTGGGAATTCCTCTTTCATGCAAAAAGATAAATTTAACTAAAATTCTTCTTTAATTTTTAAATAAACTATAAATTATTTTAGCATTCCAATTTTTCTCTTACTTCATTGGAATACATGGATTTCCATTGTCATGGGGGGATGACTCTTTTAACATAAATGAATTACTAGAAATTCCTCTTTTTTCTAAATTAACTATTTATGCATAAATATAAAAATTAATTTTTCTATGATTATAATGAGAATCATTCAATTAATCTAGGATGATTAATCCTAGATTATGGTAGGAAGTCCTCTTTTCATATTATGAATGAAAATGATTTATGTGTTAATTTTTTAAAAATTTTGCCATAGCTTTGCTGCTATTACTGATAATTCTCAATAATTTTGAAAACATAAAGTTTAGTAATATTATATGATAGAATAACCATTAATTGGACCAATATCCAATTTTGGGCTTGATTCCTAATTTTTCCATGAATTAAATAGCATGAAAGCATTAAAAAGCCACTTATTTAACCTCAATTTGACAAGCATAGAAATTACTTTTAGATTAGAGAATTGCTTCATGAGAAGCTTCATTTGAATATAGAATAGGTCATAGGAATGACCATTCTTTGGGGGAGAGAGAGAGAGAGAGAGACATGCTTTAAAAAAAACATTTATTTAAGCATAAATGAAAATTTATGTGTTTTATCAGCATGACAATTCAATAAAGAACTTCAATTGTATTAAAAAGCCATTCAATTGAATGCTTCTCAAGCTTAAGAGGGGTTGAGAAGAGAGAAACATTTGGAGATTTTTTTTAAAAAAAGACCATAAACCACACTTTACCTCCTAGATTGCTTGATTCTTTAATCAAAGTAGAGGCCCCCAACCAATCAATTGGTTTGGTATGTTGATGAAGACTCCAAGGAAGATTGAAGAGAGAGAGAAGCTCCAATCTCTTCAATTTGTAGAGGATTTTTAGAGGATAATAGAAAGTATCATTATTTCAGTATAATATTGGCATGGTATAGCTCTCATATTTTTTTACAAAGGGCTAAGGATCTATTTATAGGTGAGGGAGGCCTCTAACCAAGTCCAACTAGTTTCTAGAATTTTCCAGGTTCAGTTTGGTTGAATTTGGACAAGATTTGGCTCCCTTTTGATTTGGTTTGATCTAGGAGAGAGGAGAGATAAAAATATCACAATATTTTTAAGTTTAAAACTCCACCACACATGTGAAATAGGCACCTCCTTGAAGAGCCCCCTTCTCCTTACCAAGGTGTCGAAATTGAATCACTTAAAATATCTCATTTTTTTAGTAATATTCATAGTTTTTTTACTAATAAACCTTGTACTCAGTCAACTCTTCATCTTAAGTGAGTATTTACTCTTCATCTTAAGTGAGTATTTACTCATTTTTGGGGGTTTTTCTTTTAATTCTTCCATTTATGTCCTCCCTACATTTGGATTAATCTTATTGGTCCATAGGAACCTTAATTGAACCATAATCCGAAAATTTCTGAAAATCTAGACCCTTAGGCTAAGATCCTTTATACTTATTTTCAATTAATTCCAAATGCACATTGGAAAGTTCTTTTTGAATTTTTGTTTCAGGGAAAACCATTTTAGACACTAGGAGGATTTTTATATCAAAAAATATCTCAATTTTGAATTACCTCCCTCTAGATATTTTCTCTCTCTAGGCCAAAACAGGGAAAAGCATGATCTTTCTTTTATTTCAAAGAGGGAAATAATTACAAGATCAGAAGGGGAGGTTCTTATACCCTCACACCTCAAAATCTAGAGAGAGGAATCTTACATCCTACCCTACTTAAAAAAACGTGAGATGTCCTCAAGTCGCAACTAGAGGAAAACTCTTTCCCTTAAGATCCAACTGATTCTGGGGTTCCTTAAAGTCTGGTGAACCCAACAAAATCCTGGGATAAAGATCCTTATATAGAACTCATCATCAGATAACAATTCACTCAGATCATATCATTCAAATACTTATCACAAGAATGGTCCATTAGACCGAAATTTTCATCTAAACAGTCCTCCATGGGAATTTTCAATTATACAGATTTTTAATTTGACATCCCTTAGCTTGATCCACTGGGTCAGCAACAATCTGTCACAGCACAATCCACTAATCTTATAGTGATTTACAGAAGTCATTAATGTCATTCCAGTTATGAACATCATCACAGGGACTCGTCCCATTCATCCTCATTGTGGTTTTTCTCAGCTTATTACATTTCAACCAAAATTCAGGAATCATCATTTTTCAATCAGAATCCAAATCAACTCATGAGTTCTCAACCAGAATTTTAAAATCATATCAACCACATTCGAATTCATCACCTGGATAGCATTTTTACTCATAATTTCAAGGTCTTAGATTTACTCCTATATACTGCTAGTAAAGAGCTGTAATTATACCCTCGGTATATACGAGTAGTCACGGTCCTTGGAACTATTAGGTAAATACCATCATGTCTAGGCCTCAAGCAAGTCAGGGATTCCATGCAATTACGGTACTTCCATCTGAAGACCCAATTACTAATTTATGAATTTCAGTTTGAATATCAATTTGTATGAATTTTATCACACAATTATAACCTTTTACTACTACTTCATAAATTTTTGACATTTTTGGCTTCTCGGTTGATCCACATTAGCCAATTTGCTGTGATACCAGCAGAAGCTGAAAGATCCCTGCCCCCTCCGTGCAACAGATTCGGGGGTGCTAGCAGTGCAAGTAGCACTTATTGCGCGGGGGGCAGGATCCCTCACTTGGGGCCTCGCCCACGAATATCCGAACAAGAGACTAATCCCTTGGTTCTTCAAAAATCGAACCCGAAAAAACTTCCCCCTATCGAAAAGCACGGGTGATTCCTCCAGGATATTTGTACTCTAACGTAGTCAGGGTCATTACTGACCAAACTGATCTGACCAAACCTGTGAGTCACTTGGTCAGATCAAGGAAGAAACTTGCACTTGGATCATAGAAACCAACACTTTTTTCCCCATCGAGAGATACAGCCGTTGATTCTTTTTCTATAGAACAATTACTATTCGGGATTTTCTTTATCTATCGTACTATAATAGAATTGAGTCTCATTTTACGGATCCATCAGTCCAACCTAACCCCATCCAGTCCCAAGGGTTAGCCAACCGCCCAACCACTGTAGTGATGGGATCCAATTAGGAATTTGGTTAGGTTTTGTCTCGAGTACCAGGAAAAAGAGTTCCAAAGCCCCCACGCCAAATATTCATGCAAATTTAACGCCAGTCACACCACTTACACACCCAATATGAAATTACCTTTATCACAGATTCAGCTATCTTTAAAACAATCATTTAATGAAACCATAGTGTCACTGATCATAATCCTCCAAAATATTTGGTTGAATCATAATTTTCAATCATTCCTTCATCGGTGTACCTATGGCATCATTGGCAACAACTAGAACGCTCACCACCTGTCCCTCAGGGGCCTTTTCGATAGTTCCTAGCTCATAGTACCCAACAATATATTCACTTATAAAAATAAAGATGGAATCTCCGTTGAAGATCAGTAAGATCAACCAACAGATCCATATAGAAGAGCCATGGACTCATCCGTTGAGGACCAGCAAGGTCAATCAACCAAATCCATGCCCGGTTTCAGAAAACAACTCTTACTCCTTTTTCCAAATATCTTCCTCAATGCACGTGTGGGTATCTTCGACGACCCAGAGCCTGAGCACTTTATGGTCAGCACCCTCTAGGATCCTTCGCAGGTCACCTAGCGCTTCACTCATAGGCCGCTTCCTTGGTCCCTCATCCACCGTACGGGAAGCTCACCATTTAGATCGAACTGAGGCTGCTCAAGACCTCGGCCGACCTTGCTATGCAAGACGTCCTCCCTTGACTCTCCGTCAGCTGTTGCAACTTTATCAGATTAGGTCTCCATGACCTCATTCTCAAGATGGTCAAAATGCTTCCCAGTATTATTGACATAAAACAGTCATTTAAAAACAGGTCATAAATACAGTTTCTATAATGAACTCTCGTCTTTCACATTGTTCCACATCTGTCCACATTACTTAATTCATATCCAATTCATATGTATTCCTATTCTCATCCAATCACATCATTTTTCATCTCATCACATCTTTTCTCATTTATCCTCATCACATCTCATCCACTCGCATCTACCCATATTCACATCCCATCACACCTTATTCATTTACATCACATATCATTCATTCACATCTATCTCAATTTACATCACATCTCATCCATTCACATCCTATATCATTCATTTACATCCCATTCACATGACATCACATCTCATTCATTCGCATCCTGATTCACATCACATTTTATCTCATCCATTCACTCACATCGACATCACATTCTTTCACATACACATCCACATCCATTCTTCCACATACACATCCACATCCATTCTTCCACATACACATACACATCCATTCTTCTACATACACATCCACATTCATTCTTCCACATACACATCCACATCCATTCTTCCACATACACATCCATATCCATTCTTTCACATACACATCCATTTCACATGCTATTCCCATTTAGTAGCTTTTTCTAGTTTGATTCTGATAATGGGACTTTTTCTAAATTTCTACCAATTGCTTGGCTTAATTAAAGGTTCCTTTTCTCGAACGACTATTTCTATATTTCTTCTCAATTCCTCAATTGAATTATATTCAGTATTCCTCTTTTGAATAAAAGAATTCATGGGATTTACAGAAATCAATTCTACCTATATTCCCACTTTTGATAAATAATCATAAATTGAATTATACTAAAAATTCCTCTTATTTTCATTTAATTTCTTGGATCTCAAATACCATGGAAATTTTTCTTTTTTGCATTTAATTATTTGCATTCCAATGTCATGGGAATTTATCTTTTATCAATATTTCTAGTAATAAAACGCCCATTAATTCAATATGCTAGGAATTTCTCTTTTCCCATCTAAATGATGGAATTCCAAATGTCATAGGAATTCCTCTTTTACCATTTAAATATTTCTCGTAGATAAAATAAATTTATCTAAAATTCATCTTTGAATTTAAATAAAATACCCATTAATATCAATATGCTAGGAATTTCTCTTTTTCCATCTAAATGATGGAATTCCAAATGTCATAGAAATTCCTCTTTTACCATTTAAATATTTCTCATAGATAAAATAAATTTATCTAAAATTTATCTTTGAATTTAAATAAAATACCCATTAATTTCAATATGCTAGGAATTTCTCTTTTTCCATCTAAATGATGGAATTCCAAATATCATAGGAATTCCTCTTTTACCATTTAAATATTTCTCATAGATAAGAAAAATTTTACCTAAAATTCATCTTTGAATTTAAATAAAATACCCATTACTTTCAATATGCTAGGAATTACACTTTCCTCATTTAAATATTTGAATTCCAATATGGTGGGAATTCCTCTTTCATTATTTAAATTTATCTATGCAAAAAGATAAATTTAACTAAAATCCTTCTTTAATTTTTAAATAAAATATACATTATTTTAGCATTCCAATTTTTCTCTTACTTCATTGAAATACATGGATTTCCATTGTCATGGTGGGGATTACTCTTTTAACATAAAATGAATTACTAGAAATTCCTCTTTTTCCTAAATTAACTATTTATGCGTAAACATAAAAATAAATTTTTCCATGATTATAATGAGAATCATTTAATTAATCTAGGATGATTAATCCTAGAAAATAGTAGGAAGTCCTCTTTTCATATTATGAATGAAAATGATTTATATGTTAATTTTTTAAAAAATTTACCATAACTTCACTGCTATTACTGATAATTCTCAATAATTTTGAAAACATAAAGTTTAGTAATATCATATGATAGAATAACCATTAATTGGATCAATATCCAATTATGGGCTTGATTCCTAATTTTTTCATGAATTAAAGCATAAAAGCATTAAAAAGCGACTTATTTGACCTCAATTTGACAAGCATAGAAATTACTTTTAGATTAGAGAATTGCTTCATGAGAAGCTTCATTTGAATATAGAATAGGTCATAGGAATGCCCATTCTTTGGGGGAGAGAGAGAGAGAGAGAGAGACATGCTTTAAAAAAAACATTTAATTTAAGCATAAATGAAAATTTATGTGTTTTATCACTACAATTTAATAAAGAACTTCAATTGTATTAAAAAACCATTCAATTGAATGCTTCTCAAGCTTGAGAGGGGTTGAGAAGAGAGAAACATTTAGAGATTTAAAAAAAAATACCATAAACCACACTTCACCTCCTAGATTGCTTGATTCTTTAATCAAAGTAGAGGCTCCCAAACCAATCAATTGGTTTGGTATGTTGATGAAGACTCCAAGGAAGATTGAAGAGAGAGAGAAGCTCCAATCTCTTCAATTTGGAGAGGATTTTTAGAGGATAATAGAAAATATCATTATTTCACTATAATACTGGCATGGTATAGTTCTCATATTTTTTTACAAAGGACTAAGGATCTATTTATAGGTGAGGGAGGCCTCTAACCAAGTCCAACTAGTTTCTAGAATTTTCCAGGTTCATTTTGGCTGAATTTGGACCTAGTTTGGCTCCCTTTTGATTTGGTTTGATCCAGGAGAGAGGAGAGATAAAAATATCACAACATTTTTTAGTTTAAAACTCCACCACATGTGAAATAGGTGCCTCCTTGAAGAGCCCCCTTTACCAAGGTGTCAAAAATTGAATCATTATACTCAAAATATCTCTTTTTTTAATAATATTCATAGTTTTTTTACTAATAAACCTTGTACTCATTCAACTCTTCATCTTAAGTGACTATTTACTCATTTTTGGGAGGTTTTCTTTTAATTCTTCAATTTATCTCCTCCCTAGATTTAGATTAATCTTATTGGTCTATTTATAGGTGAGGGAGGCCTCTAACCAAGTCCAACTAGTTTCTAGAATTTTCCAGGTTCAGTTTGGCTGAATTTGGACCTAGTTTGGCTCCGTTTTGATTTGGTTTGATCCATGAGAGAGGAGAGATAAAAATATCACAACATTTTTTAGTTTAAAACTCCACCACATGTGAAATAGGTGCCTCCTTGAAGAGCCCCCTTTACCAAGGTGTCAAAATTGAATCATTATACTCAAAATATCTCTTTTTTTTATAATATTCATAGTTTTTTTTACTAATAAACCTTGTACTCATTCAACTCTTCATCTTAAGTGACTATTTACTCATTTTTGGGGGGTTTTCTTTTAATTCTTCAATTTATCTCCTCCCTAGATTTGGATTAATCTTATTGGTCCATAGGAACCTTAATTGGACCATAATCCAAAATTTTTTGAAAATCTAGACTCTTAGGCTAAGGTCCTTTATACTTATTTTCAATCAATTCCAAATGCACATTGGAAAGTTCTTTTTGAATTTTTGTTTCAAGGGAAACCATTTTAAACACTAGGAGGATTTTTATATCAAAAATATCTCAATTTTGAATTACCTCCCTCTAGACATTTTCTCTCTCTAGGCCAAAACAGGGAAAAACATGATCTTTCTTTTATTTCAAAGAGGGGAATAATTACAAGATCAGAAGGAGAGGTTCTTATACCTGCACACCGTAATAGTTGGAGGGAGGAATCTTACACACTGGGCTACTGTGAGCTCCGGGGGTTAACTCGATCTAATTATCTACTTCGCGAGTCAGAGGCATCTCAATCAGCTCTTCAAGGAACACATCTACATACTCACTTAACCACTCTGGTTCTTTAGCCTTACATTTTATGGCTACCAGATTCATCTTAACGACATAAACAGCTTGCCTCTTTCTAAGCCTTTTTAATAATTTAGAAGCCTTGACTAATTGCAGCACTGGGGATCCGAAGCCATATTGGGAAGCTACATTTATGGCACGAAGGCAAGGACTAACAACACATGATTTGGCAAGACTAGGGTAATATCTTGACTTGAACAACTTGTAAAGTTAGGTCATAGCACATCATGAAGCAAAAATCTAATCATGCAATGAAAAGTGATAAACTTCATGCAATGAAGCAAAAATCTAATCTAATCATGCAATGAAAAGTGATAAACTTCATGCAAAACCACCCCCTCTCTAGAATTGGCCTCACTTAACCCCAACTAAATTACAATTAAAAAACTATTTTTTCTATTTAAAGAAGAATCTTAAACAAGAGACTAGCCTGGCGGTTTGTCCAAAATCGAGCCCGTAAAAACTTTCCTCGCCCAGAAGGCACGGGCGATTCCACCAAGGAAATCATCTAACGGGAGAATTGATCTAACAAGTCAAAGTCTTAACTATCCAAACTGATCCGACCGAACCCAAAAGTCACATGGTCAAATCAAAGAAGAAACTTGCACTTGGTCCATAGAATCACCGCTTTTTTCCTCGTTTAGCGAGGCACAGCCGCCGCGCTGATTCCTTCCCACAGAACAAGGGTCTTCCTAGGACTTAATCTAACTAACGTAACTTAATTGTAACTATTTGTATCGCAAGAATCCCTCAATCCAAGGGTTAGCCAACCGCCCAACCACTATATTGGTGGGATTCCTTTATAAAAATTTAGTTCTGTATTGCCCAGGTATCGAGGAAAAGAGTTCCCAGGCCCCCTAGCCGGCGTTTCAAGCAAAATTCAAGGTAGTCATACCACTTACACACCCAATATTAAATTGCCATTTTAACAGATTCGACTATCTTTAAAACAATCTTTCAATGAAATCATAGTATTACTGATCATAATCCTCCAAAATATTGAGTCCATTGTTTCACAAAATATATCATCCGGACTCTCTGTTGAAGACTAGCTGGTCAACCAACGAGATCCAATATCAAAATTTCATTCACAAAAGTCATTCTTTTTGGTTCATCCATATCTTCCTCGCCGTACGCATGGGTGTCCTAGCAACCGCAAGCCCGTGCAAGCATCACCTGGTCAGAACCCTCTAAGATCCCACTTAGGTGTCCTAGCACTTCACTCATGGACCACTTCGTCGGTCCTCGCCCATCGTACCAGAAGCACACCATCTTAACCATACCAAGACTGGTCAAGACCTCCGCAGGCTTTTCCACGAGCAACGTCCCTCGAGTGACGACTCCCCGCCAACTGTTGCAACAACGAGTCTCTCCTTAGTTAAACACATACCAAATGCTTCCTCCAGCATTCTGGTGTAAAACAGTCCTTTAAAGAAAACAAAGGTTCTATGCAAGTAGAATTCCCAGTTTGAGCTTGGTTCCACAAAACCCTTTTCCTTAATCTAGATTTTCTTAATGAGAATCATTGATCTCTCACCATTAGGGTAATCTACCCATCATTTGATTGAATTTCCAACTAGATTCTTGGTGATTTCGGTTAAGGGAAAACTATGCTAATTCAACAGTCTATTCTTTGTGTCAAAAATTGAAATTGGTCACGAGGTTTTTGCTTGATTCTGATTCAAGAGATGGGCAAGTAGTTTACTGGCCGCCCCTCTTATAGTAGTTATGGTCTAACCAAAATTATTCAGTTTACTTCTAACTTTGATTCTAAGGATTTTCTTCAGATAAACATCTACTGAACTTCTAACCGTAAGGAAAATTCCAACTTTATGAATTTCATTCCTTTCTAACTATAATAGATTAAGAAATGGTTCTATATGAGAATATCAGGTTTTTATAAAAATACTCTTCTTCCATTAATCTAATTTTGGGTAAATATCAATTTGGTGATTTATCCACATAAATTTTTTAAGAATATTCTTTCTACCAATTTAATTATCAACCCTTATTTTCTAGGTGGAATTATGATGAAAATTCCTCTTTTGTCACCAAAATTTAATTTAAAACTTTCTCTGATTGAAATACCATAAAAATTCCTCTTTTAATTAAATGCAAATATCCATTTTTTTAATATGATTAAAATTCCTCTTTTGCATTTAAATGATTAAATTCCAAATGTCATGGAAATTCCTCTTTTATCATAAAATAAATTTATCTAAAAATTCTCTTTTTTAAATTAAAGAAAAATATCCATTATTTCAAATATGCCAAAAATTTCTCTTTTTGTATTTAAATGATTGAATTCCAAATGTCATGGAAATTTTTCTTTTATCATTTAAACATTTCTTATGCATAAAATAAATTTATCTAAAATTTCTCTTTAATAAAAATATCCATTATTTTAATATACCAAAAATTCTTCTTTTATCATTTATTTACTTGGATCCCAATTATCATGGAAATTCCTCTTTTTGCATAAAAATGAATTTACCAAAAATTTCTCTTTTCTTTTAATTAAATAATTATACATAAATACTAAAAATTTATTTTCCATGAATATGATGAAAATCATTCTTTTTGCATAGGATGTCCAATCCTAGAGTAGGAAGTCCTCTTTTAGCATGATGCATAAAATAAGATATGTATTTTTTTAAAAAAATTACCATAGCTTTGCTCTGCTATTACTTATAAATTTTAATTTTTTTTAAAGAATAAAACATTGTAATGCAAATATGATATCTAAAGATATATTTTTAAGCTTAAATCTAAACTATGAATTTAAATCATAATTTAAATCATAATTTTAACCATAATCATAAACTTAATTATGATTATTCTACTAGATTAAGCTATTTCCATTATTCCTCTTTTCCCAAATTGATAGGATTATCTCTTTCCCATTTAGAGTCAATTAAAGTAGTTTTTAACTACTTATAAATAATCTAAAAGAATTAACCATTATTTTGTTAACATAAAAGCATAAAATACCATTTTCTTATTCTCTAGCTTAACGAGCTTAGAGTTTGGTTTTGAAAATAGAATTTATCAATGAGAAGCATTCTTTTGCTATAGAATTAGCCATAGGAATGACTATTCTTTTTGAGAGAGAGATATACATAAGAAAGCATTCTAAATAAGCATAAAGATTAACTTTTTCTTGATTACACATTAAAATTCTTAGGGAAAGCTTGATTTTAATTTAAAACAACCAATTAGAAAACTTCTCAAGCTTGAGAGGGGTTGAGAAAAGTCATTTGAGAAAATTAACAAAAAACCATAAAATTCATTCTTACGTCAAAGATTAGCTTACTTCTTTTTCTAGAAGTGAACCCCCTAACCAATAAATTGGTTTAGCAAGTGGAGAAGACAGCTCCAAGAGTTGTTAAAGAGAGAGAGAAGCTCCAAGCTACCCAAAAGTAGAGGATTTTTAAGGGATAATAGAAAATATGATTATCTTAATGTAATACTGACACGGTATAGTTCACAGATGAGAATACAAAAGAATGAGGGTCTATTTATAGATGAGGGAGGCCACTAACTAAGTCCAACTGGGTTCTAGAATTTTCTAGCTTCAGTTTGACTGAATTTGGACCAGTTTAGCTCCCCTTTTGATCCAGTTTAGCTCCCCTTTTGATCCAGTTTAGCTCCCCGAGAGAGGAGAGATAAAAATATCACAATTGTTTTTGAATTAAAAACCCTTCGACACATGTGAAGGAGGCTCCTACCTCAAAGGTCCCCCTCTCCTTACCAAGGTGTCAAAAAATCATCATTTCTCCAAAATATCTCATTTTTTTTAGTAATATCTCTTAATTTTTTACTAATAAACTTTGTACTCAGTCAACTCTTCATCTTATGTGAGCATTTACTCATTTTTGGGTATTTTCTTTTATTCAATGGATTTATCTCATCCCAACACTTGGATTAATCCTATTGGCCCATTGGAACCTTAAGTGGACCATATCCAAAAATTTCTAAAATCTAGACCCTTAGGCTAAGGTCCCTTATATCATTTTTTATTGATTCCTAATGCACCTTGGAGAATTTATTTTGAACTTCTGTTTTAGGAAAATATTTTTTTGATATTAAGAGAATTTTTATATCTAAAAATATCTTAATATTGAATTATCTCTCTCTAGAATTTTTCTTCTCTCTAGGCAAAAACAAGCAAAAACAATATTCCCCATTTTTCTTGTATTCAAAATAGGGAATGATTTTTACAGGGGATTGAGGTAAAAGCTTATTCCTTATTCAGGCTGAGGAGGAATCTTACATCAGGACACCTCAAAAGCTGGAGGGAGGAATCTTTACATGAGTCCTCATAGAAGTATTTTTTTACAGCTCCATATTAGCCAGAGTTTCATTGCAAAAAATAAAAATCGCCGCCGCTGATGTGGAACACCTCAAAACAAAGTACATTCAACCTCAATACACTCTATGCATAAATAGTATATGAGGATTTCAAAGGACCAAATCACAGACAAACAACCAAAATGCCAAACTTACTTCCATCCAACACCACAAAGTTGAACTCATTTGTCCTAATTATCCTTCTTCACAGGGGATTATGAAGATAGATCCATCATCAAGGCATATTGTCAAGGCGCAATGTGAGACCTGCACCTTAACAGGGCTTGGAATAGCTCCACCTTAGACAAAGTAGTGTGATGAATGAAGCAATGAGCCCATGAATCTAAATTGAGCACCTACAGGAACACAAAGTACATGTGTTTACAACATACATAAGTAAGGTGTTTGCTCTCCCACTTTTGAAAGTCCTCACAAGTGCAATGAGGGAGCTCCAAAATCGCGACTGAATAGTTCACACCGTTGGTTCGTGACCCCTCTATGCTAACATAAAATATGTGTGATTCATTGCATAACACGATTTCTTCCCAAACTACTTCAGACGAGATTTACCCTCTTCAATTTTTCCATTGAACTCCTTAGTCGTTAACTTCTCCCTCCATCAAACTAACTTGCCATCTCTATATTTAGGACGTTGTGAGAGGTGCCCAAAGCTTAAAACAAATATGGAGTGTGGAAATATATAATAAATAAATGATGATGTGTAAAGGTCCAAGGTGGCAAGGGAAGCATGGCAATGGGGAGGATAAGAGCAGGTGCTAAAAAACCAAAAAATAAGGTGCATGGGTGATGGAAGGAGAAGGCGCAATTGTTCCAGAGAGGCGGCGACGAGCAAAAAGGGGGGATGGAGATAATCTATGAGGATAGACAAAGAGATAAGTAGACAAGAGGAGAAGGAGGAGGTGTAAGAGTGAATGAAGTGTGTGAATAATCTACAGTGGAGAGACCTGCTCTACAAACAGGGGTTATTCCAATTTTCAAAGGTTGTAGAATGGAAGTGCAGTGTACTTGGGGTACTATTGGGGAAATCAAAGCAGAGAAGGCACAAGGTCCAGAGAATTAGTTATAGGAGAAGAGTCCTCAATGAATTCTATAAGTCAACTCTGCTAGAACTTGGTTTAGTTCAATTCATCTTCATCTGTAGAGCTGCCATGGGTTAGCTGAGAGCTAAATTGAGTCTGTCTAGGAAAGGCTTGTTGTCTGTGTTACTGAATTCACTATAGTTTGAATAGTAGCTAGAATCTACAAGTGGAGAATCCCCTAGTTTTAGTGTGTTCTTCTGATGAGTTTGAACCCATTGTCTCAAGGGTATTAAGATAGTCTATCTTTGTTTTGTGAAAAGAACAATGAGTTTGAAGCTTATATTATGCCATGGTCAATGAGAATTTGTGTTTTGGAGCTTAGTTTGAGTTGTTCAATTTGATTTTGTGTTGAGATAGAACACCTATGAAGAAGTGTCTAACATTATAGGAGGTCTGAGAGCCACCTTATGATTGGAAAAGTCATCATCTTTTGAGAGAATGCTATCAGAAAGGGTCAGAAGGATGTCAGCTACCTACAGGTAACTATGTGTCTAGGGGGTCAGCATGAGAAAAAAGGGTTGTTTTGATCTTTTTGTATGGTTGAGTCTGATGGTCTGAAGCGTGACAAAAGTCAAATGGGGTTGTGGGAAAACTTGTCATTCTAGAGCAGTTGTGACTTGATTGTGATCGCTAGATATCTATAGGGTTATATCTTTGAGTGATTTGAGTGTTTAGAGGGTTTTGAGGTGCTAGATGACTCAAAGCTAGGAAAGCCAATTCCAGTTGAGTTAGTAGTCAGTCATCAGCACAATCAGAGGTCATATCAGTCAATAGTAAGTTGGCTGGACAGCAAAGTGTCTTTGGAATCATATCTTCATGAAATTAGGACAACCTAAGGGCTAGGAGGATTCAGCGGCGGTGGACATAAAAGAGAAAAGTTTCTGATCCATGTAGGGCTTCTGAGTCGGTTGGCTTTTGTCTCTGAAAGTAGAATTGGTAACAATTAAGACCAGTTGGATCAGTGCTGATAGAAGGTCCACAGAGTATCAGGGGAGGTTTAGTGTGATCCTAGGATTGATAGATTGACGCTAGCTAATTGGGGAGGACAATAGGAGAGCAAGGAGGACCCATATTGGAGTTGGGTTTTACGTCAGATATCCAAGCCAATTTACAGACAGTTAGGATAGGCTAGTGATGGCAAGGCATCAACAGAGGAGAACCAACAGATTATAAGAAGATGAGAATCAAGTGTTGGTGGTTAGCTATCACTGGAGGACATTCTAGAGATTAAACCGTGTTTCTATCTGGAATATGCTATAAACATCTGTTCTAAACTATGATCAAGATATGATCATTTCTGTGTTAATCATCTTAGGCAGTTTTCAATCAATTTTTCTATCAACAAGGGGGGGTCAGCCAAGTGTCTGGTAAGCCAATAGGGTTGTGTCTATAAAGTTAGCTGATGAGGGACAATTAAAGAGGATCTAGGAGGACTTATTTTGGATTGAAGATAAAAAGAGGATTTCGGAGGCAGTTTCCTAACATTTTTGCATCACAGCTGAGTTCATACAAGTGCTCTCTGAAGTTCTTAGATAGGTTTTTGAAGTGTGCTAATGTTGGTGACAGTTTTTTGCATGGGTTCATTAGCTAGTGTCTGATTTGGGTGATAGTCAATATCTGATCTGTCTGGTGGAGCAGCTGAGAGAGATTTAGGTCATCTACTCGTTAGTTGAGATCATCTACTCGTTAGTTGAGATCAGCTACTCGTTAGTTGAGATCAGTTGCTCGTTAGTTGAGATCAGCTACTCGTTAGTTGAGATCAGCTAAGGATTTTAGGCTAAAAACTTGAAGTCTTGGAGATCTGGTCAGACTAAGAAGGATAGTTAGAGGTGACAACCTAGCCGGACTAAAAGTGTAGAGGTGCCCATTTGTGTCAGCCAGGGGTCAGAGGTTAGAGTCTGATTGGTGCTTTTTGAGCTGGGATCCTAGAGTCCCCAAGTTTTGATCCTTACACATTTTCCTCTTGTGTGTCTGCTTAAGTTTTTATGATGTGTTTCATTTTCTTTATGGGCATACAGAGTTGCCTCATAGTACTCATGAGTTCACCCACTCTTATGTGAATGCATGGATGCTTCCCTTTACCATAATCTCCCTTGTGTTAAGAGTAGTTGCACATCATACAGATCACTTGCAAGGCTAGACATGGTAGACCTAGATGCAAGTGATGAGGAGCTCGTGCGGAAGTGCTATGTGAGTATGTAGTACATGAGCTCTAAGGTGGGGAGTCTAGGAGGCTGCAACTTGTGGATAAGCATACATCTCATTCTCAGTTGACATTAACATTCAAGGAGTGAAGTTGTACCCATACATTCAAGGAGAAGGTGTACCCATACATTCAGCACACTTAGAGAGAAGGTGAACCCATACATTCAACACACTCATTATGCCAAGTGGTAGAACAGCCAGTTTCAAGCGTGCTTAGCAAAGTTCCCTATTGGTGTGGTTATCTCCATTTAGAGAACTACACATTTGAACCTTTTCAAGAGACACAATCTGAGTATTACTTCTCTAAACAGGTATTCTTTATTATTAACATTAATTGCATAATATTAGAACCATGTAAATGGTTCAATATAGTGACTTAACTATTAGCTTTTCTCTCCTCTGTCTTCACTAGGTTGCTGCATGCCTTACCAACACATGCCCTAAGTATATAAGCTCAAAGATCTCTTTCATTATAATAACTTTTGGAATATACAATTTACTCTTGAAGCTACATGCTCACGCTACCTCGGTATGGTATACCATGTGTGCACTCCATGTCTAAAGTGCAAGGATGTGTGTACTCCATCCCAATCGAGTGTAGTTCATAGATCTTTGAATTCTTCTTATTAGAGAGAGAGAGAGAGAGAGAGAGAGAACCTATACAATGATCGGGGTGTGTGTGTGTGTGTGTGTGTGTGTGTGTGTACATAAACTAGTACACACACACACACACACACATATATATATATATATAGAGAGAGAGAGAGAGAAGGCCGAAAAGAGGAAGGGTTGGGGAGAGAAGTTTAAAAAAGGTTTTGTTTTGGATATAAAAATAATAATTTTAAATGGGGGAAGATGAGAGAGAGAGAGAGAGAGAGAGAGAGAGAGAGAGAGGGGGGGGGGACTAGAGAGAGAGGGGGGCTAGAGAGAGAGTATAGAATTAGTTAAAAAATAAGGTTTTTGGTTTTGATTAAACGAGGAAAAAATAAGGTTTTTGGTTTTGATTAAACGAGGAAAAAATAAGCCTTTTCAGAAATCTGAGGGGAGAGAGAGAGAGAGAGAGAGAGAGAGAGAGAGAGAGAGGGAGGGAGGGAGGGAGGGAGGGAGGGAGAGTTTTAAAAAAGTAATATTTTTGGTTTTGTTTAAATGGGAAAAATAAATAGGAGGGAAAATGAGAGGAGAGAGAGAGAGAGAGAGAACCTATAGAATGGTTGATGTGTGTGTGTGTGTGTGTGTGTGTGTGTGTGTGTGTGTGTACATGAATGAGTGGCTTACCTAGAACAATACCAGTTTGCACCAAGAGACTGTGCACTAGTGCTTTGCCAACCACCACCTAGAGGATTCTTGTTTAATGGACAACTAAATGGAAAGTGGCCTTGCTTGTGGCATTTGAATCCCCCCTTGCAAGCATCAAGGTGGTGGAGGAAGGATGAGAATGGCCCTAGTCTTCTATTACTTATAGATGATCCCATTGCTTGGGACTCTATGCAGGTGGGATGTAGGCGACCAAGCCACAACCTTCCAACACCCTTCCTCGATGGCCAGAACACGTAGGGTATCCAGAGGCTCTGATGATACAAGGCTCAGAGGCTTTTGGCACTATCAATGATGTCACCGTTGGTACCCTTAGGATTTATCTCGGATTTATCCACACAACCTTCTTTTTGGCCCACTACTACTACACCCGACATGTCACAGCAAGCTTGTCCATCTTCTCACACGTGCATTCAGCTTTTGTTTAGCTCCATTGAGAGGAATTAGCAAGTCGACTAGCTCCACTAACATCTCAACATGCCTTCCCTAGCTCTGATACCATGTTCATTTGTCAACATGGTATTAAAACCAAGGAGGGCATGTTGGGATGTTGTGAGCAGAACTAGTCAACTTGCCAATTCCTCTCGACACAGTTGAATGCATATGTGAGCGGATGGAAAAAATTGCTCACATGCTAGGTATAATCATGGGCCAAAAAGAAGGTTGTGTGCGGCATAAATCCTAAGGGTACCAACGACATCATCGACAATATAGAAAGCCTGTGAGCCCTATATCATTAGAGCCTCCAGATACCTACATCCTAGCTATTGAGCGAGGGTGTTGGAAGGTCGTGGCCTGGCTGCCTACATCCCACATGCATAGAGTCCCAAGAAATGGGATCATCTATAAGTAATAGAAGACTAGGACCATTCTCATCCCTCCTCCACCAAATTTTGTGGCTTGGAAGGGATTAGAGTGGTAGAGGTTAAGTGCACAGTGGCATGAACACTACTGGGATAGATGACCTCCCGGGAAGTGGCCCCCAATTTCCAACACAAGGGTCATAGTCTCTCTCTCTCTCTCTCTCTCTCTCTCTCTCTCTCTCTCGCTCTCTCTCTCTCTCTCTCTCTTAAAAAGACGGAGAGAGTTAGAGTCATAGAGACGTCTTTAAGAGAGAGAGAGTTACAGACTCTCTCTCTCTCTCTTTCTCTTAAAGATGGAGAGAGTTATAGAGACATCTTTAAGAGAGAGAGTTACAGAGTTACAAAGAAAGAGTTACAGAGACATCTTTAAGAGAGAGAGTTACAAACTCTCTCTCTCTCTTTCTCTTAAAGATGGAGAGAGTCATAGAGACATCTTTAAGAGAGAGAGTTACAGAGTTACAAAGAAAGAAGAGAGAGAGAGAGAGAGAGAGAGAAAGAGGAGAATTAGTTCTTTTAAAAGGTTTTTGGTTTTGTTTTAAATGGAAAATGAGTCTTTTTTACAATTGGTGTGTGTGTGTGTGTGTGTGTGTGTGTACAAGCTAGCATATATATATATATATATATATATATATATATATATATATATATATATATATATATATATATGCATGTATGTATATATAAATTAAGAATATATATATGTATATACTTTTTTGGTAATACATTATATTACTACTAGTGGGAAACCTCAAAGTGGAGGGGAAACCCCCCACAATCAAAATATAGAAAACATGAGGTAACTTACAAGACCAGCTCCAAGAAACTCAAAAGAAGAGAAGCTTTCTAAGCAATAACATGAAATTGTAAATTCAATATATTGAGGCCACCATGCATTCTTAGAGTACCAACCAAATGTTTTTTGAGTTGCCTAATGGGTTTTCTATCCACCTTAGTATGCCATAAACATGCTAATGGTGTAGACATAAAACTATCCAAATCGGCTGAAGACCAGGGAAAAAGAGGCAAGTGAAACTGAATATAAGCCATTAAAATGGATTGAAGTTTGAAATTCAACTTGTCCAACACGCAATATGGTTCTCTCTTCAAAGAGACATTCCAACCCAGAGGATACCCAAGATGTCTGACCATGTGTTCTTGTGAAATTATCTAGCCCGGCTAAAGAATAGAGTGCCAATCACAATGCTTAAGCAATAGAATCTTGGACTTAGCAAAATTAATTTTCAATCCTACCACAAGACCATATAGATCTAGAGTATCCATAATTATTCTAACATCATCTTAAGTATTCCTTGGAAAGAAAAATGAGTCATCCACATAAGCTTGGCTAACAAATTTGCATCCAAAATCTGTATGCCATGTAGCTTGTCCTTTGTAAGTAGTTTGTCCATTAATTGTTAAGAGCATGGGATGAGTGGCTATTGCATAGAGTAATGCACTGCAGGAGTAACCTTGTCGCACTAATTTGCATAGAGACCAAATATCTGAAAGACCCTTGTGTAATATACATCGAGTAGTTCCTCCTTCATAGAGCCAGTAAAAAAAATTTCTCATCTTAGACCCAAAGCCCATATTTTTCATGACATTGGTAAATAAACCGCCATTGTACTGTATCAAATTCTTTTTCTATGTCAATGTGCATTATGAGTACATCCTGCTAAGTATATTTCACATATTCAATGCCAATGTAACCATATTGTGTAGGGTGTAGACCCTCATATAAGACGTTCTTCAAATGGTAAACTAACATTTTTGCAACCAGTTTGTAAAGTACACACATAAGAGTTATTGGTCTCCAATCTCATAACTTTTCACAAAGATGGTTTTTGGGAAATAAACGAACCAATCCCCCTTTCCAAGAAGAAGGGAGTCTGCCTAAATGCCGACAACAATTAATCATAAAGGAGCTTAAATTTCAGCATATTCTAGAAGGCCATAAAAAATTCTATCATCAGGCTATCCCAACTTGGGAATTTCCATTTTCCCAAATTGTGTAGTGCATGTTGTAGTTCATCCATGGTGAATTCAACCTCCAAATCAGATGCATGCTAGGATGCAATTCTATTTACATGCAAATCAATAGGTGCCTTGCATCCATAAGTCTTTGAGTATGTTCATTGGGGGCAGCAAAAAGGTCACTGAAGTAGCCCATGAATAATAATGTAGGAAATTATGTGCTTGGATGTATTGCACATGCACATGTAGGACGAAGGCCTAAGCACATGATATGGGACATGGGACTTGGGTTCATGTGGTCAACCCATGTGTGAAACGTCCTAGAAGTAAGTGACTATATAAGTCACTTTTGGGATAGTTTGTACATATTTTTAACATATTACCATTTGGTCACTTCTGAAACTACAATCGTTGTAGCACATTTGGCATCTTCTTCTTCTTCAAGCCACTTCAATGCATGCTGAAACTTGCGAGATGATCACATTCTACGACAAGCTTCTCCACTTTAATGCATGTTGAATCTTGCAATCACATTCCAAGACAAGCTTCTCCAAAGCTTCACATTACTAGATCTTGCAAGCTTTTGACCTAATGGTGAGTGCTTGAAATCCTATGGGCTAATTTCCATGTATTTTTCATGCTTTTACATCAAGAAAAGCAAGAAATTGGCATTTCCCTTCACCATTAGTTTGATATTTCATCACATAAGGGCAAGGTTGGGTATACTTTTGATCCCTATTTCCATGTATTTTTCATGCTTTTACATCAAGAAAAGCAAGAAATTGGCATTTCCCTTCACCATTAGTTTGATATTTCATCACATAAGGGCAAGGTTGGGTATACTTTTGATCCCTCATCAAAGCTTTAATGGTGTTTCTTGATTATTAAAGGCTTTGACATTGCCTTGGATATCTTGCACATGCTTATGAAGTTTATGGATGATTACACTTGCATCTACATGCTTTCTTGAGACCATTCCATTGATTCTACTCAAGATTCATGCTTTGAATGTCTCATTGAAGTTTTCTTGTGAGACTAAGACAACATTTGGACACTCTACTACTCAAGTCGACTCACATCAGAGGGCCTCTTGTACAGGATTACATTCATCATTATACATACATTCCTTCATCCATTTCATGTTGTGTTGATTTGCTCCCTGGGGGATTCACTCACAAAAAAGGGGGGACATCACCTACGTGCATGAAACTCAAGAAAACCCCCTATATATGATGCTCATAAGATGATAACACTCCCCTATTTAAGCTTATATTAAGGATACCCTTAAAATGACTTTGTCACCCCACGCCCTATTTTTTCTCTAGAATTTCATTGCTAAAAGTATTGTTATAATGCTAACAAAACATTGTAAGAATTTTGTATAATTATGTTCATCAAAAGTACTTATTATGGCGTATCCTTAATGTTGCCATACCCCCCCTCCCCCTAACTTAAATTTAAGATTTAGTATTCACCTAAATACATGGCCTTACCCCTACGTTATAAGCTTATGCCTCATTTCAAAAAAAACCCCTCTTGTATACTCACTCGATATCATAACTTTTCTAAGAATGAATCCCCTAGGATTTGCTTTAATCTCTCGCACATCTGGTCCTTTCATCCTTTTTCCCTTACAGAAGATACAAAGGCAAAGGGATTCAAGTGTTATGCAAAAGCAAGGATTATGATGCATAGTGGTCCAATATGATGTTGATTTGGATTGAGATTTGTTAATAAATGCACTAGGGTCATGTCAAAATTTGGTTAAAAATACTGTGGGAAAGTGTATTCTTGATGCATTGAGAAGCTATGGGTATACCGGAATGTGCCTATACAATGGGATGCAAGTTTGATGCTTACCCCAGTAACACTTTGGCATAATTTGTAGCTTTAAGAAAAAGGTGTAGTTAAGTCAAAGGGCTTTTGAACTAAACCTGATCTGCATATTGCATCATTTAGGCTTTCCATAGAACCCCTAACCACCCCATTCAGATCTCTTGTTTTTACAGAACTACGTCGATTTCTTTACTGGTGGGTCATACGGACAATTTGTGAATGGAGTGCCATGGATTGCAAATCTGTCTTCATCACTATGTTTCCCACTACCCATATATAATACCTACCAAATCTCAAATCATTTGGATCATTAGGGTGTGATTGGTGGCTCAATCTAGCTCACCTGCACAAAAGACAAGACCCTAATTCAATCAAAATGGGTTGGGGCTGTTTTATGGGTGTTTGCATAGCCTTTTAGTACTCCCTAAGGGCTACGTCTAGAGCTGTCAAGCTCTCAATTTTGGTACCATTTGTTATCCCAACTGGCAAGCCGAATGTTCATCCATATTTGCAGCAAAAGGCTCAAAGATTACATCTATCTACTCTTGAAGAGATGTTTTACCCACTCCCTAGACATCATGTATGAAACGAGGACCACACGAGGATGTACCAGAAACATTAGACCCCTCGGTCAAATTTTGAGCTACCAAAGTTCTCGGTTTCACCGTTTTTAAAGGTGTATGCCAAGATCTCAAATCTTGTTTTTCTTTGTCTTTTTGAAGTAGGGGAGCAACTATTACTTTGGCTTTACCCTTGTTCAAGCATTCTGTTTCCTGCACTATAGTTTTCCCCTTGTTTTGTTGTGCATTCACAACTGATTGAGGTGATTGCAAAGGCATAGCTGCCTTAGGGGTTTGGTATAAAATTGAAGGACACTTAGATTGCATATGTCCAACTTTACCTCATGCAAACCATGAACTATCAAACTTGCCCCTTTTAAGCTAGAAAAAACCCTCTTGGGTTGGTATCCCTTCCATATGCATATCCAAAGCCACACATTCTAGAGTAGACCTATGAATTTATGGACATTATCATATGAGTGGGGTGGACATACCACTTTACCAAGTGCCTAAGCCAAGTAAGGTAATTTTGATCGACAATACAGAGGAAGATCTTTGTGACTTCAACCCAGACAGGGTTTTATGCCTTATAAGGCTTTGGTAGTCATTAGTTGGTGACCATGGATAAACATGAACAAGTTGTTGACCATAAAACAACAGAGATTTTTCTAGCAACATTTACTTGTATTTGGGATCTATGAAAATGACCTCGTAAAAACCACGATCCACTATGTAAGAGCCATGCATAAAACAACCTCCCAACAATGCTTTCAGCCATTGTTCAACATTCGGTGTAGTAGGCATGCAACCAGTGAAAAGAAGAACTACTGCTTTATGAGTAAGATCCATCACAAGTGCATACCACACACACGGAAGTTTGGAGGCGGTGGGTGCATCCCCCCCAAGCATGTTTATTGGGCTGAAAATCCTTCTTCATGCAAAATATACGTGAAAGTTTGAAGCATCGAATTTTCACATACAGAAGAGTTAGGTTGATGAGTTCGGTTTTTCACATACATCAGATTCTCACATACAGAAGAGTTCGGTTGATGAGTCCAGTTTTCACATACATCGGATTCTCACATACAGAAGAGTCCGGTTAATGAGCTGAGAACTTGGGGCGTTTGGAGATATTTTCTACTCTTCTATGATATGCAATGGGTTTTGGAGAAGAAACTTCAGAATACAAAGGTTTGGAGGCCATCTCAAATAGAACACACCACACTATATACCAAAGGGCAAATTGTCAAAAACTTCCAGCGTAGGGCAAATGTTGACTTGACAAGTTGTGCTATGCTATTACATAGGTGAAACTGCAAGCTGCTTAGACGATCATTGTTAAATCTTTGCTAGGCGGCTGTCTACTGAGGGTGACAAAAGTGTACTGAAGCCAAGGACTGTCTGCTGTCTGATGGCTCTGTTGAGGGTGACCACACACACACACACACCCACCCACCCACCCACACCCACCCACCTACCCACCCACACACGCGTGTGCAAGGCACATGCAAATATGCTCAACTGGTTGTCATGCTGGCGAAGATGCATAGTCCCATTGCTCTGTGACACAATGCACATATACATAATCTCTACACACACACACACACACACACACACACACATATGTATGTATGTATGTATGCATACACATATATATACGTGTATATATATACGTAAATACGGTATATAGATACATATATATATATATATATATATATATATATATATATATATGTATGTATGTATGTATGTATGTATGTATGTATGTGTGTGCATGTACAAATATACCTGTATATATACGTATATATGTGTACACACACACATAGAGAGAGCATAATTAGTAAAATAAAGGTTCTTAGTTTTGCTTTTTTGAAGGGGTAAGATGAGAGAGAGAGAGAGAGAGAGAGAGAGAGAGAGAGAGAGAGAGAGAGAGAGAGATCTATGGAATACTATTACAGCAGAGCTAGTTATTTATAGTCTATCTTCATGTCTTTGAAAATAAACAGTCTAATCTATTGGCAAGTCTAAAGTTTCATATGCATGTGTAGATTTGAAAGAAACCAGGAAGAAACTGGCTACAGATATCCAAGACCTTGAACCATCTTAACAATATTGACGGACGTGGGCAACTCCAATGTTGAAGACTCTTTGGAAGTTGCTATCCTGGCCAAGAAGAAAGAAGTGGTTGCTTCCTCTATAAAAGATAGGAAGCTAGAAAAGCACATTCTGGAACTTGTGTAGCTCCAGACCAAACCAGATGACTAAGCTAAGCTTTGTAAATAAGCTGGTTGTAACCTTGACTAGTCTATTATGTTTTCTTTTTTTCTTTTAATTTAATTTTAAGGCTCTTTCCATTAAAAAAAGGTTTTTTGTTTGGAAAAATAAAAATGAGTTGGAGAGGCAGGTCGTATTTTAATTTATAAATTTAGTGGGAAGAGAATTAGGGTATAACGCGTATAACACCATTCAAGCACAGTGAGAGCGGGGCAATCGATCATGAGCTATCCGGGAGACACATCATTCGCTTCTGATCTTGAGAAGAAGCTGCGCTCAGCTGCCGATGAAGCTTTCTCGGATGTGCAGGATTACGTGAATTTCACTCTCCAGGTCTCTCTCTCTCTCTCTCTCTCTCTCTCTCTCTCTCTCTCTCTATATATATATATATATATATATATATATATATATATATATCGTGTCTCCTTTGTAATATGCAATGATTCTCTATTCTGCGCAGCGAGCCTATTTCAAGTGTGCGTACGAGTGCTTCGACAGGAGCCGAAGCCAGCAAGAAATCAGCAGCTGTGTGGAGCGGTGCAGTGCGCCCGTGCTCAAGGCCAGCGCCGCCGTGCAGAACGAGATGTCAAGGTTCCAGGTTGGCTCCTTGGCTTTTCTAACTCCTCGCTTATGCGTGCATGTTGGAATGACTAGTTATCAAATCTATCTTAGAGAACAAGAAAGAAGAAAGTTTTATGGCTCCTTGGCTTTTCTAACTCCTCGCTTATGCGTGCATGCTGGAATGAACAGTTATCAAATCTATCATCTTAGAGAACAAGAAAGAAGAAAGTTTTATGGCCTCAATATCAATGACATTGGAGGCTATGGATGCATGTTTTCACCTTAATGTTGTGCTTTCAGTGGTTTTGCCTATTGTTTTATAGCGGTAGTTATTGGATTGATTGCTCTGATTGTTTTTTGCTTGACTTTATATAAATCGTCTAGTGCTTGTCTTTGAAAAGTTTGTGCACATCATATTTTGACGCAGGCTAGGCATGGTGGTAAGTCTATACGATCTTAGCACACTTTCATGTTTGAAGGATACGAAGTTATATCAGAAAGCTGAAACCCCAAAGATAACCCGAATTTTGAACCCTTAATAGTGTAGACTCTACCTTGAGTTCCCCTCTCAAGGACTAATCTGAGAAGAGCAAGCATTTAATTTTCGTCGTCCAAACTAGAGGTCTGACTTAACCCATTGTGCGGAGCACTGTTCCCTTTACCTTTTCTTTTTAAAAATTGACCAGAGGGTAGAATTGCGTAGGAACTTTACAATCTTTAAACAAACATCATAATTTGACAGCACCAAGGAGTCGCTCGCAGTGGATTTGGCTGGGGTAGCACGGAGAGAGCAAAGGAGGTAGTAGTTTCTTAGTATTTCAGCCTTTGCTATGGGACTTTTGCTGTCATGTGCACACATGGACATGGCTGTTTTTTTTCAATGCCTAATTCTTGATTAGTCAGTAGATAAACATTAGTACTAATTTGCTGGACTAATTCTTTCTATTTGCTACTTCCCTTAGTGCTAGGCTTCATTATGGCTGCATCTCCGAAGGTTTGATAGAAACTCAGTACGAAGGGCTTTTTGTGAATATATGCTCTTATGTGTATGTGTGCGTGTGTGGAGTGCGTGTGTGAGAGCATATCTTGATAGAGAGTTCTACACCCACTATTTGGCACTGATGACGTTAGTGGGGATGTCGTAGTATCTAGTCCATACTATGCATAATGGAGTTGATAGTTATATAGTCTCGTGGGTTGACTACCACGAGTATATAACATGCACGTTCCTAAAAGGTGAATTTGGGCATGTTCCTGGATTCATCTAGGTATATATATATATTATATTAGGTTTAGGTCACCGGAAGGCATTTTTTGTGGACTAGGATCCAGTTGGCTAGCCATAGGAGGTGACACACTTCATGTTGGTAGCATGTAGGGATTTATTGTCCATGAGGATGGCCGACCAGCAGTCGGCCAGAAGGCAAGTCCTTGTTCAGTTTTAGGGATCTGACCCTCAGTTGAAGGCAGGTCAAGAGTCAGTCAGTGGAAGGTCTTTATACTTCCTCTTTTGTACGGCAAGCACAATTCAGTTGGTACAACATGTACTATTCAGCAAGTATAGGGTACAGCAAGTACTATTCGGCAAGTACAACAGGTGCGGCAGGTACAAAAAGTACTATTCAACAAGTATAGGGTACAACAAGTACTATTCAGCAAGTATAAGGTACAGTAGGTACTATTCAGCAAGTACAGGGTACAACAGGTACTATTCACCAAGGACAGGGTATAGCCCAACAGATTTAGTGCACAGTAGGTTCACACGTGTGAATTCAGCAGCCAATTCAGAGCTAGGCGATGGAGATAATGCAGAAATCAGTCCATGGAGAAGCAGGCGATGGAAAGAATGCAGCCAGCCTCCTTCCACGTGAAAAATTACTAAGTTATCTCATGCAAAAGTTATCCAAAGGTTTTAAGGGTTACACAATATTAAGGGTTATTTAAAATGCTCATGGGCATTCTACAAAGATAATGTCCAGTCCCTAATTTAAATGTTTGTGAACACATTGGCTTATAAATATTAAAGTTGGCCATAACTTATAAATTTTATATTTTAAAAAGGAAAAAATGGTAATACTTCTTACCACATGTTCACATGCCACACCAACGAGTCAGCAAATAGCACTCCACGGTACACTGGAGACGTCCCTATCTAGTGTATTGACACGGCATAACAGGCAATTACACACAAACATATGGAAACAAGTCATGCAAAAACAAATTTATGCATGCAGACATAAATGCATGTGCACATGTAATGGACGAAATCTCCCTTTCATGAAACTTGTACAAAAAGTTCTTGTCGGGCACAAAACTGGCGCGCCAGAAATATAAATATATGTCTTGGTCTTCCTATGGAGTAACAGTCCCATAGGTAAGACGCCATCCTTGCCATACACGGGTGGCACCAACAGACTCCTGTCCATACAGCATGAAGCAGGTCACACACAGGTAGCACAAAACTGGTTCCCGTCCATGTGACTCAGTATTGGTCACACATGGGTGGCACTAATCTGGCTCCCGTCCATGTGACACCAAAAGATTGGCCCTTTCACATGGGACATTGGTATGGTCCCATGTGAACATGGCACAAATCTAGCCACTCTATGGAGTGACAGTCCCATAGAAGTGGCTTCAGAAATGGAGATGGACCAAATGGTGATAGATGGCGTGCATGATCCCGATCCACCACATGACAGAGGCTTGAGTTGCTCTTTCCATCGTCGCGGGATCCACGGCCACTCATGGTGTCCTTCTTGCCGCTTCGACCGTCTCGTAGATGGCAAGCTTGTCGAGAGTTCCCATCTCTTTTCGGGCGTGACATTCGTGCAAAACCGCACCTCATGCCCACTCACATGCAAGAGGTGGGCTTACACTTTGTCGGCAACCCCGTTTGCCGGTACGGGCAAAGCTTGCATGCCCATGGCCGAGAACCGCCTCCATGAGCAGATGGGGTGTAGTTAACCTCCTCCCACCATGTCCATCCTGTTGTCCTTCTATGGGAAGCCCCGGCACATGAGGAAGCCATGGTTGAAGATGGCTTAAGAGAGGGAGAGTGAGGGAGAGAGAGAGACTTGAGGGAGAGTTACTAGAAAGTAGAGAGTAGAGACGGAGTGCTTGTGTGAGAAGCTTGGAAGTTGGAAGAGGCTTGAGGGAGAGAGACTAGAGTGCTTGTGTGCGTGTGGCTTGCAGCTTGAAGCTTGAGCAATGAGCAAAGACTTTAACTTGGAGGCTTGAAGGTGTGTGTGTGTGAGGAAGTGTGTGTGTGTGTGTGTGTGTGCTTGTTCTTATATAGATAGGCAAGAGAGAGAGGCAAGGCCCTAGAGGCTCAGTCAAGAGAGCAAGCATTCAAGCAAGCAATAAGTGAGGCAACCAGGGAACTAACAAGGCTATTCATCCAATGTGCTTTGTCTTTTAACATTGTGCGCACCCCGCAATGGAGAAAGGTCATGAAGGCAATCGGCCACATTAGGTGTGAGTGGGAGACGGACCCTCCTATGCTAGCTTGCACGACATAGAGCACAAAAAAGGCGAACATGCAATTGTCACGTGCACACCATTCAGGTGTACAGTGACATGGCATCATTTTATGGCATCATAAACATCATCAGGATTTATCAGGCATTATTCAGGCATTTAAATGAATGTTTTCAGCATGTACCACATGGTATGAGTTGGATTCAGCATGGTAGCATCACATTAGCCATATAGACCAGCATTTGGGGCTTGTGGAGGCAGCCGACAGCATGTATACATCAGCCGACCAGCGTTTGTACCCTTTTATGACATTTATGGTATTTTATGACAGTCGTGGGCTTTTTGCATCTGGCCGACTGCAGCCAAGCTGGCCGACCAGCACCTGTTCCCTCATATAAATAGAAGCGCATCATCACATCTCAGATAGAGCATTCAGCAAAGTGTTCTCCAGCGTTTCTCCTCCAGGAAGCCTTGGGTTTTGTGTGTCATTGATGCATCTATGCCTGGGACACAGGAGAGTTTAGATGGAGACACGCTGTCATTGAGATAGGCCCACAAAACATAGTGTAGGTGTGTCAGAGGGCAGCTGGAAGATATAGACGAATGACAAAAACGCTGAAGCTCCAAGAGAGAGAGATGAGAGAAAACAACAAAACACTGATGCACTAATCTCAAGAAAAGAGTGGATACAACCAGCCTTTAGGCGAGGAGTGGACTCCGTAGGCAGAGGGCTGCTCACCAAGAATGATCAAGGAACGATGATAAGATGAGGAAGAGAGCAGCACATATATACTCCATCATGAGTTGGCCGATTGCCTCCTAGTGGCCTACACGACCTGAAAATAGGTGAAATACTCCATAAAAGGGGTGGGCAACCCACATCAAAGGCCCATAAAATAGGGAAAACTATGGAAAAAATTGGAGAAAATATGGGGAATGTTTGAGCATAGAAATGCCCCCCATAAATACGAGAAAAGCAACCAATAGGAGATGGTATATGCTAACACCCCCTCTCAGGTCATGGGGGTGGCCCAATACCCAAGGAGCTGTCATGAACGTCAATAGATGACTTAGATAATCCTTTGGTGAATAGATCCGCAACGTTGTCTTGGGTAGGACAATATTCAAGGATAATGTCTTGCTCTAAGATCCGCTCCCGCATAAAGTGGTACTGGATCTCTATATGCTTGGTTCGTGCATGAAATACCGGATTCTTAGCAATAGCCAAGCAACTTTGCTTGTCGCATGAGATAAGGGTAAGTTGTTGCTGTCGAAAACTGACCTCCTCAAGTAGCGGTCGCGACCTAATCACCTCACAAGCATCCAAACAAGCCGCTCGATACTCCATCTCAGTCGATGAAAGCGCCACTACTCATCCATGAAATGGCTCGAGATCCAAGAGTAAAGCAATATCCTGTAGTGGATTGTCGGGAGTCCGCATCTCCAGCTCGGTTGGAGTCACTCCAGCCACATAAAGTGACCCCCTTTCCATAGAAAATACCAAAATCCTTGGTGCCTTTCCAGTTGACACACAGAGTGCTGCCTACCAATGAGTGTTCAATGGTGCTTGCATGAAAGCACTAAGAGTTCTCACCACAAATGCACAATCAGGCTGTGTGTTGAGCAACTAAATCAAGGAACCAACCAGTTTCCTATACATAAGTGTTTGTCATCACTGGATCGGATCTAGTAAAGGAAACTTTGATGTCGGGGTCCATGGGCGAAATGATGGGCTTACAATCTGTCATCCTGAAAGCCTCCAATAGCTCTGTAACATACTGCTACTGAGGAATGAATATGCCATCTGATCGCTGAAAAATCTCCAATCCAAGAAAGAAGTAAAGCAACCCAAGATTTGTCATCTCAAATTCTTGACTGAGGGCAAGTAGAACTATGCTCCTGAGATGAAACCTGCTGTGGAGCTTCCGCCACAATCTCCTCCTCGTGATCAAGTTGAATGATTCCTCCACCTGAGGACGTGTTGGGTCAAGTTGAGGAAGAAGAACAAGAGGATCTAGCGAGGAACCAAGGAGAGACTGAGTCGAATCAGCCCCTGAAGATGAAGAAGCCTCCTCTGCCAACGGAAGATGAAGTCTCATCAACCACCACTAACGATGATCTTCGAGGTTGCAAGATTGTAGAGCCGATAACCTTTAGATTCTAAGCTGTAACCAACCAAAATATGATGCTTGGACTTAGCCTCCAACTTCCGCCTATCACCATCAAGTACATGAACAAATGCATCGGACCCAAAAACCCAAAAATGAGAAGCTGTGGATTTTCTACCAAGGTAGGCTTGAAAGGGGGTTTGTCTTGGAACACTAGTAGTAGGGGACTGATTAAGAATATAAACATCAATATCAACTGTCTCTATCGAAAGCTTTTGAGGAAGACTCCGATGTTCCAACATTGTCCGAGCCATCTCAATTACCGTTCGGTTCTTCCACTCCACCACGCCATTCTCTGAAAGAGTAGCTGAGTTGGCAAACTCCCTTTGAATGCCATGTATCTCACAATACTGGTTAAATTGATGAGAAGTAAACTCGCTGCCTTTGTCGGCTCGAAATGTCAAGACAGAGTTTCCCGACTGTTTCTCCACCAAGGTTTCGTCTTTGGACTTGAGAAAATAGGCCCATGTATACTAGCTAAAATCATCAAAACATAACTGGCAGAACCAAGAGACGGAGTGCGCATCGGGCCGCACAGATCTGCATGAATCAACTCCAGAGGTGACGTAGCTCGCCGTGTAGCCTTCTTCGAAAAGGCCTCCCAATGTTGTTTCCCTTTGAGGCAAGAGTGACAAGGCTCCTCA
Source organism: Cibotium barometz (assembly GCF_041138505.1). NCBI lineage: Eukaryota > Viridiplantae > Streptophyta > Polypodiopsida > Cyatheales > Cibotiaceae > Cibotium > Cibotium barometz. The sequence goes on along the minus strand of NC_141078.1, from coordinate 520,294 downwards.
CGTGTGCCAACATCTGGTAATCTATCCAGCAGCTGCTCTCGAAAAGCCTTCTGCAATGTCTCCAAATGAAGATGTCCCAATCTAGCATGCCAAAGATCGCATGTGCGGGTACCTGTGTGAGAGTAAGAGCTGTGAGTTTGTAGAGGCTATGGTCCTCGATGCCTTGCCAAAGGATCTTGTCAGTGAGAGGGTCCTGAATGATCACTGAGTCCTCTATAAGTTCCACCTTAGTGCCCAATTTGCAATTCTCATGTAGATGAAATCCTAAATCTGGCACATATAGCACTCTCGAGGTGTCCTCCATTGCCATCCGGAATGAGGGACATTGTCCCTTCGCCATGAATGGGGACAGTAGAGTTATCTCCAATGGCAACTCTGTTTTGGCATTGCTACAGTTCGTCAAGCCAATCCTTGCGATAAGTCATGTGCTGTGTAGCACCGCTGTCCAAAATCCACTGAGGAGAGTGGGAACAAGAAGGAAGAGCCTGCACAACCACTGGGGGGGAGGCACGGACACGAGATCAATCAAGGTGACAAAAGTTGACTCCTCCACAACTTAGGCGGATGAACTTGCTCCTGCGACTCCGGCATTGTTGCCATAAGTGCCCCTGTTTGGAGCAATAATCACAAACCTTCTGGTTGCCAGAAGAATTAGAAGTTGAAGACCCCTTCGGCTTTGTATCCTTGGATTCCTTGGAGTCCTTAGAATCCTTAGAAGGAGGTGCCCCACCTTTGCCTCTGTTAGGCTGCCCCCCTCTCTCTTCAATAAACTCCTAGTTACCTTTCTTTGAAGAAGAATCCCTGAATCTGCTCTCCTAATCAAGGACCATAGGCATCAGCTCGTCCGAGGTAATGGTTTCCGTTTGTCCTGAGGTAAGAAGTGAACAATAGAAACTCTCATATTTCAGGGGCAACTGTAGGCATATGCTCACTTATGGTAGTGCTTGTGTGAACAGAGCTTAACCAAGGGCACTTTTTCCCATGTGGTTTACACTTGCTTTGGTTTGCAGCTCCAGCTCCCCGTCGACCCTGCGCTCCTACTCCGACTCGTCGACTGTTTAGCCCCGTCTGGTCTTCCTCTCGTCGATTGTGCAGCTCCGGCAACTTCCTCCTTCGGACATCTTCACCCTCTGCACGCCTGCACCTGGGCCCGCCTCTGACTGGCCCGACACCTACCCAGCCTCCGCCTCTGCCTGCGCTTGCTTGGCCCGACACCTGCACCTGGCGTGCCTTGTTGAGACATGCTGCGTGCACTGTGGTCGATCATAAAGACCTTGTAAAAGCTCCACACCCGACTTCTGTCCATCGTTAGGTCTGCTCATGCGCAAGCTGCTCTTACTAAGGCTCCACAAACGTCAGCTCTTCCAACAAAGCAACACATCTGGACCTGGACTGACGTCTGCAAGAGAAGTCCCTGCCATCCGTGCCTGCACTCGCCTGCAAGGCACTTTCCATGTGAGTGAAAATATGCATTGAAATATTCAAATTTTGCACACTTCTGTGCAGGTCAGATTCAAAGGAAAGTTGCAGGTGCAATTTGGGGGATTTCTCAATTTTAGGACAAATTGAAAAAATTGGGCATGTTGCTTTGCTTGCAATTTGGGGGTTTTCAAAATTGAGGTCAAAATCAGCAAATTGAACCTCTTTCAGTTGCATAAATTTGGGGCTTTTGTGAAAATTGGCCAATTAGATGCACATTGAAGCGATTGGAGTGCATAAAAATTGGGGATTTTCAGATTGGAGCATGTAATTAAGCATTACAGTTGTGATTTGTCGCGTGTGTATACACATTGTGTGTAATTGGGCAATTTGGTGCAGGTTTACACTTGCTTTGGTTTGCAGGCATACATTTGCACAAGACATTTGGTTGCCTGGCAGTGCACATTGGTGCTTGGTTTGCTTGCAGGTATATTTTGTTGACATGGCACAGAATGCTACAGATGTATTTGGTGTGCTCACCCAGGAGGACAAGTTGGATGGATCTAACTACTCCCTCTGGAGTTTCATGATCCGTAATTTGCTGGTAGCCAAAGGGCTTTGGGACATCGTGTGTGGTGATGACACACGCCCACTTACCATATAGCCAGCCACGCCTCAAAGGGGAGGTGCTCAAAGAGCTCCTGATGTAGAACCTGCTCCCACACAAGAGCAGAAGAGATGGGACTCTAGAGATGCACAGGCCATGTCATTGATAGCCCTTTTAGTGAAAAGGACTATTATTTCGCACATTCGTTCTTGCAAGACATCGAAGCTTGCATGGGACACATTGGAAGCAATGTATCAGGTACGCAACGAGGCAAGAGTTGCCTACTTGAAGAGGCAATTGGATCTTCTTTCTATGGATGAGGGTGACTCCATGGCAGATCATCTCACCAAAGTGAAAGATTTGCAAGAACAATTGCTCAACATTGGTGAGGTTATCCCAGACAGACAAACACTCTTCATTCTTTATCACCTTCCTACTTGGGCTTTCACACCTCTCTCAACCTCTCAATGAGAGGAGGTGGTGATCCCGTCACTTTTGAAGAGCTGGTGGGTTTACTCTTGCAGGAAGAGCAAACAAGAGCAAACTTATCGAGCAACCGTGGTGGAGACAAGGCATTTACAGCCAAGGATAAGGGTAAAGCAAAGAGCTTTAAGCATGGGGGACAACAGTCTAACAAGGCTGGTCATGGACAGCCCTCTTTTGGTGGTGAAAAGTTTGACAAAGGGGATGCAAACAAGCCCAAAAAGAAGGGCAAATGTCACTACTGCCATAAGCCTGGACACTACATCAGTGAATGTAAGAAGCGGA